>NC_139230.1:102337303-102853757 GCF_977018435.1 Lepisma saccharinum | reverse complement strand
AGAATGCAAGCAGAAAAGGAGAACATAGAAGAGGAAGAGGAAGGGATTATCTACGAAGTGAAATGTAAAGAATGTCAGAGTGTGTACATAGGAGAAACGAAAAAAAGGCTGAAAGACAAGTTGAAACAACATAGGGATGATGTACGACTTAAGAGAGAGAGAAATGCAATATTTAAACACACGAGAGAAACAGGACATGACATAGAGTGGGATGGGGCTAAGCAGATAGGAAGGGAGAAGAGAATGCTAGTGAGAAAATGGAAGGAAGCCAAGGAAATAGAGAAGAAAGGTGAAGAAGACATAATGAACTGGAATGGGGGACTGAAGTTAAACAAAGAATGGAAGAAGGTGTTAGAAAGAGTGGAAAGGACAAGAGAGAAAGAGGAGAGGAGAAGGAGAAAAATGAAGGAAAAAGAGCGTGAGATATTCTATATGAATATCTCTTCACATTCTACATGAAAGTAATTATGTTTAGCCTTTTAGGTGAAAGTACAGTTGGAAAGTGAAAGCCACCTGCTAGAAAGTTCCTAACAACTTTCTAATAGTCTGGAGGGAGTAATGTTTGTGTATATATAATGCCCTTTTTGTGTATCTTGTTACTTTTGTATTTGATACAGAGTCTGATGAAGGTTGAAACGTTACGCTTTAGTTTATGTTTTTAATAAAATAAAATTACTGCCTTGGTCAGCATATTTATCTTTTCATAATCATGGAAACAAGGCTTAATGGTGTTATAAGGAGAAAACAGTATATACTTAGAGTATATAACAATTTCATAGTGAGCTCTCTTAGTGTAATTTAACTGAAAATGATTTTAGCTGATTTTCCAAGTGTAAAAACTGAAAATTTGTTTTAAGCAAGAGCTTAAATTCCAATTTTATTGTATAAAACTTTTAAGATTTGGATAATTTACCCCTATGACAAACAATTTTTTAAATGTCACTTTTTCAAATAACTAAAGCGAAATCCATTACTTTTTTTAACTGTAAAAAATAATTGACTCACATGAGTCAATTTTAAAATTTTTTGCAAAATATCCCAGTATACATTCGGTCCATTTATATCTGAACCGAAGATACCGTACTTGCATATTCTCATATCCTCCAGTGTTAAAATTTTAAAACAGATTTTTGATCAAAGCAGACAAAGAGGAGGTTTGTTAATTACAAAAAAATATATAGTTTTGTATACTAACATAAAAAAAACAAATATATATATATAGTGTATTTTTATATTTTTTGTTTTTAAATAACATATATTTTTTAATTATTTTAATTAAAAATATATCATCTGAAAAACAGTTTTTTTGTATATATAAAACCAATCTCAAATTTTATAATTTTTTAAAATTAATTTAAGAAACCAAAACAAAAAAATTCTGTATATTTAAAACTAATTCCAAAACTTAATTAAAAAAAATGATAATCAAAATTTTTTATATCATATCATATACGATACAACTGATATAAATAATGAAGCATTAGATATTCCCCATTTTTTGACTAAATTTAAACCTGAAATTATAAATAAAATAAATAGTCAACTTACAATATGTTCTCTTAAAATAAATTTTATTTTATCATCAAACTATAGAAATTCTTCTAATAATCAAGAAGATATTTTTCATCATTATACTCTTAGAAACATTTTACATTTTATTAACAAACAACAAATTAGATGATATTTATGATAGCTTTTGTAAAGAACTTAAGTTAAAACATGAAAATTTTGAAAAAATAAATTCAGGATTGTCACATTGTGATACAAATCATAAACTTGAATTGAAAATAGCAGAATATCACCCTCTTGTAGGGGGAAGTGGATCTAGTTATTTTAGATTACCAGAACAGATCAGAAACAAAAAAGGTGTATTAAATATTCAAAATGATGACAATAAATGTTCTCTTTGGTGTATCATAGCACATTTTCATCCAGCTAAAGATCATGAATATCGTGTTTCTCAATATAAAAATTATGAAATAGAATTTAAAAAAGCTATGAAAGGAATAAAATACCCAGTAGACATCTTAGCTATCGACCTGTTTGAAAAACAATACAAAGAACACAATAAACTATCTATAGCTGTTCATGTTTATGGTTATAATAAAAAAATGATGATATATATGTACTCAAACAGAATCATTCATCACCACATGATATACACACTATAAATTTATTATATGTAAAAAAAATAACAAAAAATACTACTGTCTCATACAGGATCTCCAAAAATTGACAAAAAGTCAAGAAACACCACATCATGGTGAAATTACTATATGCGATAGATGTCTGAAAACATTTTATGGAAGGGGTAAAATATCAAGCGAACAACAATTAGAGCAACATATTAGAAATTGTAATACTCATCCTCATGTAACTTTCAAATTTCCAAAGAAAAGTATAAAGTTTTCTATGTTTAAGGCACTGCTAAAACATCCATTTTTAATCTCTGCTGATTTGGAAACAATACAAAACTAATAGCAAACAACTTTAACCAAGATTCAAGTACATCATATACAAGACATATAGCTAAGCATGAAGCATGTAATTTTGGACTAAAATTAATAAACACTTATGGGATCCAGATACCAGATAACTTAAGAGAACCGTTTATATATCGAGGTGAAGATGCAGCCAAAAAAATTATTGAAACACTTCGAGAGTGGGCAAGAATTCTTGCTCCATTCTTACATACAGAAAAACCAATGAAGGATCTTACACCAGAACAACAACAGGACTATAATAATGCCATACAATGTGTGTATTGTAAAAGTAATTTTGATTTAGATAATAAAAAAATTCTACACCACAACCATTTTAATGGAGAATATATCCATACGATTTGTAATTCATGTAACTTGAAAATAAAAAAAAAACATTTTTTATTCCAGTAATTATTCACAATTCAAAAAATTTTGATACACATTTATTTATTAAAGAATTAGATTATGATGCAGAGAATATTAATATTATATCACAGACTAAAGAAAAATATATTATTGTAGAGAAAACTATCAGATTAGAAAATAAAAGAACAGTTGTTCTTAAATTTTTGGATTCATATCAGTTTCTTTCCAGCAGTTTAGCTACTCTGGTCAAACAATTAACCGAAGACAAATTTATTTATACAAAAAAAGAATTTGGGCATTATGATAGAAATTTGCTAATGAGAAAATGAGTCTACCCCTATCAATACATGGATGATTTTGAAAAATTTGAAGTGACACAGTTACCACCGAGATAAGCATTTTATAACCATCTTCAAGATAAAGAATGTAGCGAGGAAGATTATCAAATTGCACACACAATTTGGGACATGCTAGGTTGTGAAACAATGGGAGATTATCATGATTATTATTTGAAATTAGATGTTCTCTTGTTGGCTGATGTGTTCGACACTTTTCGAAAAATTGTTTTGAAAAATATAATTTGGATCCTGTTTTTATGTGTACATGTCTTGGCAAGCTATGTTTTTAAGTACTGGAGTTGAAATTGGTATTCTCGAAGATACTGAACAGTTTACATTTGTTGAATCTGCTATACGTGGTGGTATAGTACAGTGTCCTTTAAGATATATAAAAGCAAACAATAAATATTTATCTGATTATTATGCTAATAAAAAATCTAAATATATTTACTATATTGATATGAACAATTTATATGGGTATGTTATGACTCAATCACTCCCAATTGGTAATTACGAATGGATGACCCACAAAGAACTTGAAGACAGGAATTTTTTTAAATGGCCTGAAGATCATCCAAAAGCTTGTCTATTGGAAGTTGATATGCTATACCCACCATGGTGTCATGAGATACACCATGGATTAGCTATGGCAAAAGTATCTCAAAAGGTCCAAGGTACAGAAGACACAAAATTAATGTTAACATTCGAAAACAAAAATAATTATGTACTTCATTATCGACTGTTACAATATTACGAAAAGCAAGGTATAATATTTACAAAAATCCATAGGAGTTTAAAATTTGATCAAACAAAATGGTTAGCTCAATATATTGTGAAAAATACAAACAATCGAATACAAACAAATTCTAAAGTTTTGCAAGATATTTATAAATTAATAATTAATACCATATATGGAAATTTTTTTGAGAACAAAAAAATCGATTGAGGTGTAGTTTGGTGATCAATTACTGAAAATATGATTTTTATTGAAAGAAGTAACACCGATGTAGTATGTGATGTGTTAATAGCTGTGGGTGTTACAATTCTTGAATTATCTATATTAGAAATGTATAAATTTCATTATAATGTGATGCAAGCTAGATACGAAAACATAAATGTAGCATACATGGATACTGATAGTTTTATACATGAAGTAGAAACAGATGATTTGTACAAAGATTTACTAGACATGAAAAAACATTTTGATTTTAGTAACTATCCAAAAGATTGTCCATTATATAATTTATTACACAGTGTTGATAACAAGATGATCCCTGGGAAAATGAAAGATGAAGCAGCAGGATCTATAATATCCGAATTTGCTGGACTCAGAGCAAAAATGTATTGTGTCAAAATAAATGAAAAAGAAGAAGAAATTACAAAAGCTAAGTGTATGAAACGACCAAATATAGTAAGACTGACAATGGATGATTTTAAAAATTGTTTATTTGAAAATAAAAATGAAAAAAATTAATGTCTGCATATTATCTTACCAGCAAAAATCATGTTGTTTATATTACAATAAAAAATAAAATAGCCCTCGATGGTCATGACAATAAATTAGAAATATTAGATTGTAACATCCATACTAGAGAATATGGACACTATGAAAATGTTGACACAAATCATTGTAATAAATATAAAATAAAAAGTTGATAAAAATGTATATTTCATTTGTTTAATGTTATATATAATTATTCATATATTTTTATTGAGCCTAAGGCTCTGAAGTAAATAATAAAATAATAAAATTCTATATTCTATTCTATTCTATTTAAAATTGCTCTATCACTCCCTCATTCTTTACATCATATACACATGACTTCTCTACTATTAATGTAGCACTACATGTAGTATTTTCTGGTAGAGTTTCATGAAATTCACATATCAATTTTATATTAGTTCGATCATTTATAACTACCAATTTTCTTTTTGACGCATTTATTAAAAACATTGGTCTGTGAATTATGAACTCATCTGGATTATAATACATGTCTATGTTTCCTTCAGTTACTCGTTTAAAAGCACTAAATGTTTCATATAACTTCAAATAATCTTGTTCTGCAATGTTTAAATTATAATTTTCACGAGGGAACACCTTATTTCTGCCATTCTTCAGATACAAATTTTTAATTTTACAATTATCAAACTGGCTGCTATCTTTTTCCTGATTGTCATCTCTCCCTGTCCGAAACAACACTGCTACGAAGTCTGGCATATCGTATTGTAGAGATTGGAACTGGTTAGAAATGTCAAATTCAAAAAATTTACCATCCACAGGCTTCTGAATGCATTGATAAGTATAAAATTGAATTGAAATTTGTGGATTTTTCAAAATATTGGCTTTTTATTTGAGAGCATAATTGGACTCATATTCAGCTATAGGCATTAGTAACTCCATAGACTGGATCACAGATTTCGCAGCTTCGGGTAAACTAGCCTCATTAGCTGCTCCATCTTCATTTAAAGTTTTGTATCTCATGATGGCATTATGATCATTGGGTGCTCTGCGAAATATGACAGTCAAACCACCTTTCCACATAATTTGTTTATAATCAGAGAAAAACCCAAAAGCAATCACATGGGGAACAGTACTGTGTGACTTTTTGCTTGAATTTTTGTTCCAGATTCGAACCCACCAACTTTATAATATACACTCTCTGATTTGGACAGTTTCAATGTCCCCACTGTAGTGGATGTATTTCCAAGCCAATCAATCTTGTCTATGTGTTTACATTGGATACTGTGTTTTGAAGTGAGGTTAAAGCTTGATTAACCTTTTGAATCCCAAGGCCATTTTCACATGTAACCCCCTTGGTGCCCAAGCCGATTTTGAGCAAAAAACAGAGTTTCAATTAAATGAGTGTAAATCGGAGACTAATTGCCCTAGAGAGATGAGTAATATACCGTTATACGCGGAATGAACCACAGATTCAGACTATATAAAAGGTATGCAAATTGGGCGTATATGTGGCGGGGGGAGGGGGCTAACTCTCAAAATTCCAAAATTTCGAGGAAAAAATTGGTTCCCCAACCCCCCCCCCCCATCAAGAAAAAGTACATGAAAGTGCCGACATGCACATGTAAATGATCGCCGATATGTAAGGAACATAAAAATATTTGCAGTATTATCATATGATCAATGTAACTTGAGTTGTACCCCAAAAAGGAATTGTCGGCACGCCACTGATTCAAGCTTCAAAATGTAGCGGTACCTTGAAATGACTTTAGCTCAGAGACTATTTTTCCTGGAGATATGAGCGATATACCTTTGTACGCAGAATGAATCACAGATTCAGACGATATATAATATATGCACATTTGCCGTACATATGGGGGGTAAAGGGGGAAATCCCAAAAAAATCCTTTTTTTTAAAAAAAATGAGGTTTCTCCCCCCCGCCCACCCGAAAAAAAGGATATGAAAAGTTCAAAATGCACACAGATATTATCGCTGACATGTAAGAAACAGAAAAATATTTGCATCATTGTCGTATGACCAATGTAACGCAAGTTGTACCCCTGAAACGAAAGGCTTGTACGCCACGGCCTCAAGCTTCGGAATTGAGCAAAATGCAGAGTTACATTGAATTGACTACAGCTCAGAAACTAAATGCCCTAGAGATATTAAAGATATACCATTGTACGCAGAATGAATCACAGATTCAGACGATATATAATTTATGCACATTTGGCGTACATATGGAAGGGGAAATGGGGGAAATCCCCTGAAAGTCCTTTATTTAAAAAATGGGATTTCTCTCCCCCCCGCCTTCCTGAAAAAAGGATATGAAAAGTTAGTCTCAGTCACCAGATGCTGGAAGATTTCTTCGGAGAAAGTCAAGGAAAAAAGTCCAAGGAAGAGGATGCATCGTCAATGTGTCGAACCTTCAGTCCAGTATGTCCTAGGAAAGGTTGGGGGTTGGGAGTAGTTCTACTAGTTCGGGAAGGGGGTTGCCAGTCGGATGGAGCAGGAGGAGGGGAAGGGGAGTCTTTGTGACATATCATCAGAATCAGATTCTGATGATATATCAGAGGGAATGTCAAGCTCTTCTTCATCCCACTCGGAGTCTGTATCCATATCCCCCAGCTCATCTACGGATTTCATCAGAACGGAGATCACGGGGAGCAGCCATGGTTGACTATAACCCTTTTGGGGACACAGCAGGCACAAACGACACTAGCACACTTTTCACAAACACGTAGATGACAAAAAAGTACTTGGAAGTATGTCACTTCAGTCAAAAAATATCCTCGCACTTGGGCACAAAACGACACACACCTACGCACAACTTTCACGGACGAAAAGCTAGAACGCACTGAAAAATGAACGCCGATTCTTGCAGCTGCTTGACATTCTATTTTTAGATAATGCAGGGTGACCTCTGTTGCACATTTGTTGAACACTTGTGCCCACAAACAAAGGTTTCCTTCAGCGCGCTTCGAATTCCCATTCTCACAACGCAGATTCAACAACCAGTCTTCCCCCTCCCCCAACCCCCACCCCTGATTCCGCCCTCACGGAAAACTTTCATTTTGACATCGGATACTTATAAACAAGCTTCCCTCGAACGCAGTTGACAAGAGGGAGTGAAAAGCATTGCTTTAGAACAACAAAGCCGGTCTTCCTTTGTCGGCAAAAATTTGACCTTGAAAAGAGACGCAAAAGAGAAGTCCCTTTTTCCGCATTCCCCCCATTTTCATGGAGACAAAAAAAATGCAAAGAAACATTTCTGTTAAATACATGTGTTAGGAACAATATAAAAAAATCGAAATTCTAGCCAAAAATAGAAAAGTTATAACGTAAAACTACGACCTTGACACAGGGTATCTCGATCGAGATACTTGGGACAAAGAAAGGTTAACTACATCTAATTCTGTAGGATCTGCTACACTGGTTAAAGCATTTTTTAGTTGCTGTATGTCATCTTGCGTAGGGGTAGACTGTTGCAGTGTTCGCAATTTGTTCTGTATGTTGTCTATGAGATGGTGAAAGTGAGATAGTTCAGATTCAGTGTTGAGATTATCTAATTTTGTGATCTGTCGTTGAATTACATTTAAAGATTCAGTTATGCTTGGCAACTTAAATTCCAGAGTCTCCTGTACATTCGTCAATTCGTTTCTCATGGTTGTCAAAGTATCAATATGAGCTATGGTAGCCTGTATCTTTCCAAAATCTTCGTAAGTTTCTAATTGCAATTTGATGCTGGCAACACTGCGAGCGATGGCATTTAATTCGGAAGATGAAGGTAAATTATTGATAAATTCTTCTAATGATTGTAGTTTGGAACGAACTTCTCTTATGGCTGCATGTAATTGGTCTGTTTGCAGTTCGGATTTAATATATTCCAGTGAGGGAATTTCAAAAGATAAAAATTGATCCCGTAATTCAAGAATGCTTGCATTAAGAAGTTCATATTGCTCTTGAGTCTTGATAGTTTAAATTATGGAAAGTAGTTCGGTACGAATAGTATTTGCTTAGTTATTTGGTTCTTGCTTTAGATGTTCCGAAGTAGTTGTTTGAATTTGACGGCATTTCTCAAGATCATTTTTTAATTTGGCTAAATTCTCTTTTAAATTTTCAACATTATCAAGAGACGGTAAATTAGTATATTTTTGAATTAAAGACTTGAGTTCCCCATCAATTTTTACTATGGGATTAATTTATTCAGACTGTAGAATGGTTATTTCAGCGTGTAGGCTTACATTCAAAGAATTTTGTAATATTAATAAATCAGATTTAAGTTTCTTAAGACATCCGTCTAATTTGGCAATGTCGCTGGAATTATCCGGTATTTCCTGCCTTCTACTGTATCCAAATATGTCCATTATGTTTTGTTTATTTGTTCATGTTTTATTTATATTTATTTATTTTTATTTTTGTTTCGGTATTTATATATTCATAAGAGGATAAATTATTCTTATTTCCATAAAGAGGGGAATTAGTTTATCATAATCGCCAATTATTTCAGCATAGAGGAAATTTCATTTTTCTACATCGTATGGTGTGTTGGGAAACATATTATTGTGCTTAATTCTATAGAGATTTTTTCCTACATGAACAACAGCAGCATTTGGAGGAGAGATATTTATTTGGATCTTTCCTGTCACAGGAATTCAACATGATGGATGGTTGTTGTTAAAAACATATCATTGCTTTCCGGTATTCTCATCAACTTCGTACCATATACTATTAAGTTGAATAATGACCAACCCTCTCAATTTACGATGAAGATCGGAAATCACTTGCATGTTGCTGTCTGAACTTCTCTCTATTTGGGGAATATGTTGCTTCTTATAGGCAAATACATATATTGGCATTTTTGTTATTTTGGGATATTTTTATCACTTTAATACATTATATTTTTTACTAATTCTGAAAATATATTTTTTTATGATAAGCTATGTCGATTTTGGTCTCATTTTAAAGAGTACGTTGAGACGAAGCGAATAAAAAAACCCGCACCATTCTACGTTGTATAGTTTTCGAGATATGAGTATTTTAATAATTTACAAATAATCACTAGGTCAAGAAAATTGTAAGACAAAATCTATTACTTATTGTCGTTTTTTATTACACGCAAAGAAACAGATAACAAACTCTATTCCAAGTTGAATCTGTTTAGCGTGTCATTTCATCGATCCCCTGTTCGCACACTTCATATGTCAGTGTTACATGCTAACATTGATTTTCTATTTGCTCAAAATGCGTGACCTTGCCATTCATTCATGATTTCATTCAGTTTTTTGTCTCTCTATTATCGACATAATATTTCCAACAGGGCATTGCATACACCTGCATATCACAGAGTCCCCCCAAAGGGGGAAGAGAAGTTATTTCTTACACAGTATTACCATCTAGCAGCAAATAATTGTACTTGGAGAAACATGAAAGCAGAATAGAAGCATATGTGTGTGTGTGTGTGTGTGTGTGTGTGTGTGTGTGTGTGTGTGTGTATGTAAGTGCTCGCCATCTAGTTGCAATGGAGAGTACTAATATAGCTTTCATTACTAAGCATGCATAACTTTCTCCGAGCTAGTAACATTTAGCAATGCCTCCATGTTTGTACATATACACTTGCATATTACACTGTACCAGAAGAGGGAGAGGGGATTACTTACAAATAGAAGTATGTGTGTGTAAGTGCTCGCCATCTAGTTGCAAAAAAAAATACTCTTAAGTTGAAGTACCTAAGTTTGTAGGGCCTCCAATGTTACTGGTTAAGAAGAAAGTTTTTTTAAAAAAAAATAGAAAAAGAAACACTACGAAAACCTATGACCTTAACAGGTCAATGCCACAATATTCAAACGGTCCCGTAAGTACGTCAATCTTCACATATACACTCAGGAATGTTTGGAATGCAAAGAATTCTCGTAACAAAACTATTGATTTGTCTAAGTATAAACTAGGTTACATGAGAATTCTTGCATGTGACGCAAGTTAGTTTCCCAAAAAATACTTCCTACACAGTGATTTATATATCACCAATGCCATCTAGTTGCAAATAAATATACTTGGAGAGCATGAAAGAAGTAAGTATCACTAGATGCTGCCATCTAGTTGCAAAAAAATATACTTGTTGGAAAAGGTTTCATTACTCAATGTTTTCATATATCTTCCGGTAGTAATACGATTAGCTAAAGACATATGACAGAGCGCTCTCGAGTTCACGTAGCTAATTCCTAGGGCCCAAATATTACTAAGATATCTTCAACTTGTATATATCTTGTACCGCCATGATGTTACTGATTAGTTTCAAGCACAAACAATATCATAACACTGGAGGATATGAGAATATGCAAGTACGGTATCTTCGGTTCAGATATAAATGGACCGAATGTATACTGGGGTATTTTGCAAAAATTTTTAAAAATGACTCATGTGAGTCAATTATTTTTTACAGTTAAAAAAAGTAATGGATTTCGCTTTAGTTATTTGAAAAAGTGAAATTTAAAAAATTAGGTGTCATAGGGGGAAATTATCTAAATATTAGAATGTTTATACAATAAAATTGGAATTTAAGCTCTTGCGTAAAACAAATTTTCAGTTTTTTACACTTGGAAAATCAGCTGAAATCATGATTTTCAGTTAAATTACACTAAGAGAGCTCACTATGAAATTGTTAGATTTTGGTGGGGTGGCCGCTCGTGCCCCCTCTCTGACTACTACTTAGGTATGCAACTTTGACGGTAAGGAAATATGATTTCCAAAGAGTTGATAATATTAAGAATCTGGGTTCCAAGGTAAATTAAGAGACTCTTAACCTCTGCCAACAGAAGATACTACGGACTTACGATGCTTATGAAATCTAATCTCTGCCCTAGACACATGAAGGTGACACTCTACAAAACACTTATAAGACCTGTGGTTACATATGGAGCTGAAACATGGGTTCTGACAAACCAGGATGGATCACAGGCTGTTTTGGGAGAAAACTTCTACGTCAAATCTATCAGCGAAGTGAACGGCGAAGAAGAACAAATCAAGACTGTATCACTTATACGAAGACGAGAACGTTATTAAATTTTTAAAATTAAATAGGCAAAGGTCATTTTATACACGTCAATGAAAATGACACAGCAAGAAAAGGACTTGTGTCAGAACCTGGAAATGGACGACGTAAAGGGAGACCGAAGTTGAGTTGGGAGGAACAAGATGAAGAGGATGCAGAGAAAACTGCGTGTAGGTACTGGAAAGCTTTTGCCGACAGACTAGATGAATGGCAAACTCTCTTCAGGAAGGAAAAGGCTCCCCGATGGCGAAGTGGTAACGTCGTCGCCTTGTATGCAAGGGGTCCCGAGTTCGATACCCGGTGGGGCACATGTCACAGTGGTTCGGATCCCACTTTAAACTGTAGGTCCAGTCCCTATTAGCCTTACTGTGCATAAAGTGGACTGTAGCGTCATGGAAGTAAGCAAGTAATGTGCAAAATCATGATTGCCACTCTGAAAATTATTCCACTATTCCAATAATACATCCGGACCATTGCCTATACCGGGGCCGCTTTATAACAAGGCGATGGCGTTACCGCTACGCCATCGGGGAGGCCCGGTAAAATATGAATGCTTGTATATTAAATGTACAAATTCTAATTAATGCCAAATCTTACATCAGGTAGCGAAAACAGGTTGCGTACAATTGTAACAATATTTATATACACTTTTTCTAACAGAAATTAAGTACGTGAACAAACCAATTGTTGTATTATACATGTTGTTAAAATACAATTTTTTTTAAAGAGTTGGAAAAAAAATATTTAAGAGCAAAAATTTATGTTCGATTCCCCGGGTGGCTAAAATATTTATTTTCAGCCAAGTGGTGACATGTAATGTATTTTACTGTAAAACCCAATCTGAAACTTTGTTATTGTTCACGTGACAGTAAGAAAATAATTCTTCAAACAATTACATATTCAAAGAATGCGACTGTTACACGAGACTACTGGGAGTCTTTTTTGTAGGCGATAAACTTCCATATTTAGAATAAGAGCTAAAATTGTTGAGTGATAAAACACAACAGAAAATGAAATTCTTAATAAATGCAACTGAAATGAAATATGTAAATTTTGGGTTACATCATCAAATTAATTTTAATGTTTTCCGTCATTCACGTGCCCCTCTCCTCGTTTTATATATCGACAGTTCCAAGTGACCGACTCGATGAATGCTCGCACCATAACCGTAATTTTTAGAAGGTAAGAGAAAATAGCCTCGTCCAAGGAGTAGAATCTATTTTTGTGTCAGGTTGTTAATTTTTATGTTGTGCAAGTTACTAACGTCATTACACCAGGAAACGAAGCTCGTCCCTTATGACCACATTGTGACATATGACACTACGAGTGGCAGCTATTGTGTGCAAGAATCTGTGGGGTGGGTGGGGCATGAACAGTTTACTTTCTCTTGGTAGACAAGACTTTGAATTAAGAAACCAAAAGGTTGGGGGCAAACGTTGTGGAAGGGGACGCCTCCCCTTTTCGCTCCTACTGTATGTATGGTGTGGAAGAGAAGCGTTTATGAAGATTATGATGCGTCTGTGTTGTCATCCCAACTATGAGGTGAATTGTATGTCGAACAGATTGTTCGTATACTTTATAGTTAACATCGCTCATTTTTCAACTTTCGACAAATAGCGAAACTTAGGATAAACGATGTCCAGAGAGAGATCTGATTCTTCTTAAAAGTAGTACCCGGCCTTATAAGTTATCAGAACCAAGATCACTTATTGATAAATGTAGTGGTGGTCATTTCAAAATTACATATCATGTTGAGATAGAAAATTCGTGATCAGCATCACGTAGATCCCTGTGGGGTCAGTCCTGTTGAACACTCCATAAATAAAGTAGATAGATAATTTTGGAGCATCATGTCTTGATCGTAGTATAAATTCGAAACTGAAATAGACATCAATAACCTATTTGAAGAGGTGAGCTATTCCCCTCTGGTTGCTTATTTCTGACCCTTAAGATGACTCTCTCTCTCTCTCTCTCTCTCTCTCTCTGTGTGTGTGTGTGTGTATATATATTGATGCGTTTACTGGTTTCAATTACTTAAACTACGGGGATCGTTACTGTCAACGCTTTAGGAGTCAGATGGTAGAGCTAGGTTACGTTTATGGTCCCCATACAATCTCGCTGACAGGCTTCTGGCAGGGAGTGGAATGATGTCAAGGGATGTAGACGACGTACATCTTACCTCTCGGCCAAGCGATTGAGTGTGGACGTCAGGCGACAGAGCACGAAGTCCTGAGTTCCACGGCCCACGGTCTTCCTGCCCGTGGCTGGCGACGAAGCACACGCTGGTTTTGGACTGTCGGCCCTAGAAGAGGCGCCGGGACTATGGTCTGACCGACGGCTACAAGTTGTAGCCCGTGGTGCTGAAGATAGTTAACTCGCGAATGTACTGCGGTTGTCTTTAGGCGAAAGCTTCGTCTCGGTTTCCCGAGCCGGGCTGAGACCTGAAAGGTGTCAAGGTCTTCGCCTGGTAGTTGGTATCCTTCTTGAGATCCTTGAATTCTGAGACTTGACTGAGCCTTGATTGATAGTCGAATTATGGTGCTAGGTCTTTTAAGCTGCTGGCAAATACTTCCTAGCTTCTTGGACAGCACATCCGTATTTGCCAGCCGATGGCGGGCTTGAACCCGGTAGTATCGAAGAATGCCGTGTCTCCTGACGTCATGTGTTTCCGCTATTTGTGGAATGTTACCTTGTGTTGTAACTTGTCGCTTGACCGAGCACTGATGTCTGGCGAGAGATTTTACCTTTTTTACAGAGTCTCCCTTGAATCGTTCCACAATATATATATATATATACAGAGTGTGTGTGTGTGTGCGAGTGTGGAGGTGCGCGCGCGTGTGTACACAATGCACATATACACAATGTTAAAATAGAAGGGAAAATTATGTTTGAAATACATTTATAATAGTAAAACTACAATAGTAATTTATATTGAATTGCGTATTAAGCATTGTTGTAACAGCATTTGTCTAATCATTGTGATTTCAAGCCCCTCCCCTTTTTGATAAAGTAAAGTAACGTGCTCCCCTGTACTTTACACCACGCCATGAAGGCGTATAGGGGTCAGGGTTTCGGTGCGGAGTATGGAGCGTACTAAAGAAGCGCTCCAGGGCGGAGCGTGGAACGACAGCACTCCGATCCGGAGCGGAGTGGTTCAGCTTTTTGAGACACACGCTCCGATCTGGAGCGGATCGTGGGACAAGAGCACTACACTCCGGAGCTTTGGCAGCATGCTCCGATCGGGTTAGGAGTTATTTTTACACGAATGCTGTAATGCAACTATGAATAATGGAATGTGCAATACGTTAAAGCTAGCTTCTGTGACGGAGTGGTTATAGTGGAACCACATGCAAAAGAGCCACTCCTGTGCATCGAACTCTAGTGGTTTGTCTGTATGATCGTACTCCCGCTTGGAGGGGAAAGACAGAGTGGAACATGCTTCCTTATGACCAGAGTAGAACGGGGGAAGAGAGAGGTGGGCGGGGATTTTTGGTCGAAGCTATTTTGTTTGTGGTCGCTCTACATAACAGCACCCTGCGACGTCAGGGATCCGTGGGGTGGTTCAAATCCCAGCATGGGCTTGTATAATCTTTGTGTGTGTCCCTTCAATTTAATCATAGCATCGCTCATCCCCATCATGCCGATTAGCCAAAAGCGACAAAGAAGGGAAGTAAAATGAAACAAATGAATCAATCATTTATGTACATTGGCAAAACAATACAAGAATGCTGTTTTGGCTCAATACAGAAAGAGTTATTGTACGTAAATTCTTCATTTGATGTCAGTCGAAATATGAATTACATAAATAGTATTTCTGCATTGAGATGTACTATTTTGTATTGTGACTCTTAGACATAAGAGTTTGAATATTATGTGTTGAATGGGTTAGGAATCATTTCAAGCAATCACGTTTCCTGGTTTACGATTTTGTACGACCAACCAGCTTCGTCTTCTTCCGTATTCCGTGCTTCTTGTAGGTGACTGACAAGAGTACAATCGGCAGGCTCATTTGTCTTGTGCCTGTTTAAAGAGGGGAAGAGAGCGAAACTGGTATTTAGCTGTTTATGCTTCCGTGGTTGAGAACTTCGCTGCGCTGCACGTTGCGTCCGATTTATTCGCATATGGCATATGGCCTTTGCCAGACAGATCCAGTGTTGCCAGTTGTTTAAAATTGTGCTACACCAATTCTGGCTAGTTTATTCTCTTTTAAACATATTAGTTAAGCGTGTTGTTCTTCTCTTCACTATCACAAAAAATAAGCATTTTAAAGCTGTGTTCTCTTGTATCATTACATATTATGTGTGCTTGTCAACGGTGATATATGGACATTTAATGAAATTTTTAACTTCGCTAATACATGGATGTATTCAGGATATCTACCAGGATGGAAAAATCATAGCATTTTTCAAAGGGGGTGGACGACGACAATGGGGCAGAATTTCCACATAAAAGTATTTCTCCCTTTATAAAATTGTTTCAGTTCGAAGTTATCATGTTCCTGCAGCACCCTTGCAATAATTAACATATATTACTGTCACTGAAATGAAATTATACGTATGAAATATTTACTTTATGATTAACTTTCATTTCTGGGTGGCGTGTCCCCACTTGGCCCCCTCCCTTCTGGACGTCCATGCGTATAGAGAAATCATTCCCACCAGTCTCGGTTAATGGAATTATAAGGTGAGTAGATTTATTGAAATCAATATACAAGAACAACATAGAAAAATCCTTAATTGTTAGTTCTATGCACCATAAGCCTCGATAACATATACTGAAACAATGAAATGAAGAAAATCATGCCGAGTTATCATTTATATCTGTTCAAGTAGGAAAGGTGCAAAAAAGAATTACAAAAATGTGCAAAAAACGAATTACAAAAATACATGTAAAAATATTTCGATCAACTTATTTCTAAAATTTGAATAAACAATGACCAATTGTCATTTCAACTAACTATAAGTTTCAATTTGTCTTTTCCTGTTCCATTAACCCATTAGTGCCCAGAATATTTTTTTTCAGATATCTGTTTTATACTTGAATATAAGGCTATTGAGGGTCAGATATTATGCTTAACTTCAGTTTCGATATAATATCTTTACTTGTTGAAGAGTGCAGGGGGGGCCACAAATGTGGGCACTGGGCACTAATGGGTGGGGTGTTTACTTGCCCACAAATGTGGACACTGGGCACTAATGGATCTTCTGATATTTATTATAATAGAGCAATTATAATAAGTCACTCTTCTACAAGATCTTTAAAGTAATTTATAATGCAAAGGTTCTAAATTTATTAAAGTACAGCTGGTCTGTTAAACATTTTATGCACAGAAGTATACTAGAATTTACATAATATCTCCTTGTATATATAATGGTAGATTTTTTTTCTTAGTAAATTACTCCCAAAATATTTCGTCTACATGAGCTTCAAATAAATTTATAATGCAAATTTCTGGATTTAGAAAAGTATCTCTTGTGATGCGGTAAGTAGATATGTTCTGATCAATTTGGTCTATTCCACTCATGCAAGTGTTGTAACTCGCAATGCAAGCTGGCTGATCTATAAAAATATGCTTCTTTTCTGCTCGACACCATCTTTTACTTTTCCCCAATGGATGCACACCACAGCTCGTCGATGCTACAGTTACAACGTTGTTGTCATTGTATTGCACCAAAGTTATTGCAGATTTTGTGTCCGTTACCTGGTTATACGAACCACAGATTTCCTTCTTGAACACTTTGGAATTAATGAGGAGCATTTTCAATTCGATTTACTCGGATTGTACCAACTGCATCATGCCCTTTTTGAAGTAAGGAGTCAAACAATCTGAGGGACGTAAAGAAATTGTCCATGTACAGGCAATATGTAGTTTCTGGTGGCATTTTGTTGACCAGTTCCGTAACAACTGAACCACCTACTCCAAGTTCAGGAATAGTATTACCTGTTGAGGCCCCCTGGTATGGTTCTGCTTGAATTAGATATCCTAAACGATTCGCAAGACACCATAGTAGTTGTATTGATACTATTATAAACCCGAGAAAGTATGAACCCCTCCTCAAGCAGATTTGCTATAGTTAAAACAAGCTTAACATGAGCATATGAGCTTTTTGTTCAAGTGTGGAATCTTGTCTAATCTAAGATTTTTGTGAAAATGCCCTCGGGAATTTCCTCAGAAAGTATGACCCTCTCAGATTGATTTGTTTATACTTACAAAAGGCACTTCTGTGAGATTGTTATCCATAAATTTGTTAAAAATATGCCCCTCTTGTGGCCACACTTAAAACTGGCCATCCACACACATACACACACACACACACATATATACACACACACATACACATACATACATATTTATTTCTGGTTTAAGTTCAATTGGCCACCAGGCTCAATTTACATATCTAATATTAAGACAATGTAATTCTTCTAGAATTGCTCCGTGACTCTCTCATTTCTTACATCATAAACATATGATTTTTCACCTATGAGAATGACACTACAAATGGTGTCATCGGGTAATGCCTCGTGGAATTCACAGATAATTTTAATGTTTGTCCTGTCATTAACTACAACCTGTTTCCTTTTTGAAGTGTTGATTACAAACATGGGTCTCCGTGTTTTGAATTCATCTGGTGAGTAATACATATCAGTACTGCCAGTAGTGACCCTTTTGAAAGCCGAAAAAGCCTCATATAATTTGAGGAAATCATCCTTGGACATGTCTAAATTGTAATTTTCTCTAGGAAAGACCTCATTTCTGCCATTTTTAAGATAAATGTTCTTGATGTTGCAGTTATCAAATCTACTTGAATTTTTTTCCTGATTGTTGTGTCTTCCAGTCTGAAACAATACCACCACAAAATCCGGCATGTCATATTGTATGCTGGAGAATGAATTTGTAGCATCAAACTCATAATAGGTACCAGATGCGGGCTTCTGTACAGATTGATATGTATAAAATTGCAGAGGAATTTGTGGATTTTTTAGGATATCAGCTTTGTATTTAAGAGCATAACTGGCCTCATATTCAACAACAGGGATTCTTAGCTCCATAGTCTGAATAATACATTTGCCCTCATCAGGTAAGGTATTGGGCAAAGCTTCTCCTGTAGGGTTTAATGTGCTGTACCTCATCAAAGCATTGTTATCATTTGCAGCTCTTCTAAATGTAATTCTTAACCCCCCCTTCCACATAATTTCTTTGTAATCCGAGAAGAATCCTGGCAACAGGCGCATAGGGAACAGCACTGTGTGGTTTTTAGATAATATTTTATCACCAGCCTCAAATCCACCTATTTTGTAGTATGAAGCCTCGGTTTTGGATAATTTTAGAGTGGCCAAAGCTGTGGAGGTAATGCCGGGATAATCTATTCTGTTTATAACAACACCATGCTTTCTGATCTCAATTTCAGAGAACAGATGCGGCACAAAATTGTCCACCAGTCTTATATTCGAATTTGCCGGAAAATCTGTACCATCGAGCTTTACAACATCAAATTTGATGTATAGATCTGCTCTGTGGGGGTGTATAAAGCCATCCCCTACATCAAGATCAACCTCAATCTCTGTGTTGGGTTGATTTAAATTTGCAAATGTCCTCCTGTTTGGAGGGAATGATTGTAGCTCATAACTCTCAATATTTTCCATTGTATGTATTTTTATTTAAATGTTAATCTCTAAGATTGCAGTTGTTGTGGCTCCAGCAAAATCAACTAATTCTTCTTTTTCATTAGTGACCATCAACTCAATATAATCTATTCTGTTATGGCACACAGGAAAATATAGTGTTGGGGATGGATTGTAGATGATGGGCTCCATAAATTCGGAATTAGGTTTGAATGTTGCAATGATGCCAGTTTGTTTGTGAGTGCCTATGCCATTTGATTTGGTGATCATACCCTCAGCCACATTACAGTGAATATTCAGAGTCTCTATGGCTAAGAATTTGGGTATATTCATAGCAGTGTGTTTGATGGCCGGTTCGAGTTTTGTGTTGTTCTCAAATCCTAGCAGCTCTCCTATAGTACCCAGATCCACTGTCTCCGTGGCAGATACAATCTCTACTCTGTGAGTGACAGAATTTTGACTTAACACTACACCTCTGGGTAATTGAGCATTTAGAGTGGACAGATTATACTGCCCTGGAGTGATGACAATTTTTTGATCTCCTACTGCAATTGTGTTGTTGTGGTGAGTAATATTAGGTATCAAGTACATGCCGTAAAATGCTCTGAGAGCTATTGTTTTGGGATACACTATGTCATCATGCAATTTGAGTTTCAATATTGAATTTTGGCTGGTGAGATGGAATACCCCCATGATGTTTCAGATACCACAAGGCTTTTTGAAAATCTTCAATTGATGGTTTATTTATTTGAGACATGTATCTGAGAACAGATAAACACAAATGTCCGCAATTAACATCTTTGAAATTTTGAACACGGGCATTATTGTAATAAAGATTATTTGATTTTAGATATTTTACTAAATTTTCAGGTGGAACACCTCCAAATGAATCAAACACAAATGCCTCATCTTTTAAATATTTAAGATAACAAATCCAGTGAGTGCCCTGATTTTTGTACTCATCCAAATTAACAATGCCACATTCTTTGTTGAGTGGTTGTTCTGGTAAAGAATCAGACATGTACACACCTCTAAAATATTTGATGCCCAGTGGCTTGATTAAAGCTTCAATATCTTGGTTTGTAAGCGGCTCTTGTTTTTTTTAAACTTACTCATGGCTCTCTTAACACCTTTGCCTTTTTTCTCCATGGCCAGGTTATGGCGCCTCTGCTCATCTAATTCTGCCCTATTTTTCTTGGCATCTATTACTGTTTTTGCTATGGCAGCTGATCCCCCAGCCAAGCTCCCAACAGCCCCGAGAGCAGCTAAGATGGCAGGGATAGTAAATATGAACCCCCCTACATGCGATTTTTTTCTTGATTGCTGTAATTTTTTTAATTGGGGGGTGCTAAGCAACAATTTCATACCATGCCCCTTTGCAATACAAGAGCTTTTTTTCTTGCGCTGCTTTTTGGTTAAAAGACTGTCAATAGTTTTAAGAGATTTGAGACCTGCATAAGGTATTTGATACATAATACCCTTGGCCTTCATTGTAGGTTTATTATATACATATTCACAACCCCCACCCCAGTTTTTGTTTGGTGCTCATAGCTATGGTGGTCCCCAATGCTGATATTCTCTCACTCAAAGATGCATCTTTGCTTACAAATCTGCCAAATGCAGCCTCTTCTAATTTCTTGTCTGCAACATGTCTCTTGTCAAGATCAGAATGTGTGTTGTATGCTATGTCATGGTCTCTGCAAGCAGCATCTAAAGGATTAACACCAGGATCACCTCTGTTTAATCTATGATCCAATTTTGTGCCTGGACCACAATACTGATAACCTGGAATGTGTAGTTCAAATGGCAGCTTGTTTATAATGTCATTAACCAAGCCCCGACCCTCAGAGACATTCCAAAATTTAGGTGGTAGAGTATTAATAATTTTTATGAGATATCCAATCCCCTTAGGGTCATTCACTATAAAATTAGACAATTTTGTGCTTATCATGTCCATAATTCCAACCTTTTCATTGTAAAAATTGTGGTTCCCAGCATTTTCCTCCCCAGCTATGACCAGCAACCTATCTACAAGTTTCCTGACATCATCAACCCACACAAATTCTTTGGGCAGGGTGTTGTATTGTTTGATTCCACTCCCTGTCTTGATCTGTGACCATATGGGCTTGATTAAATTATTGTATTTTGCCCCACTGCTCGACTTAACCCTTTTTTGCGTGGGATCATTGTTCTGGTATAGAGCATCTGATTTTATTAATATTTCTTTATAATGTTCATAATCTTGATCTGTATAGCTGCCAGGTCTTTTCCGAGTCATCAGTTCCCACAATCCAGGTGTGCCGGGGTACTTAACAAAAGCACCGTTTTCTCCGAGACGAGATTCTGAATATACAATTATATCATCTCCCATAAATGTTACTCTGAAATTGCCAATTCTATGTATAATGCTCCCATCACGCTCTGTGTCAGCATATAAGCCAAACACCTCATCTTTATTGTCTTTAGGTGTTGTTAAATATTTTTGTGCAAGAAGACCCAATTCAACAGGGTCCTGAGTAGCTTCAATTCTTCGAGGAGCAACAGGACTAGGTGTATGAATACTGGAAAGTGGGGTGAATGGATAATCTAATATGTTCCTTGCAGCTACAGGTACAAGCTCTGTGATCAAGTTTTGATTTTGCTCTGTAACAGTTTTGATATTCTTACCTAAATTATTAATAGCATCAATTACAGGCTGTTCTGCTTGTTTGTGTTTTTCATAAATTCCTCGGTTCTCTGATTTCCATCCCTTAAATCTTTTTACAAGATAATCTCTTAACTTAAGATCATCAATGATTGGCCTTTTCATGGTTGTTTATATACGTCTCAAAGTCTAGAAAATCGTTGATTTTATTTCTGTATTTGCCAGTATTAGGTGTTCTTGTCATATCAATTGTGACAAACCCATAACTGTCCTGGTTCCAGCACCTGCTGCAAAATTTAGAAAAATCATTGTAGCTCAAGTCCCCACCTACATATTCATCATGTATGTGTTTGAGGTTTGTATGATCTTGATGAAACACACATATAAAATTGCTGTTGTCCCGGATCAGTTGCTTGGGTATTTTTGAAAAAGTCTGTGCCAGGTAGAAGCAATCAATGTTTTTGTGCCGGCCCTGTGTAAAGAAATTTCTAACCTTGTTTTGATTATCCAGTATAATGTCATCAAACACAACAACAGAATTATCGAGACATTCATGAAGTGGCTTAACATCTGATTCAAAAGTGGCTATATCCAATCCATCATATAGCTTCATTAACTGCTGATATTTTAATTGTTCCAAGCTCTTAGAGAAGATATACAAGTGCCTGTTTTTCCAGTCTAGCCAGTTGGGTGCCAATAAAAAATTATCAACCATTAGTGTAGTTTTACCACAAGCAGATGGCCCAACGATAAGACACCTAATATTTTCAGGCAGCAGGTCGCCATTTATCTTATTCTGTTGTTCAGGTTCTGGCAGCCTTTTTATAACATCCCAGGTGCTCATATTATTATTTTGTCTGCATCGATCCAGCTGTGTTCTGGGAGTCCTAGCCATTTGACAAGTAACTTGTTGCCTTTTCTGCGGATGATTTTTTCTATGAGATATGTGTCAGGCTGTTTAGTTTTGCTGAGCTCTTGTTCATAAAACCTGCCTTTGAGAATTTCTCCTCGGTGATCCTTTATTATATATGTGTTAAGGGTCCCGGGTTTAACTTGAACCACTGTAAATAATTCAGTGCTCCAGTTTCTCGTAAAGCCTCTTTTGAATAAGTGCTTATATTTGCTGATTCTTACTTGATCGCCTACCCTGTATTTGGCCCTTCTTGTTGTTGGCTGGTATCTAGGATAATAAACAGTCCTGATCAATTTTTGCTCATCAGATGAAGTTACTTCAGAGGGTTTCATGTTGATTGTGGAATGGACCGAGTTGTTATATTTATGTAGAAGTTCTGGAAGAATATTAATCCATTTATAATTACCTTGGAGGGTAAATTGTTTATACATAAGATTTTTTAAGGTTCTGTTGAATCTCTCTACAATTGAGGCCTTGAGATCACTGTAACTCGAGTAATGTTTTATTGCCTGGCTTTTAATAAATTGTTGAAACACTGAATTATAAAATTCTTTGCCATTATCTGTTTGCAAATAGCGCGGTGATCTTCCTGAATAATTGATGATTGTCCTGATGGCTTCTGTAACACATTTTCCAGTCTTGGATTTGAGTGGCACAGCCCAGGCAAATTTTGAAAATGTATCTATGACAGTGAGTAGATACTTGTAGCCCTTGTTGATTTTGTCTAAGTTTTTCAACTGTCCACTTGACAACTCAATCAAGTCGCTCTGCCATAAATCATCTATGCCTTTTGTAACTACTGGGAGTCTCTTATAATTATGTCTGGCCTGTCTGTGTAATTCATCAACAATAATTTGTCTAGACATGATATGTAAACAAGAATATTGCAACTATGGGGTGTTCAGCAGCTGATACTGCAGGATTTTCTAAATATAATTTGTCCCCTATTTGTATTTTAAATTCCAAAGAGCCATCATCTTCAGTATAGGCTGTTTCTAATGTATTAGGATCTGTAAAATCCTCTAACTCTACACTGGTGATTTTCGGTTTGTTCTCAGCATTTGTTATTGATAAGGTAGGGTAGTGGTGTGCCTGTGGCTGATGCCAATATTTGATCTTGATTGGTCTCAATGTGCCCCCAACAAAAAACTGGTAATAAAATTGTGCAGGGGACAGCATATATATTTTGCCACCTGGTGTAAATGGAGAATCATATTCTTTGTTGGGGATGCTGTACAATTCAAGAATTACTGTATGTTTTGGATTCTCGATTATGCCTGTTATTTCCTTTTCTGCTGTAAGCAATCTGCTTGTTACAGATTCAAGGTGCTAATTGATGGTCCTAACAACATCATCATGGCCTGGCTTTATTTTTATGTCCACAGCAAGTCTCTTGTATTGTTGCACAATCTCTTGAAGCTGGGTGGCAAAAACAGACAGAGCATTTGCTTGATTGGATTCCATGGTCCCTAGCTGTTGCTTGATATTAGCTACAATTTGTTGCAAATTTTCAACAACTGCCAATTTTGAATTTTGAGCAGTAAGATCATGGACCTGTCTTCTGATATCCTCAAACAGGGCATGCAGTTCATTAATATGTTGATTGGTTGGAAGAGTGGCCACTGTCTGAGTGAGTTGTTTGATCTCTGCTTGGATATTCTTGATATCTTCTGATTTCAATATGCGATTCACTGCCCTCTTAATATTTTTAAGTTCCTGTGATGTAGGAAGATTTGATACAGTATTTTGCAAAAATTCAAGTGCCAATTTCACATTGTTTAATTCAGAAGCATCAGCCACATTTTGCATAGCATTTTGGAGCAGGGCTATATCTGCCTGAGAGGGTGTTGATTGTTGTAAAATTTCAAGTTTTGTTTGGATATCATCTATCAAGTGATGAAAATGAGATAGCTCAGATTCGGTGTTGAGGTTTTCAAGCTTTGTGATCTGTTGTTGGACACTGACAAGAGTATCTACAATCCCAGGCAATCTGGATTCTAGTACATTTGCCAAATCACTTTGCACTGCTGCTATTGTACCTTCAAGATGAGTTATGGAACTTTGAATTTTTCCAAAATCTTCATATGTTTCAAGTTGCAGCTTGATGTTTGCAACACTCCGAGTTATTGCATTCAAAGCATCAGAAGATGGCAAGTTGTTCATAAAATTTTCAAGTGTCTCAATTTTTTCTTTAACCTCGGCTATGGCAATGTTCAGAGGATCCAGATTAGGTATCTGGAGTGACTGAATCTGTTCTTTCAGAGTGGAAATCACTAGATCAAAATCTTCTTGTGATTTTATGCTTTTGACAATTGTTTGGAGCTGTGTCTGGACATTATTTATCTGCTCTTCCAGTTGCTGTTTCAATTGCTCGGAGTTGTTGGCCTGGGTCTTAAATTTGGCTTGAAGAGCTGCTACAGCTTCTTCTAAACTTTGAAAATTATCTAATGTTGCCAGATCAGTATATTTCTGAAGCAATAATTTGAGTTCAGAATCAATTTTAAGAAGAGGGTCCATGCATTGTGATTGCAAATTTGTAATTTCTAATTGAAGACTGGCATTGAGTGTGGTCTGTAAAGCTTGTAAATCACTTCTTAATTTCTTGACTCTGACATCAAGCATCAGAATCTCATCACTGTGATCTTCATGTCTTGTATGGCCAAATATATCATTAGGCATTTTGTTTTACTGGTTATTTATTATAGAGTATCTGATTCTTAATTCTATAAAAAAGGGTATAAGCTTGTCATATGATCCCGGGACCTCAATATATAAGCAGTCACCAGCAGAAACAGTATATACAGTGCCAGAAATCATGTTTGAGTGCTTGATTCTATAAATATTTCTCCCTACTGAAATTTTAACATCACCCTCAGGGGTTGTAATAAATTGCAATTGCCCACCTACAGGTAATTGGTAATGATTTAAATTATTGTTAAATATGTACAATATTTTGCCTGTTTCATCATCATTATCTGTAAGTATGCTGTTCAGATGAATAATTAACAAGCCACTCAGTTTAGATATCATATCAGAAGAGGCTTGTGGTGTGGGCAGCTCCATAATAGCCTGTTTTTTGAACCCAAATAAGTTCATAGGCATGTTTATTTATTTCAAATCATGCTCTGGAATTGGGCATTGTTTGCCATTTTTCAAATCACAATGCCCCCAAGGTAAAGTATGTGTGCCACATGATAAAATGCATCTCTTATCATCATGTGGGTCCAGGGCCACTTTTGTTACAATATTTGAAGTCAGCAAGTGATTCTCACTCTGAATTCTATTTTCTGATGTTCTGATTGAACTCTGTGATTTGATGCAATTTTTATAATCTTCAAATACAAGCTCTTTTTCAACAGTTACTCTGCCAATGCCCTTGGCCTTTTTGGCAACAGCACCACTACATGTTTCAAAACTGTACATCTTGGCTCTTAACCCAGCAAATGCCACAATAACATCACCAAGTGTCTCATCTTTTAACTTGCCAGGCACCTTTTTGTTGTGGTGTTGTTGAATCTTTGTATGTTCACTGGTATCAAAATATTGAAACAATTCAGGCTGTGACATATCTTGATAAACATCTTCTGTTTGAATTTCAAGAATAAAACTATCCGTGTCCATGTACAATAATTTTACACGATCACCATAAAAAGGTTTCAGCACGTCATAATATAATATTAACATATGTAATTTGGACAATTCCAATATCACAGCCCCTACATAAATAGGTTTATCAAACTTGATCTTTGTTTTCATCATGTTAAAAAGTGCCATGTGCTCATTATAAATTCTTCTGTAATTGAAATTAGGCTTTGCAACCAATTTTTTGCTCCGGCTGGGGTCAGTAATTATTTTAACATCGGTATGTTTTCTGACATTTTCAATTGTTTTGCCATACACTGAATTTACCATCAATTTAAACAAGCCCTTATCAAATTCGCTTTTTGCAGATGTTCGAAGCTCCGTATTTGTATCAATATAAGGTTTCAACCATTCTGAGTGCCTGAACCTCAAGACTTTGCCAACTTTGGTCACTTGGACACCATGTTTCATCAGGAATTGGAGGTTTTTATAATATATGACATAACCCTGTTTTGGCTCCAGTGTCGTCATGAGCTTCTTCTGTTTAGAGCCAGGTGGGCACCTAACCTCGGGAATTGGGGGCAGATCAGAAAATTTGTTGTGTAAATGATCTGGAAACATCAGATCAGTCTCTAAGAAGAGGCCATATTCACTGTCATCAAAATCCTGAAGATCTTCAATATTGAAATCTTCGACCCACTCAAGCCCTGCATATGGCAATTTATCCATCATAGCGTGACCATAGAGGTTGTTTGCATCTCCATACAGTATATAATTTGATGGCCGTGTTGGATCATAATCAGGCATGTATTTGTTATTTGCTCTGGCATATCTCTGGGAACATTGCACCATCCCCCCTCTTACACATTCCTCCATAAACAGATACTTTTCTTGATCGTGGATCAGATCCAATGGCTTTTTGGTGTTGAAAAACATTGCAGCCCATGCTAGGCCCGGGGCACTGTAAAAATACACTGGGTCCAGTCCATAATTTTGCATGGAAGATTTTCTGAATGCTTGCAATATATCAGCTAAGAGAGTGACATCAAGTTTCAAATATGCCATGTGATAATCACCAAATGTCTGGCATTTTAAATTGTTCCACATCAACTGGGCATGGTGATAATCTTCATCAGTGATTCCAGATCCTCTGATTCTGCTGTAAAACTCTTCTTGTGGTGGCAGGGAACACTCATCAAATTTAGAAGAATCTGTGACATAGTCATATGGATATACACCCTTCCGCCTAATTAATTTCAGGTCCTGATTTGGAAACAATGCACGTGTGATTTTCAAGTCATCATCAGATAATTGAGAGGCCAGTGTGGCCAGGCTAGCAGGTAAAAATCTGTAAGAATCAAGAAATCTTAATTGAATAGGAACACCATCAACTTTAATTATCTTGCTAATAGATATATATTTTTCATCATTTTCAGCTAAAATGTTTAAATTCTGCTTGTCAAACCCCTCGTATCTGATCAGATGATGGAAATCATAATTGGATGCTCCATGGCAAAATATGGGGACAAATCTTGGTCTCTTGATCTGAATATTACAGCTATTACACAGGGCCATTAAGAATTTACCATCTGTATGAGAATGGTGTTTCACCTTGATATTTGTATCTGAAAATTCAGAATCACATACCGGGCATTTTTCTGCATTGTTGAAATCCTCAATCTGTTCCTCTGTTAAAGGCAACATAGGCTTTGATTTTAATAAGTTGTTAGATGCTATGTCACGGCACACATTTTCTATTCTATGTGCAAATTCTTTGATGGCATTTGGTCCCTTGTATGAATATTCTTTACTAGCTATACCATCCTGTACAACCACATAACAAAAGCTGGAAGGTTCATGTTGCTGGTATGGTGTAATTGCAGATTCTTCTGGATCTGGGCTACAGAATGCAATAGGTTTGAGGTTCGATTCGAAATCACAGACAATATATGCAGGGTGTTCCAACAAGGCTTCAAATTTTTTGAATTTGCAATTTTCACTTGGATTGGGCATCACCATATGAACAGGTTTATGGTTGCCACAGTATTTCAGATGCTCTTTTAACTTGTTTTTTGCAATTTCTGCATTTTTTTCACGAATCCCATTTACCATTTTTTGACCATCAAATACAGTTAAACATCTTCTGCACAACTTGAATATTGTATTGGATTTGTCTAGTTGTGTTCTCACTAAAGCTTCAAGATTATGTATCAGAGTATAATGGTATGTATCATCTCCTTCAATTAAGAGCAGATCAATTGGAATAGCAGATTCATCATCAATTGTACTAATTCTGAGAGGTGCTATCGGGCAATTGCCAGTAGAACAAATAAAAACATTAATAGATAATTGTTTGCCATTGATGTGCCTGACCCTTTTTTCAAATTTATCAATATTCTGAACTGACATTGGATATTCTAAACCCTTCATTGCATCGTCAAAAATATGTTCATGCTGTTTGTAATAACTTATTCTCTCAGGATGCCTTGAAACTAGAAACAAAGCAGCTAATATACACCACAGAAAACATTTCTGGTCGGTATTTTCTATATTAACCACGGCTCTTCTGTTTTTAATATTGGCAGGTAAAGGCAGATAAGTGGATCCTTGTAATGGAGTGAATTCAGAAATATTAACATAGAGCTTGTGTGATGAACCGCATAGGCTCCATCCGGACTCTTTTGCCGCAAATTCAGAGTGTTTAATGTTCAATTGATCTATCAAATTGCCTATTATTTTGTCTGAATTTGAATTTGAATATACAGGTACAGTTTCTGTTATGTGGGGCTGTGTAAATTTTGTGCCATTTGGTTTCTTATATTGTACAAACAATTTGAGGGATAGCTTATAAGAGCCATTTTGTGCATTAAGAATTGCCTGCAGATCAGAATTTATACTGTTCAAGAAATTCTCAATGCCGCATCTTGGCTCTGATACAAACTGGTAATCCCTAAGTTGGGCATTAAAACTGCTATGTATGGGTGGTTCATAGCGTGGCTGCTTTGCAGGTCCAGCATTAACAGGTGCTTCATGCTTTCTTTTCAGACCAGATGTAGATGGTTGAGAGGGCAATGCAGAGCAAGTATCTTTATGTTTATATGTGAAATATTCCATGTTGTATTTTCTATTGCATTTGGGGCAAATTTTTGTGGGAGTTCTATATCTATCTGGATTACAAATTTTTTGATGCTTGGCCCAATTGGGGCTGGATATATTCTTATTGCACTGATTACAATATTTTTGATTTGGCATTTTTGCTGTTGTTTATTATATACAATTTCCTGGGTTTCAATTCAAAACTTTATACTGAATAAAAATATCAGTTGGGGTTCAGCACTGTACTTTGTGTGTGTGTATGTATATATGTATGTATACACTTAATATTTTTGGATTTGGTATTTATATACAATTTCTTGGGGTTCAAATCAAAGCTGTATGCTGGATCAGTTGAGTTCAGCACTGTGCTTTGTGTGTGTGTGTATGTGTGTATGTGTATTAATAGTTTTGGCTTTGGTATTTATATACAATTTCTTGGGGTTCAAATTCAAAACTCTATGCTGGATCAGTTGAGTTCAGCACTGTGCTTTGTATGTATATGTATATATGACCTTACTTGGATTATTCCGCCAAATTATATGCTTCAAGTCTCCTATACTTTGGTGGAGCAGTGGGTTCCACTGCCAATCCAGCAATGGTGAAGAATCTGCACTGTACCCTGGCTTTTATAGTTTTACAGAGCCAATAGAAACACTGTAGGGGTATATTCAGAAACATGAGCTATTCTCTAACATTTTTGCCGAAGTACTTTCTTCTGAGTGTATCCCGTTTTTCTGCTGAGCGTACATGCAATCCCGACCGCAGCGCCTCCACGCTTAGGGGAGCGGAATTGTCTGGAACTAATTTGTAAAGGATCGCTGCTCCAAATATTGATCGACACGCCGGTGCTGGGCTCGAAATGAACTGATCGCTGTGCAGAAAGTATCGATCCCACCGCTTTGGGGCCGTCATGCGCACATATTGTTCAAGTATTGATCTTATATTTTCTCGGGGCTTGATTTTATATATGAACAGATTACAACAAATAAATTGAATATAACAAATGCAAAATATCCTAGTTTCTATTCAATCCTTTTATGTGAATTGAAGAAACCAACAATTCACATATCCCCATACCGCCATATGCTTGTCCTATTATTTCACTAATAGGCAATGTTCTCGAAGAGTCCTAATAGGCAATGTTCTCGAAGAGGCCTAATAGAACAAGATACAGCGGTATGAGAAATATGTGAATTGAAAATATTTTAGTAATATACGACGTCTAAGAAAAGGAATATTCAGCTCCAAAGTACTTTGTCTAATGCTTGCTACCATTTCCCTATTACTGGCAAAAGAAGTTAAAAATGTTGACATAATGAAAAAAATGGACTTGTTCCCAAGTATTCACCGAGTTCAGGCATTTGCACATAGATGGGTCTGTTGTCACGGAGCAATTCTAGAAGAATTACATTGTCTTAATATTAGATATGTAAATTGAGCCTGGTGGCCAATTGAACTTAAACCAGAAATAAATATGTATGTATGTGTATGTGTGTGTGTATATATGTGTGTGTGTGTGTGTATGTGTGTGGATGGCCAGTTTTAAGTGTGGCCACAAGAGGGGCATATTTTTAACAAATTTATGGATAACAATCTCACAGAAGTGCCTTTTGTAAGTATAAACAAATCAATCTGAGAGGGTCATACTTTCTGAGGAAATTCCCGAGGGCATTTTCACAAAAATCTTAGATTAGACAAGATTCCACACTTGAACAAAAAGCTCATATGCTCATGTTAAGCTTGTTTTAACTATAGCAAATCTGCTTGAGGAGGGGTTCATACTTTCTCGGGTTTATAATAGTATCAATACAACTACTCACCATACCTTGTACCCGAAACGTATAGGTTTCCCATGAATGTGTTGTTTTCTGGGATGACGTCCATAATACGGCACCATGGATTCATCTCTGGAAAAATGTCCATCATTAGGAAAGAAACGTAGCCAACGTTCATTCATCAACAACAACAATGGTCGAACTTTGCAGAACTTGTCACTTTTGTCTAGCTTTGTATTATCACATACGTGGAAATATCGTAAAATATCCTCAAAACGGTTTCGAGTGAAAGCCTTTGAAATTCCTTCATGATGTGTGTCTTCAGCAGCTTCCCAGTACATTCGTTTACGAGACACTGTACAATAGCCACTCAAAAACAACATGCCACAAACAAACTAATGTCATCTTTTGAAACACGAAATGAATGATTACCACGCTCCAGAGCATAACCATTTGTACAGTCAACAATGTGTTGCAAAACTTCATCATCGAAAAACATTTCAAATAGGTCTGTGGGACTATAGTCATTTTGCAACCAGTCGGGCCTTGACCACTCTCGTTCAGACTTGTATGGTTCGTCACAGGATGTCCATTTACGTGAAACTGGCAATTTTGGCTTATTACATTTTCTTGAAATTGGATGGGTTTCACGTTCGTTATTCGTGTGATGTTGAATACCAAGTGATGCTTTCTGTCATATAAAAGACGATAATGAAGTGAATACATTATTAGGAGTTTTCCAGATTTCTGAAAACAAACACAAACATATAAGTGAAAGATATGAATAAGAGGTTGTTGTTCATTTGGAAATGAAATTCAATGTTGTATTTTTATGCTCTTGTGAATAGATGTAAAGGAAAGTGTTAAAAAGAATTATCAATTTATATTTGCTTAAGGATTAGTTTATTACAATATACATAAATTCAAAAGATGCCTTTTGTTAAGGTCTTTTGGTGGATTTAAGACTCAACAATACGCTATTGAGAATAGACCTACAGTTTAAATCTACCTAAATTGGAATTCGAGCCACTATGTCCCTCCACCGGGTATCGAATCCTGTGCCCCTTCGTTATAAGACAACGTTGTTAACACTATGTTATAGGGGCACAGCGCGCTACATCATGTTTCTTTGTCAGTACAATTCAACAATTCTCTCATTATTATCGTCGCGATTAGCAAAAAGTGGCCAAAATGCAACGCTAAGTAACAAAAATCAAATCAAATGCCATCAGTGAGGCACGTATTCCTAGCAGTCCTGATTTTCAAAATGAAACCATAAAATTCAGGACATACTCCGATGCAAGTAAGTAATATTACATTTTTTTATGTTTATCACGGTTATTAAGGCTTATACATATTATTTCGACTTATCGGCTGAGTATACATTGTTCATTACTGAAAACTTACTTTCAGTTTGCAGTGTACAACGTATTCAGTAATGAAAAAAAATATTTATTTTATACATATACGCTTTCTGGCTTTCTAGGCTCAGAAAGTTAAATAGAGCAACATTACATTCGTCGTTCTTCAAAAATTTTCCAATTTTCTTAAAACCACCATGCCGATTTCCAGGATACTGATTACAAACTTTAAATGTTAGGTATGGCAACCAGACATTTCTGTCCTTTATAAGTTCAGTATTTTGTAATTTTTGCATTAGTATATACAGGGTGTTTCGTAAGTTCGTTTACAACGCTTGGGAGGTGATTATACGAGTGAAAATAAGGTGGAAAGTTCATGTAACGAAATTCTCGAAACGGCTTTGTTGCCGAGTTTTTGACGTTTGAAAACGTGGGAAAATGATTTTCCGAAGTGAATAATGGCAAAACGGGTGGAGAGAAGTCGTCGGTGTTGGGCGGTCCACTAAGAAATCGGGTACGCTCTGTCAAAAAATCATGCGGCAATGTTGTGCAATGTAGGCGCAAGGGATTCCCCAAAGGACGCGAGCGAAGATGTTGACGGGAGTGGGTTGGGAGTGCGTTCTGCGTGAGCTGGTATCGACGAAAATTGGCATGTGTTGAATGGCACCAAAAAACAAATATAATTTCCTGAGCGAAGGGCACCATGACGTAAAAACGAAAAAAATGAAATGTCATAGGTTTCATACCCTGAAGGCCATCGTTATCATTATGAGAATTAAATGCTCTCTGAGTATTATTCACTCTTGAAGCTGTGTTATCAGACCTGTCTGGATGAATTTGAGTATAATTAGTAGAACCGGAACACCAAGTGCAAGGTTAGTTTGTGTAATTCAAATTACAATATCCTCCATAACTGCGGAAGTCCTCTGGCCTACCTAACATATTTGATGTTGTTTCAGGAAATGCGTTATTCGAGGAAACATCAATGTTATTCTCAGTTTGCACTCTGTCTTCGTTTAAAGTACAACTAGATCTATTCATACAAGAGTAATTAGAATTTACTTGCGTCTTTCTTTATGTAAACTAGATTGTTTGCGATTTTGCTTCCAACTTACATGTTTAAGATGCGGTTCCCTTACATAAAACGTCTTTACTTTAGTAGTATCCGTAGAGTTAATAGAACTTCCATCTGAATCACTCAAACCAGAATCATGCTTTTGACCAGTTTCAGAATCACGCCTTACATTTAACCTTCTCGATTGGTGATTTGCAACATTCTCAATACCATAAACTTGAGTGTTCGTATTAGAATATTTGTTTGTTATTAGAAGTACCTGTAACATTACACTCAGCACCACCACAATTTACATTAACTGGTTTCTGCATATTATTTTCAATAACATCAACACGCGATGCAAGCTGTTTCAAATTATTATCGTACTGATTAACAATTTCGAAACACTGTGAAACCTTATAATCGAATGTTTAAACTTGCGAACAACAATCATCAAATCCACCTTTGAGTTTAGCTATATCGTCTTTTGCACCTTGCAAAGAACCTTCAATTCCATTTATTTGTTTCTCATAAAGATCTTGTGTACTAAGAATGTCTGATATTTTACAGTCGTAATTTCGCATGGTTTCTTGCAACTTCTGGTTTAATTCTTCATTTGAACTTAAACACGTTTCTGCTAAAGATTCGATTGTTATTGCTACATCAGAAGCCAACATGTCTATACGGTTATTAACCTGCTTAAAATCATAGATTCAATTTTAGACTGTAATTCGACATTGGAAGCTTCAATTTTGGATTTCAACTCTTACTTGGAAGCTTCAAGCTGAGATTTTAATTCCTGGCTGTAAGATTTTAATTCTCTATTGGAAGCTTCAAGCTGAGATTTTAATTCTTTGTTGGAATCTTCAAGCTGCTATTTTAATTCCTCGCTGGAAGATTTCAATTCTCTATTGGAAGCTTCAAGCTGAGATTTTAATTCCTCGCTGGAAGATTTCAATTCTCTATTGGAAGCTTCAAGCTGAGATTTTAATTCCTCGCTGGAAGATTTCAATTCTCTATTGGAAGCTTGAAGCTGAGATTTGAATTGTTTGTTGGAATCTTCAAGCTGAGATTTTAATTCTTTACTAGAATTAACAACCACAAACTGAATGTTCTTGATTGTTTCTAGCAGATCGTTAAAATTAGGACTAATACTCTTTGTAAGCTGACAATTCATATGGATTATAACTAGGTTCACAAGATTTACAACGTAATTCTGTACCGTAGTAGAATAACTAGACCAATGAACAACTGACAACTTAAGACAAGAAAAGTGAAACCATGAAAGACATTTATAGCACTGAACAAATCTGATGTCAGCTTTCGTATCACCACAACATTCTACCTTGGGAGTACTGGTTCAGTCCTATCATCAGAATTAACTTCTTGACCTTGAAAGTTTCTAAACGTTACTAGATATGTGCCCTCGTATTGCATAGCAGTCTTCTTTCTGCTACGAGATTTAGATAAAACTCTGGAAGACATTTTTCATTAAAGAGAAAAAAAAACTTACCCACACTTACATTCTTGAATATGAATCAAATGCAGTTAGAATCCGCTTCAATCCCAGACCTACTGAGATTATATTTCACATAATTTATCCGAAGAACTATTTAACTTCAGAGTCCTGTCACACGGTCGCCACTTTTTGCTAGTGTCGTAGAGGCTTGAGCATTTTACATAATACTCAGTAAATCACTGTTCTACTTAAGAGCAAATTATGAAATAACAATAATGTATATAGTTCAAAATCACAACACTGTTCTCTGATGAGTATACTTATTATTTGCACTAAATAAATACATTAAATTATGCACCAAACACTATGATTCGAACTATATGCAAAAACGTTCTTGTTATCCCTTTTCACTTGTTTCTTACAACTGGTTGCTACGCAACAAAACAGTATCCTATAACATTTCTCTCTTTTCCTTTTACACAAGAAGTGATTATACATTTTACAATTTGAAAACCGTCACACATGATGACTGCGGGACTAAAAAAGGATGAAACCGCTCGACCCAAAAAGGAGGTCTAAGGTTAGGGAAGAACTCGAAAATTTGAAATGGCAAGAGGGGTCGAGTAATACCTCGTTTTAAATGTCACCGAAAACGTGAAAAGCTTGCGAACATGATTTTGTAATAAACTGACCGGTTTCAAAAAGGTGATCAAAACAATTCCGACCCCTGAAGTTGGTGTTCCAAAGTGAGGAATTACGCACGTAAATAGCAAAACACAAATACTGGACAGAGTACATAAGATCTTGTACAAACAATTATGGTAATGGGTCCACTCTTGAAACACCGTACTACTGTAAGCTATGTTTGAGCTACAACTTTGACCGCCTTTCACACTTTCTCCAGGCGTAGGACTGGCAACTAATGGTTTACTGCTACGCACAATAAGGAATTCGTTGGCGTGTTTAACGGCTGCTTCGCCAAAGAAAAATAACTTTTTCTCATAATTGATTGCCAAACCATTGTTGGAGAAGAGAAATAGGCCTAACTGAAATGATGATAAGAAAAACGAAAGAGTAATCAGAAACCAATGAACAACGAAAACGAGAAGAATAGTTAAAGCACCCAGTGTGATGCACATTTACCAACTTACAGTAGATGTTCGAAATGTCTTCCCTTGGTCTCAATGCATTTCTGCACACGGACACTGAAATCATACTGTGCTGCAATAACTTCTGCCTCACTAATCTGCCTGCATGCAGCAACTATGCGCTCGATCATGTCGTCCCTCGTTGTAGGGCGATTTAGGTAAACGATTTCTTTCAGCCGTCCCCAGAGGCAATAATCTAAACATGTTAAGTCTGGTGACCTAGCAGGCCAGGGCACAGGCCCACCTCTAGCTACCCAACGAGCACGAAACATTTCATTCACTTGATTCTTCGCTGTTAAATCAAAATGTGCTGGGCAGCCATCTTGTTGTAGCCACATGTGTGTTCTGATGTGTAAGGGGACGTCTTCGAGAAGACTGGGCAATTGTTCTTGAAGAAATGTGCTGTACACAACACCCGTAAGGCTCGCTTGAAACAAATGAGGTCCAATTATTCGTCCGCCGATGATTCCACACCACACATTCACAGACAGACCATCTACTTTGATGATCAACCTCTAGCATCCACCGTGGGTTTTCGGTGGCCCAGTAATGCATGTTGTGCCGATTTACCTGACCATCACTTTTAAACATCGCCTCGTAAGACCACAACATTTCGTCAAAGAATCGAACATTTGGGGTCACTTGAGCTTGAGACCACATGCAAAAGTCTAGCCTGCTTTGAAAATCAGTTCCGTGTAATTCTTGATGCAAGGACACTTGGTACGGATGAAATCTGTGATCCTTTAAAATCCTTCTCACTGTACTTGCGCTGACACCAAAAAATCACGAGCAACTTGCCTGATACTCACATGAGGATTGAGATGGAAGGCTGCAAGTACACCAGCAGACCTCTCATCTCGAACAGGCCGAGCAATGCGTTCATGTTTGTGACTACTAGAAGGCTAAATATTGCCCCTTCTCCGTACACGATCGGCAAGGTTGAGAAAAACCTGTCTTGAACGATGTTCCCGATCGGGATACCTTGCAGCATACACACGAGCAGAAGCAGAACTATTTCGTTGGCACTCGCCCAACACCATGAGCATATCAAATGCTTCTTCGTTCGTGAAAGACATTATTAGTTCACATTCAACAATTTGCCACTGCTAATTAAGTACATGAATGCTCACTACCCGCAAGGAATGCACTGTAGAACGTCCTGAGGTACCACACAATGTCTTCGATGATGCAACCACTTGTAACAGACAACGCTGAATGAGACCAAGATTGGAGGGGCGTATTCGCGTTATCAGTGGAAGCACACTGGAACCGACTGCTATGCAGGATTGCTCGTCACACATCGATCCGTGGTAGTTTCCGATTGCCTATGTTGAACCGGGAAGTGGAAACATCATACGTACAGTCAAATGGAACTGGACGTACCGCCAATTGGCGTACTTTGTAATTTGTCGACTTGGCCAGCATGCTGTGTTGTGTACTGCAGCCTACCCAACTCGTGGGCTTATGCTTCTTCCTACTCGTACACAATGGACCTGAAGTTCTACTCACTGCATGTTGTACACTCACAGAGGCATGTACTAATACGAAACCGCAAACCTCTCACCCGGACGTTCAGTACAGTGACGTTACATGTGACGGGTGGCATGGTCTGAGAATGGTAGCGAACCAGTAACCATTTAGAAACCTTTTCACGAATAAACAGCTGTTCCGCTGCCATTCTTTGTACAGGATCTCGTGTACTCTGTCCAGTGATTGTGTTTTGCTATTTACGTATGTAATTCCTCACTTTGTAACACCAACTTCAGGGTTCGGAATTGTTTTGGTCGCCATTTTAAACCGGTCAGTGGATTACAAAATTATGTTCACATCCTTTTCACGTTTCCTGTGACCTTTAAAACGAGGTATTACTCGACCCCCCTTGCCATTTGAAATTCTAGACTTCTTCCCTAACTTTAGACCCCCTTTGTTGGGTCAAGCGGTTTCATCCTTTTTTAGTCCCGCAGTCATCATGTGACATATCGTTCGAAAGCTTGTGTCCTGCACTTTCCGAAACTGTTATGATGCTGCACCTATCTTACTTGTTAAGCTTGGTATACTCGATTTGGCTCACCTTCCTTTTTTTGCAAAACCATTTTCTACACGGAAAACGGTAGGTGGTACATACAAATGTTTCATATGACAATCGTATTTTTTCCCCGCCTTTCTGAATCTGCATTCCAAACATACCCTTCCCATTTGAAAATCGCACAAACGGGGCATGTCCCCCCACTAAAACCACAAAGGGTAGCTTTCGGGCTGTTGCAAATACTTTCTACGGATTCTTTGGGCCCAACTTAGTGGTGCATTTTTTGTTTCAACTTGATACGATCTCTCATTTTCGAGAAAAAGGTAGTGTCTGGGTCGCTCTGATACACCCTGTACAGTTATGTTAAGTAGTAATGTAGTACATTACTGTAACGAAGGAGAGAATTTAATGAGTTCAAATTGCTTAGATTGTTAATTTTATGTCCGTTCCTTCGTAATGACTGTGATAATCCCCTAACCACCATCTTACCATGAGTCTAAAACTAAGGTATATCGCCAATTAACATAACCAAATGGTTATTACGACGGAGGGCCGATGCGATAAGAAACTACTAATAAGTATTTATATAGTGAGTGCCAAGAAAAAAAATTTAAACCTTACAATGATCGTTAATTTGTCAGTGCTTTGTATTTAAAATGTTTGTGCTATATCAGCAGAAAGTACGAGTATCAGATCTAACAAACTTTCCCCACTAACTTTGCAATATTCGAAATCACCACCACAGACGTAGCTCTACGTAACTTGATTCTGCGCATTCCACGTGCCATGTGACTTTCTCCTATCATCGAAATGGCTTCCACTTACTATTTCCTTTCATCTAGTGAAATACAGAGACCAATGTTAACTTCTTAGCACGGTGGATAAACATTACACCCAACGATATAATCCTGAAAAAATCCTGCCTATGTGGAGAATCGAACCTAAGACCTCCCTCGTGAGAATCAAGCATCCTACCTCTTTTCCAGATGGATTATATTAAAATTTCCTACCAGTTTGAAGAAGCCAATTCACACATAATTTCCTCATGGCACTTTTTATGAGCAAATGAATTCAGAAAAAATCGAGAAACAATAAAAGGGAAAAATGATGAACATTTATTTTTGGGTTTTGTCATATTTTGTAAATTGTGTGTAAATACCGTGTTTTGAACACGCAGTCGTTTAGTTACGAAATCATCTGTTGTTTGTTAAAGGTAAGAACAGGAGAGCGAAAAGAAGTCATTTGAACCATACCCCGGTTGCCTAGAAACTTCAGCTTTCTTCCAAAGACTGTGTGAAAAGAGAGAGGAAAGGGATGATCAACACAAGAAATATAAAATATGTGTTGATTTAAAACAATGGGATACCTTGCAAGTGCATCCCAACTAACATCAAACTATGAAAAACTTATTTTCATGGTGGAAAACTGCAAGTCATTTTCGAAATATGAACCTGATTTCCTTTTGTATTATAAAGTGGATATATGGGGCGATACGATCCCTTAGCAAGAAAACTTTAAGTAAGCTGCCTCCTTCCCTCCAACTATCTCAATGTTCATAATTAGTAATTAGGGTCCGGAAGTTGATAAAAGATCAACACTTATTTCTGGGCCTTAAAAACAATGCTGAATCTGATATCATGTCAGTTTCCCTTCAGTTAGAGCCTGAAAAGAAAACACTTTCTATTTTACATTTTTAGGACTTTTTTGGCTAATAGTTTATTTGTCATTTTCTTACAGTTTTTGTTGTATTTTTATTTATTTTTGAGTTTTTTTTCTCGTACCCAGTTTTTTTTCGTGCTTTTAAATGCATTTACTAGTATAAGTTATATATTTAAATTTCTTGACATGGTACTTTTAGCAAATTCACCATGAATTGAAAATATGGTCAATGGAAAAGCATAATGTTATTCTTAACTGAAATGTTTGGCAATGGATAAATATAATTTGTGTGAAGGCTACTTTGAGGATATTTTTATGGACACTATCATCGCCTTAATCTGGTTTTAAAGTAAAATTAGTCGCAATATTTAATTTAATTATACTCTGTAGTACGCGATGCTGAACTGCATTTTCGGATGCTGGTCAACTTCAATATCGTAGAAGGCCCACTATGAAAGGAGATGAATCGGTTGATTTGGTGTTTTTAGTCCACTTTATACACATTCAGGCTAGTCGGTGCTCGACCTACAGTTTAAAGTAGGATCCGAACCATTATGTGCCTCCACCGGAAAGGAGATGAATGATTTATAAAGAAAAACCTAGAGATATATTTTATTTAACCTTGAAGTAAACAAAGACAACTACATTATCACTTAGTTGTTATCTTCCTCTTTGCTTCAGAGGTTTCAACAACGAAACAATTGGCTTCATCGAATTATTAGACTACTTACTCTCTTGTAATTTATGAAAAACTCAAGCTTTCATTTTTACAGGAAAATTATTTTATAATAATTTTTTACCATTTTAGGTCATATTACAGGTCATCTAAAGACTCCAGCAAACACCTAAAACTTTCCACTTCACACATAACTACAACACAGCATAAATGTGTGTATCTTGATCCCTCGAACCGAGTGCATAAAACAACCTGAACCGTGTGGTGTAGGGGGATAGTGATTTGCTTGAAGAATGGAAGGTCGTGGGTTCAAACCTACTTCTTTGCAAAACCTTTTTTCGGAAAGTAACCGGCTTTTGACAAGAATGCTTATCTACGTTTCTTGGATATCTCCGTTGATATTTATGCGATTTACGTACAGCATTTCCAGACGCAGAAACATTCGATGTAATATCTGAGGTGAGTAGTTTCAAACGTTGAATATAGCATAATATCTGTGGTTGCATCATTTGAAATTCCAATGTATATTTTAGGTTCGCAGTGAAGAGCACAAACAAAGAACATCTTATTTGTGTGTATGTGTGTATGATGGTATGTGTGTGATGGTATGTATGTGTGTGTGTGTGTGTGTTGTTGTTGTTATTTTAAGTCAACTTTATGCAGAGATAGGCTAATCGGGACTGGACCTACAGTTTAAACAGGAATCGGAACCACTGTGCAATGAGCCTCCACTTGATTTAAAACCCGGGACACATTGACTACAACATCTTGTTTAAGAACAAATATTTAATGTGTGTTAACATAACATTTGACAGCTGAATGAATAGAAAGGTCTTGCCAAAAATACTGCCAATCACTGAAAAATCAAGAAGTTTAGTAGAAACATTCCCGAGGTATGCATCCCATAAATATTTACTGTGATTTAATATAATCTTATATTACATTATTAAAACACTTCGTACTTGGTAAATAACAATAAAAAAATAATCAGGAGTGGGCGAGATTTGAATCTACGATGTTTCGTTCTTGAAGAAAACGTATAACAAGACGACCATCTAACCAACTGCTCCAGGAGATTACTAATGTAAAACTCTGTAAAACAATTTGATCACAGTTTAAAGAACATTTTGCCGGAGTTCCAAACCAATTTTTGCCACAGATCATCGAAAAACGCAATTTGTAGAATCGTTCGGCATTGTGCAATATTTTTTTTGCTGTAATTTTGCCTAAAATCGAGATAAATTTGCTTCATTGCATTGAAATGTGATGTTAATTCTCTCCAGGTGGAGGAGAACCAGATCAGTGTTACCAACTGCACATAAATTCCCCTTTTTAAAATTTCATAACGAATATTCTTAAAAATAATCAATATTCGTATTTACAATTTACCATTTTTGTTTAATTACGTATTATATTACTGGTTTAGGGTTTCTAACTTCATGGAATGTGAAAGATCGAAATAAAGTCACAAGAGTGTTTTCGTTTAGAAAGTAAAACTTTTGCTAAGTTGGATACTATTTGAGGACTCTTAAGCGCTATTGTGCCAACTATACGAATTCAGGACTTTGGAATGTTTTTAGGGCGGTCAATTAAGATGTTGCGAAGAGTTCGCATGTGGTTGATTTCGTCTTCCCTGATGTATCGTGTAAGGATTATTCATTGCTTACTGGAAACACTGTAAGTGGGTGACGTGCTTGACTGGACTGTTTTCGTGTCGTTAGTTTTAGTAATAATCAGTTTAATAACAGCAATAACGGGCAAAGTTCAAATGCCTTACATGTTCTACAAACAAAATTGCTGATGTACTCGGAAACTTTGATCGTTGGTTTTCTGTATACACTCGTATTATCCAAGCTCGGAGCGACTCAGGAGTGGAGTGGTCAAGTTCTTAGAATATCGCTCCTCGCTCCGGAGTTGAGCGTCTCAAGGTATCGCTCCGCTCCGGAGCTTAGTGAACCGTTCCCCAAAACTTCGCTCCTCTCTCCGGGGCGGAGCAAGAAATTTTCCGATTCCCGCTGCTCCGCTTCAGAGCGGAGCGGGCTACGATATCGCTCCGCTCCCGAACGGACGGAAACATTTCTTAGTATCTCGATGCTCGCTCCGGAGCGTGGGTAGCAGCCGGAGCATTGATCCGCTCCGCCCCGAAACCCTGATAGGGGTGTGGGGTTAGGGCCCCACACTTTATTGATCTCGACTTAGCTGAGGGTGATGTGATCAGCACCACGCAACTGCCCACCTTTAACATCCCAGTGTTTCCTCCAAGTACCCACTTTCTACAACGCTGAGTGGGCAGCGGAGCCGCTTGAACAGTTTCAAAACGTCCCGTCGGGGACAGAACCTCGGTCCCTTGCATAGTAGTCAGACGCCCTAACGACTTCTTTTTTATATCTTCATTTCCTTTTACATTTTCAGACTACAAAGTATGTACATCAAGAAAAACTATTTTTGGTGATATTTACAAAGTATGCATGACAGATACATAAGAAATATGTTGATATTCTTGATACTTATATATTTCAAATCTCTCACAATTTTTTTTTCTCATAGGTACTATTAAACCAAGCATAATTCCCTAATATCGATTGTACACTATTTAACTTTGTTTTCGGTTAATATGTAAAATTTGAATACAAGAGGTGATCAAAAGTGATTTGCCTCTGGCTTGTTCTGCATATTATACTGATCATTTTCGTGATATACTCCCACGTTGATTTTGTAATATTACAATCACTCATTAAATGTTCTAAACTTTCTTCTACATTACACCATTTACACAGCAGAAAATAAACTTATTTCCCGCTAATCGGAATCGATGAAGTTATGTTCCAGTTATCAAGATTTGGTGAACAATACAATACCAGGCAGACCATATCTTTGTTTATAAGTGTGTTGCATGTACATTTGTCCAAACTCTGTTCCACATCACATAAGGGTATTCAACATTATTTTACATTTATTGTACATAGTCTTACATTTAATTTTGTGTACGTTTTTGGCAGTACTTATTTGAAGGTTGTCCGATAGTAAGAAAGAATAACATATTTATAAAATAGAATCTATTAAATGTTGATATTGTTTCGGAATAGTGCTTATATCAATTGGATATTCTAATGCAATAGTGTTCAAACATTGTTTGAGGATCGTACGTGTCAGACCATCAGGATGGTTTATCATTGCGTCAATGTTAGCCTGAATCATCAGTGCTTGACTTTTCGTTGCCACATGAACCAATTTTAATCCGCCGCATTCAACAGGTAGACACATTGTTTCATGGCTAACCAGAAGGATACGGCCAGACCACATAAACAAATATACAGCACTCTTTAATTTCGCAAGATCTATTTTTTATGGTGGAAGAATTTTCAGACCTTGGAGAGCGCGTAAATATTTACAAAATCTGCATGTGATATTAAGCGTAAATTCCTAAGTTTATGTTTACATAAACAGATTTAATAGCTCCTAATACCAGATTATGATTTATTTTCTGCATCTGTTTAATTGTCATAGTAAACATTCTTCCAAGTATTTTAGGTTTTAGAACAACTTGAAAATTTCCTTGAGATCTGTTTTGATTTGTAGAATTTAAATACATCATACGAGATTTTTCATAATTTATCGTTAAACCTGAAAGCAGTTTGTATTTTCTCCATTTGCTGACATATAGAAGAAAAGAAGTATTTAATTTCCAATATCCGTATCTTTTCAAAACCTGAGGGATATCCAAATTAATCCCCATAATTACGGCAGAATGGTCAGAAAAACACGTAGGAGTGAGTTGTATTGATGCCACTTTCTGACTTAATTGAGGAATAACATATAGGCGATCTAAACGTGATACACAGTTGTCTCGGAAATACGCGTATGTATATCCTAATTCCCGATTATGCTTAACGATCAAAATATCCACAAAATTAAAACCATGAACTATTTTTTGTAATGTATTTGACGTGGAGAACCCACGTCGTTTATCCTGTAGATATAAGACACAATTAAAGTCACCTACACATATTATATGCTCTTTCCTCTCTTATAATTCTGCTGCTACATCAGTACCAAAAGACCCATTCCGCAATTGACGGTTTGTATTTCCAGACGGAACATTATGTTTCATAACCAAATATTTGCTACTTTTGTACCTATTATACGGCCAGATGGATGTCCTTGTTTGACAACTAAGCCGGTACCTTGTAAGTAACACATGAGGTTTAAATATGACACATACTGGGCTGGTAAGTCAAGCTGGGTCACACACATTTCCTGTAAATGGGCAACGTCCACTGAGAATCGTACAAGAAAATTCCCTAAAGCGCGTTGTTTCATCGTGGAAATTAACTTATTTTTTGCTACTCTAACAGTTGTGTTTATAACAATATTTATCATTAGGGGAAAAACAAATTAAATACTCTCGTTAACTTTTTGGATGTGAACTCTCAAAAGTGTAAAGCACTATCGAATTAATCATTCATGTAAACCTCTATCATAACACAATAGCAACAATTTATGTCTCGCACTACAAACGTAAATCACTCTTATCTCAAACATAACAAACACTTCCCCTTACACTCAATATCAAATGGAGGGGGTTTGCAGGTGACATGAATCCACATCTAATTAACATTTCACTTTTGTTGGGCTTTCTTACTGGGTATGACAGACTGGTGGCCTAAAGACATCATTGTATTTCTCTTTCTTACCTTCTGTTACCGCTTTTAGTCGTGAACTTGTAAGATTTTTCTATTTAAGTGACGTTTGTCCATAACCTACTTATCATCCTTGAATTCCTCTTTGATTTGGGAGTCGTCTCCGGACACCATTCCTGAGAATGTGTGGATAGAAAGGGGGGCACAAGCTGAGGTTGGTCATGTTGTTCACTCACGTTTCCTTCTGCTGATTTCAAGGTCGTTGTGGTCGAGGAAGCATCTGGCAGGGATAGCTCATCACTTGCTTGGCTCCTTTCTCCTTCCGGTACACAGCTGTTCGTGGGTAGGAGAGGGGCCGTCTTATCACTAATCAAGGGTTCCGGCGTGACCTGGTAGTTGTTCGAGATTTCAACTTCAACTTCTGCGGCTCATGTCGAAATTTGACCTTCTGTTGTTGACAAATGGGAAGTTTCTTTGCTGCTCTCACTGATGAAACTTGGGTTGTCAGAGTATCCAGTGGTGTCTCTGCTGGCTCTTGTGTGTCCAATTTTTTGGGTATTCTTCCAGTTCTATGTCCAAGGTTGTCTTGGGTATACGAAAACTTGTAGGCTGGTATGGCAGTGGTTGTTCGACTGCATCAATATTGATTGGTGATCGGTAAATGGCTTCCGCATATGTTGAGGCTGTTCTGGTTTTCTACGCCTATCACAATAATTAGAAAGATGTTCTATAGAATCAAAAATGCTGCACGTAATATTTTGACCATAGTACGTTATTCAATATCTATCACCTTTGATAGTGATGTTTGATGGAATTGTTTTTTTCAGTCATTCGAATATGCTTTGTACCGGTACGCGTAGGGTACATATGTTCATCCGTGTACTTTTCATCGTCAACATGTTTCAAGTCACCACAGGTTGCTAGCGTCTCTTGTATAACTTCCGTAGGAACTTCCATGGGAAAAACATGCATTCTCACAAGGAAACTATTTTGATCCGCCCATTCCAATTTTACCTCATGTTCTCTATTGTCATCAGTGTATACTAATGTTCCTCCAGATCTTAATATTATCTGCTCACTTAGCACTCTCGATATTAATTTAATAAACCTACGCTTACGATATTGATCGATTTTAATACTTAGCACTTAATCGTCTGTTAATTGCAATTTCTGCTGTATCCACCGATGCAGTTGAAGCGATGTCGGTTATTGTTTCACATTCGTGAAGACCAATTTCACGGTATTCACTCGCCGTACAGATATGATCAGAACACGGAAGGTAGACTAAACAAGAAATCACTCGGATGTACGTAAGTGCTCAAAGCGGATCTCTCTTACATACAATGCACCACGTGCCAGTGCTGGAAGGAAACTGGAAAGACTGAGCTACAGCTGTCCTTTTGGATATGTACTTTAAAAAAACAAACATATAATTACCAACGAATAAACATACTTTATCTTATAAAGTGTGTTTATAAACATCCTTTAAAACCTGTATATCTCTTTGCTCTCAATTTAAAATAGATATAAATTTCAGTACCTCAAATTTTGTTATTTTTCTTTTATCCGTGTTAGTACTATAATTTTAGTCAAAAATATAATATCAATAAGAGATTATTTAAACTAAAAATTGAAAACACAACATTTAAATGAGAAATATAATATGCCGGAATAAAAAAGATCAGTAAGATTTACTCCTTACCTTGGACTCTCAATGTGTGAGATATCTGGTCACTTCTATGCACATTCCGCACATTGCATGTGTAGTTTCCTGAATCAGCCTTTTGAAGATCATTTATGAGGAGGGTTCCATTAAAAAATTGTTGAAACGTCTGACCAGTTCGAAGAGACTTTGAGTTGAATGTCCACCATAACTTAGGAGTGGGATTTCCAACAAAGCGACATGGTAAGTAAGCAATATTTTTCCAAGGAGTTACAAATGAAGTTCCAAAGGAAAGAATGACTGCTGGTACTGTAAAAAATTAGAAACAATAAATGACACAAATTATGGATTAGATGAAATAAACTATTATGTTGATATTAATCAAGATTTTCAATAATATTAAGTATTTATAAAGTAATTTATGGCACATACATAGTGTAAAATAGAGGCCAACATGCATTATAATTATGTATAAAACCTCACATGTTCCATGAAAAAGTAAAAACGAATGTTTTTTTTTTCATTGCATTTCATGATTATTATCATGAACATTAAACTTGCGATCTTTAAGTAAAACTATACCATTCTTTTGTAGAACAAAATAAAAAGTATGATTGTCTACCCTGTAATGCCTGTATGTCATGTAAACTTCACTAAACATCATCTGACTGCCCATAAATGTTTAAAGTTTAAGGAATGGAAACATGGTACTCGGAGAAACATGGGAATTTACAACATATCCTTTTACCAGAAGGCAAACATTTGTGTCGAGATGTTTCATTCTCGCTCGTAGAGAAACAAAATGGAAATGTGCATAATGTTATGGTATGTTTATGATTCTCCTTATTCAATTATAACACCATTAAGCCTTGTTTCCATGATTATGAAAAACTAAATATGCTGACCAAGGCAGTAATTTATTTTATTAAAAACATAAACTAAACGTTTAGTTTATGTTTTTAATAAAATAAATTACTGCCTTGGTCAGCATATTTAGTTTTTCCTTATTCAAGTAGATTACAGATAACATTTCGTGAGGTTTGTAACACGGAAGTAGGTAATGGAAAATCGGAGCCCGGTCTGAACACTAAGAGGCATATTCACGAATAGTAATATGAAAACAATTTTATAATGTCTTGCAAAATACTGTGCAATCCTCCTAATTTCCAATTTTTTCCACGGTCTGAGGTGCAAATGTGATAGATACATGAGCAAGTACTCAGTCAGTGTCGTATATCAGTTGATAAAGTGTTGGAATATTATCTATTCCCAAGGCATTGAATTTCTGATGTTCAAATGAGACCTCTCTACTTATTGTACATATATTGCACTGAACAGAATTCATTTAGAGTTGATGAGTATGCTTCCTACTAACTAATTAAATTGTTTGAAATCGGGTATACATCTCAGTAAATTGGGCAGTACATGACTTTAACAGGTAGATGGTAAGAGTGGTATATTTGGCAGGTACCAGAGAGTAAATGTTAAGTTATTCTGGAAGTGAGTATCAGTTGAAGTGGAGATTTCTCTGAAAATTTTACAGTCATCTGCGAGAAGAAGCTAAAGCTAGAGGGAGCCGTAAGATTTTCGCAAGGTAATTTAAGAATAATATGAATAAGAGAGGTCCTAGAACACTACCATCATGAGGTACTCCAAAGAGGACAGGAAGAAAGTTACATCTAGTTCCTGGAAGAACGACAAGTTGTTGGTGATCGAGTAGTATAATTGATGATACAACCAGTGCGAGAAATGATGAGCCCCTCTCAGGCAGATTTGGCTACACTTAAAACTTGCTCAACATGCCCATATGAGCTTTTTGCTCAAGTGTGGTACTCCGTCTAATCCAAGATTTTTGTAAAAATGCCCTCGGGAAGTTCCTGTGAAATGATGAGCCCCCTCAGATTGATTTGTCCACACTTACAAAAGGCACTTCTGTCAGATTGTTGTCCATAATCCTGTCAAAAATATGCCCCTCTTGATATTTTTTTTGCCCACGCCTAAAACTAAGCCCTAGCATCATGTTATGCATCAAATTATGATGCAAGAGCTTTTGTTTTATGCAACAAATTATGATGCAAGAGCTTTTGTATTATGCAACAAATTATGATGCAAGAGTTTTTGCATTGTGCAACAAATTATGATGCAAGAGCTTTTGCATTACACATCAGTTAGTATTGTGAGAGTGGCTGAGGAGTACAGATGTGTTGTTGCATTGCTCCTCTTATTTTTTTTTAAATATCGCAGATTTGTATAAATTGAATTATGGGTTTGTTTGATTCAATATATAGAATTTTCTAATATATTGAACAAAGGTTTTTATATTTGCCCTAGTTTGTTATACAAGATCAATACATGACACATGGTATTAGGTCAATGCCTTTCCATGCACATCACGACATGCCTGTGCAGACATGCAATTGAGAAAGGTCAGTGCTTCAGTGGATCTATACTTATTCTATCTTTGTGCATGTAGGCTATCCTGTACAACCTGTCATAGGTTTATTAAGTATAGAGTTTTGATTTGAACCCCAAGAAATTTTATATAAATACCAAAGCCAAAAATATTAACACACATACACACACACACTAGGTATACAAAACACACTGCTGAACCCAACTGATATTTTTTATTAAGCATAGAATTTTGATTTGGACCCCAGGAAATCTTATATAATAAACAACAACAAAAATGCCAAATCAAAAATATTGTAATCAATGCAATAAGAATATAACCAGCCCCAATTGGGCCAGGCATCAAAGGAATTGTAATCCAGACAAATGCAGAACTCCCACAAAAATATGCCCTAAATGCCATAGAAAATATAATCTGGAATATTTCACATATAAACATAAAGGTACTTGTTCTGCACAGTCATCAACATTGCCCCCACAACCATCTACATCTGGTCTGAAAAGGAAGCATGAAACACCTGTTAATGCTGGACCAGCAAAGCAGCCACGCTATGAACCCATCCATAGCAGTTTTAACGGCCAATTAAGGGATCACCGTTTTGTATCAGAGCCAAGATGTGACATTAAGAATTTCTTGAACAGTATAAATCCAGATGTGCAGGCAATTCTAAATGCACAAAATGGCTCTTATAAGCTGTCCCTCAAATTGTTTACACAATATAAGAAGCCAAATGGCACAAACTTTACACAGCCCCACATAACAGAAACTGTACCGGTATATTCAAATGCAAATTCAGACAAAATAATAAGCAGTTTGATAGATCAATTGAATATTAAACACTCTGAATTTGCTGCAAAAGAATCAGGATGGAGCCTATGCGGAACTTCACACAAGTTCTATGTTAATATTTCTGAATTCAGCCCATTACAAGGATCTACATATCTGCCATTACCTGCCAATATCAAAAACAAAACAGCCGTGGTTAACATAAAAAATAATGATGAGAAATGCTTTTTGTGGTGTATTTTAGCTGCTTTGTATCCAGTTTCAAGGAATCCTGATAGAATAACTTATTATAAACAACATGAAAATGATTTTGATGAGGCAATGGAGGGTTTAGAATATCCAATGTCTGTTCAGAATAAATTTGAAAAAAAGGCCAGGAATATCAATGGTAAACAATTATCTATTAATGTATTTATTTGTTCTACTGGCCGTGGCAATTGCTTGATAGCACCTCTCAGAATCAGTACATTTGATGATGATTCTGCTGTTCCGATTGATCTGCTCTTAATTGAAAGGGATGATACACGCCATTATACTCTGATACATAATCTTGAAGCTTTAGTCAGAACACAACTAGACAAAACTCATAGAATATTCAAGTTGTGCAGAAGATGTTTGTCTGTATTTGATGGTCAAAAAATGGTGAATGGGGTTCGGGAAGAGAATGCAGAAATTGCTAAAAACAAGTTAATTGAGCATCTGAAATACTGTGGCAACCATAAACCTGTTCATATGGTGATGCCTAATCCAAGTGAAAATGCCAAATTCAAAAAATTTGAAGCCTTGTTGGAACACCCAGCATATATAGTCTGTGATTTTGAATCAAATCTCAAACCTCTTGCATTCTGTAGCCCAGATCCTGATGAACCTTCAATTACATCATACCAGTTACATGAACCTTCTAGTTTTTATTATGTGGTTGTACAGGATGGGGTTGTTAGTAAAGAAGATATATACATGGGAGCAGATGCCATCAAAGAATTTGCAGATAGAATAGAAAATGAGTGCCGTTGCATAGCATCTAATGTCTTATTAAAATCAAAACCCATATTGCCTTTAACAGAGGATCAGATTGAAGATTTCAACAATGCAGAAAAATGCCCGGTATGTGATTCTGAATTTTCAGATGCAAATATCAAGGTTCATCACCATTCCCATACAGATGGTAAATTCTTAATGCCCCTGTGTAATAGCTGTAATATTAAGATCCAGAGACCAAAATTTGTCCCTATATTTTGCCATGGAGCATCCAATTATGATTTCCATCATTTGATCAGGTACGAGGGGTCTGACAAGCAGAATTTAAATATTTTAGCTGAAAATAATGAAAAATATATTGCCATTAGCAAAATAATTAAAGTTAATGGTGTTCCTATTCACTTAAGATTTCTTGATTCATACAGAATTCTGTCTGCTAGCCTGGCTACACTGGCCACTCAATTATCTGATGATCAATTCAAAATCACATGTGCTTTGTTTCCAAATCAGGACCTGAAATTAATTAGGCGGAAGGGTGTATATCCATATGATTATGTTACAGATTTTTCTAAATTTGATGAGTGTTCTCTGCCACCACAACAAGAGTTTTACAGCAAAATCAGAGGATCTGGAATCACTGATGAAGATTATCACCATGCCCAGTTGATGTGGAACAATTTAAAATGCCAGACATTTGGTGATTATCACAAGGCTTATTTAAAACTTGATGTGACCCTCTTAGCTGATATACTGCAGGCATTCAGAAAATCTTCCATGGAAAATTATAAGCTGGATCCAATGTATTTTTACAGTGCTCCGGGCCTAGCATGGTCTGCAATGTTTTTAAACACTAAAATGCAATTGGATCTGATCCAGGATCAAGACATGTATCTTTTTATGGAACAATGTATAAGAGGAGGCATGGTGCAATGTTCTCAGAGATATGCCAGAGCAAATAACAAATATATTCCTGATTATGATCCAGCCCTGCCATCAAATTATATAGTGTATGTAGATGCAAACAGCCTCTATGGTTATGCTATGATGAAAAAACTGCCATATGCAGGGCTTGAGTGGGTTGAAGATTTCAATATTGAAGATCTTAAGGATTTTGATGACAGTTACTATGGCCTGTTCTTAGAGGTTGATCTGACAATTCCAGATGATTTACACAACACATTTTCTGATCTGCCCCCCCTTCCTGAGGTTGAGTGCTCACCTGGCTCTAAACAGAAGAAATTGATGATGAATCTGGAGCCAAAACAGGATTATGTCATATATTACAAAAACCTCCAGTTCCTGATGAATCATGGTGTTCAAGTGACCAAAGTTGGAAAAGTTTTGAGGTTCAGGCACTCAAGATGGTAGAAGCCATATATTGATACAAACACAGAGCTTCGAACATCTGCAATGAGCCAATTTGATAAGACCTTGTTTAAATTGATGGTCAATTCAGTGTATGGCAAAACAATTGAAAATGTAAGAAAACATTTTGATGTTAAAATAATTACTGACCCCAGCCGGAGCAAAAAATTGATAGCAAAGCCCAACTTCAATTACAGAAGAATTTATGATGAAAATATGGCACTTTTCAACATGAAAAAAACAAAGATTAAATTTGATAAGCCTATTTATGTAGGGGCTGTGATATTGGAATTGGCCAAATTACACATGTTAAAATTGTTTTATAATGTGTTGAAGCCTTTTTATAAGGATCGTGTAAAACTGATGTACATGGACACCGATAGTTTTGTTCTTGATATTCAAACAGAAGATGTTTATCAAGATATAGCACAGCCTGAATTGTTTAAATATTTTGATACCACTGAACATTCAAAAATTAAACCCCACAGCAAAAAGGTGCCTGGCAAGTTAAAAGATGAGACACTTGGTGATGTTATTATGGCATTTGCTGGGTTAAGGGCCAAGATGTACAGTTTTGAAACATGTAGTGGCGCTGTTGCCAAAAAGGCCAAGGGCATAGTCAGAGTGACTGTAGACAAAGAGCTTGAATTTGAAGATTACAAAAATTGCCTCAAATCATGTAGCACAATCAGAACATCAGAATCCAGAATTCAGAGTGTGGATCACTTGTTGACTACAAATGTTGTAAGAAAAGTGGCTCTGGACCCACATGATGATAAGAGATGCATTTTGTCATGTGGCATACATACTTTACCATGGGGTCATTGTGATTTGAAAAGTGGCAAACAATGCCCAATTACAGAGCATGATTTGAAATAAATAAACATGCCTATGAACTTATTTGGGTTCAAGAAACAGGCTATTATGGACCTGCCAACACCACAACCCTCTTCTGATATAATATCTAAACTAAGTGCTTTGTTAATTATTCATCTGAACAGCATACTTACAGATGTTGATGATGAAACAGGTAAAACATTGTACATATTTAACAATAATTTAAATCATTACCAATTACCTGTAGGTGGACAATTGCAATTTATTACAACCCCTGAGGGTAATGTCAAGATTTCAATAGGGAGAAATATTTATAGAATTAAGCACTCAAACATAATTTCTGGCACTGTTTATACTGTTTCTGCTGGTGACTGCTTATATATTGAGGTCACTGGATCCTATGACAAGCTTATACCTTTTTTTATAGAATTAAGAATCAGATATTCAATAATAAATAACCACTAAAACAAAAATGCCTAATGATATATTTGGCCATACAACGCATGAAGATCACAGTGATGAGATTCTGATGCTTGATGTCAGAGTCAAGAAATTAAGAAGTGATTTACAAGCTTTACAAACCACACTGAATGCCAGTCTTCAACTAGAAATTACAAATTTGCAATCACAATGCATGGACCCTCTTCTTAAAATTGATTCTGAACTCAAATTGCTGCTTCAAAAATATACTGACTTGGCCACATTGGATAATTTTCAAAGTTTAGAAGAAGCTGTAGCAGATCTTCAAGCCAAATTTAAGACCCAGGCCACCAACTCTGAGCAATTGAAACAGCAATTGGAAGAGCAGATAAATAATGTCCAGACACAGCTCCAAACAATTGTCAAAAGCATAAAATCACAAGAAGATTTTGATCTAGTGATTTCCACTCTAAAGGAACAGAATCAATCACTACAGATTCCTAATCTGGACCCCTTGAACAATGCCATAGCTGAGGTTAAAGAAAAAATTGAGACACTTGAAAATTTTATGAACAACTTGCCATCTTCTGATGCTCTGAGTGCTATAACTCGTAGTGTTGCCAACATCAAGCTGCAACTTGAAACATATGAAGATTTTGGAAAAATTCAGAGTACCATAAGCCATCTTGAGGGTACAATAGCAGAAGTGCAAAGTGATTTGACAAATGTACAAGAATCTCTAGAATCCCGCCTGCCTGGTATTGTAGACACACTTGTCAGTGTCCAGCAACAGATCACAACGCTTGAAAACCTCAACACTGAATCTGAGCTATCTCATTTTCATCACTTGATCGATGATATCCAAACAAAACTTGAAATTTTACAACAATCAACACCCACTGAGGCAGATATAGCCCTGCTCCAAAATGCTATGCAAAATGTGGCTGATGCTTCTGAATTAAATAATGTGAAATTGGCACTTGAATCTTTGCAAAATACTGTAACAAATCTGCCTACATCACAGGAACTTAAAAATATTAAGAGAGCTGTGAATCGCATATTGAAATCAGAAGATATCAAGAATATCCAGACAGAGATCAAACAACTCACTCAGACAGTGGCCACTCTACCAACTAATCAACATATTAATGAACTGCATGCCCTGTTTGAGGATATCAGAAGACAAGTCCATGATCTTACTGCTCAAAATTCAAAATCAGCAGTTGTTGAAAATTTACAGCAAATTGTAGCTAATATCAATCAACAGCTAGGGACCATGGAATCCAATCAAGCAAATGCTCTGTCTGTTTTTGCCACCCAGCTACAAGAGATTGTGCAACAATACAAGAAACTTGTTGTGGACATAAAGATCAAGCCAGGCCATGATGATGTTGTTAGGACCATCAATGAGCACCTTGAATCTGTAACAAGCAGATTGCTTACAGCAGAAAAAGAAATAACCGGCATAATCGAGAATCCTAAACATACAGTAATTCTTGAATTGTACAGCATCCCCAACAAAGAATATGATTCACCATTTACACCAGGTGGCAAAATATATATGCTGTCCCCTGCACAATTTTATTACCAGTTTTTTGTTGGGGGCACACTGAGACCAATCAAGATCAAATATTGGCTACAACCACAGGCACACCACTACCCCACCTTATCAATAACAAATGCTGACAACAAACCAAAAATCACCAGTGTAGAGTTAGAGGATTTTACAGATCCCAATACATTAGAAACATCTTATGCTGAAGATGATGGCTCTCTGGAATTTCATATACAAATAGGAGACAAATTATATTTAGAAAATCCAGTAGTATCAGCTGCTGAACACCCCATAGTTGCAATATTCTTGTTTTCATATTATGTCTAGAGAAATTATTGTTGATGAATTACACAGACAAGCCAGACATAATTATAAGAGACTGCCAGTAGTTACAAAAGGCATAGATGATTTATGGTAGAGCGACTTGATTGAGATGGCAAGTGGACAGCTGAAAAACTTAGACAAAATCAACAAGGGCTACAAGTATCTACTTACTGTAATAGACACATTTTCAAAATTTTCCTGGGCTGTGCCACTCAAATCCAAGACTGGAAAATGTGTTACAGAAGCCTTCAGGACAATCATCAATCAGAGTGGAAGATCACCGCGCTATTTGCAAACAGATAATGGCAAAGAATTTTATAATTCTGTGTTCCAACAATTTATTAAAAGCCAGTCAATACAACATTATTCGAGTTACAGTGATCTCAAGGCCTCAATTGTAGAGAGATTCAACAAAACTCTAAAAAATCTTATGTATAAACAATTTACACTTCAAGGTAATTCTAAATGGCTTAATATTCTTCCAGATCTTCTACATAAATATAACAACTCGGTCCATTCCACAATCAACATGAAACCCTCTGAAGTAACTTCATCTGATGAGCAAAAATTGATCAGGACTGTTTATTATCCTAGATACCAGCCAACAACAAGAAAAGCCAAATACAAGGTGGGTGATCAAGTAAGAATCAGCAAATATAAGCACTTATTCAAAAGAGGCTTTACAAGAAACTGGAGTACTGAATTATTTACAGTGGTTCAAATTAAACCTGGGACCCTTAACACATATATAATAAAAGACCACCGAGGAGAAATTCTCAAAGGCCGGTTCTATGAAGAAGAACTCAACAAAACTAAGCAGCGTGACACATATCTCATAGAAAAAATCATCCGCAGAAAAGGCAACAAGTTATTTGTTAAATGGCTAGGACTTCCAGAACACAGCTGGATCGATGCAGACAAAGTGATAATATGAGCACCTGGGATGTTATAAAAAGGCTGCCAGAACCTGAACAGCAGATTAAGAGAAATGGCAAGTTGCTGCCTGATAATATTAGATGTCTTATTGTTGAACCATCAGCTTGTGGTAAAACTACACTAATGATTGATAATTTTTTATTGGCACCCAACTGGTTAGACTGGAAAAACAGGCACTTGTATGTTTTCTCTAAGAGCTTGGAACAATTAAAATATCAGCAGTTGATGAAGCTATATGATGGATTGGATATTGCCACTTTTGAATCAGATGTTAAGCCACTCCATGAATGTCTTGATAACTCTGTTGTTGTGTTTGATGACATTATACTGGATAATCAAAACAAGGTTAGAAATTTTTTTACACAGGGGCGGCACAAAAACATTGATTGCTTCTACCTGGCACAGACTTTTTCTAAAATACCGAAGCAGCTGATCCGAGACAACAGCAATTTTATATGTGTGTTTCATCAAGATCATACCAACCTCAAACACATACATGATGAATATGTAGGTGGTGACTTGAGCTACAATGATTTTTCTAAGATTTGCAGTAGGTGCTGGAATCAGGACAGTTATGGGTTTGTCACAATTGATATGACAAGGAAACCCAATAGTGGCAAATACAGAAATAAAATCAACAATTTTCTAGACATTGAAACATATATAAATAACCATGAAAAGGCCAATCATTGATGATCTTAAATTAAGAGATTATCTTATAAAAAGGTCTAAGGGATGGAAATCACAGAACCGAGGAATTTATGAACAACACAAACAAACAGAACAGCCTATTATTGATGCTATTAGTAAATTAGGTAAACATATCAAAACTGTTACAGAGCAAAATCAAAATTTGATCACAGAGCTTGTACCTGTAGCTGCTAGGAACATATTAGATTATCCAATCACCCCACTTTCCAGTATTCATACATCTAGTCCTGTTGCTCCTCGAAGAATTGAAGCTACTCAGGATCCTATTGAATTGGGTCTTCTTGCTCAAAAATATTTAAGCACACCTAAAGACAACAAAGATGAAATCTTTGGCTTATATGCTGACACAGAGCGTGATGGTAGCATCATACATAGAATTGGCAATTTCAGAGTAACATTTATGGGAGATGATATAATTGTATATTCAGAATCTCATCTTGGAGAAAAAGGTGGTTTTGTTAAATATCCCGGCACACCTGGATTGTGGGAACTGATGACTAGGAAGAGACCTGGCAGCTATACAGATCAAGATTATGAGCATTACAAAGAAATATTAATAAAATCAGATGCTCTATACCAGAACAATGATCCCACACAAAAAAGAGTTAAGTCAAGCAGTGGAGCAAAATATAACAACTTAATCAAGCCCATATGGTCACAGATCAAGACAGGTAGTGGAATCAAACATTACAACACCCTGCCTAAAGAATTTGTCTGGGTTGATGATGTCAGGAAACTTGTAGATAGGTTATTGGTGATAGCTGGGGAGGAAAATGCTGGCAACCACAATTTTTACAATGAAAAGGTTGGAATTATGGACATGATAACCACAAAATTGTCTAATTTTATAGTGAATGACACTAAGGGGATTGGATATCTTATAAAAATTATTAATACTCTACCACCTAAATTTTGGAATATTTCTGAGGGTCGGGGGTTGGTTAATGACATTATAAACAAGCTGCCATTTGAACTACACATTCCAGGCTATCAGTATTGTGGTCAAGGCACAAAATTGGACCATAGATTAAACAGAGGGGGCCCTGGTGTTAATCCCCTAGATGCTGCTTGTAGAGACCATGACATAGCATACAACACACATTCTGATCTTGACAAGAGACATGTTGCAGACAAAAAATTAGAAGAGGCTGCATTTGGTAGATTTGTAAGCAAAGATGCTTCTTTGCGTGAGAAAATAGCAGCATTGGAGACCACCATAGCTATGAACACCAAACAAAAACTGGGGTGGGGGCTGTGAATATATATATATAATAAACCTAGAATGAAAGGCCAAGGGTGTTATGTATCAAATACCTTATGCAGGTCTTAAATCTCTTAAAACTATTGATAGTCTTTTAACCAAAAGCAGCGCAAGAAAAAAAGCTGTTGTATTGCCAAGGGCCATGGTATGAAATTGTTGCTTAGCACCCCCCAATTAAAAAAATTACAACAATCTAGAAAAAAATCACATTTACTATCCCGGCCATCTTAGCAGCACTTGGGGCTGTTGGGAGCTTGGCTGGGGGATCAGCTGCCATAGCAAAAACAGTAATAGATGCCAAGAAAAATAGGGCAGAATTAGATGAATTGAAGCGCCATAATCTGGCTATGGAAAAACAAGGCAAAGTGTTAAGAGAGCCATGAATAAGTTTAAAAAAAACAAGAGCCGCTTACAAACCAAGATATTGAAGCTTTAATCAAGCCACTGGGCATCAAAAATTTTAGAGGTGTGTACATGTCTGATTCTTTACCAGAACAACCACTCAACAAAGAGTGTGGCATAGTTAATTTGGATAAGTACAAAAATCAGGGCACTCACTGGATTTGTTATCTTAAATATTTAAAAGGTGAGGCATTTGTGTTTGATTCATTTGGAGGTGATCCACCTGAAAATTTAGTAAAATATCTAAAATCAACTAATCTTTATTACAATAATGCCCGTGTTCAAAACTTCAAAGATGTTAATTGGGGACATTTGTGTTTATCTGTTCTCAGATATCTGTCTCAAATAAATAAACCATCAATTAAAAATTTTCAAAAGGCCTTGTGGTATTTAAAACATCATGGGGGTATTCCATCTCACCAGCCAAAATTCAATATTGAAACTCAAATTACATGATGATATAGTGTATCCCAAAACAATAGCTCTCAGAGCATTTTATGGCATGTACTTGATCCCTAATATTACACACCACAACAACAAAATTGCAGTAGGGGATCAAAAAATTGTCATCACTCCAGGGCAATATAATCTGTCCACTCTAAATGCTCAATTACCCAGAGGTATAGTATTAACTCAAAATTCTGTCACTCACAGAGTAGAGATTGTATCTGCTACAGAAACAGTGGATCTGGGTACTATATGAGAGCTGTTAGGCTTTGAGAACAACACAAAACTTGAACCGGCCATCAAACACAATGCTATTAATATACATAAATTCTTAGCCATAGAGACTCTGAATATTCACTGTAATGTGGCCGAGGGTATGATCACCAAATCAAATGGAATAGGCACTCACAAACAAACTGGCATCATTGCAACATTTAAACCTAATTCTGAATTTATTTAGCCAATCATCTACACTCCATCCCCAACATTATATTTTCCTGTGTGCCATAATAGATTAGATAACATTTAGTTGATGGTCACTAATGAAAAATAAGAATTAGTTGATTTTGCTGGAGCCACAACAACTGCAATCGTAGAGATTAATATTTAAATAAAAATACATACAAAAAAAATATAAAATATTGAGAGTTATGAGCTACAATCATTCCCCCCAAACATGAGGACATTTGCAAATTTAAATCAACCCAACACAGAAATTGAGGTTGATCTTGATGTAGGGGATGGCTTTATACACCCCCACAGAGCAGATCTATACATCAAATTTGATGTTGTAAAGCTCGATGGAACAGATTATCCGGCAAATTCAAATATAAGATTGGTAGATAATTTTGTGCCGCATCTGTTCTCTGAAATTGAGATCAGAAAGCATGGTGTTGTTATAAACAGAGTGGATTATCCCGGCATTACCTCCACAGCTTTGGCCACACTAAAATTATCCAAAACCGAGGCTTTTTACTACAAAATAGGTGGATTTGAGGCTGGTGATAAAATATTATCCAAAAGCCACACAGTGCTGTTTCCAATGCGCCTGTTGCCAGGATTCTTCTCAGATTACAAAAATATTATGTGGAAGGGTGGTTTAAGAATCACATTTAGAAGAGCTGCCAATGATAATAATGCTTTGATGAGGTACAGTACATTAAACTCTACAGGGGAAGCTCTGCCTAATACCCTACCTGATGAAGGCAAATGCATTATTCAGACTATGGAGCTAAGAATTCCAGTTGTTGAATATGAAGCCAGTTATGCTCTTAAATACAAAGCAGATATAATAAAAAATCCACAGATTCCTTTACAATTTTATACATATCAATGTGTACAGAAGCCTGCCGCTGGTACTTATTATGAGTTTGATGCTACAAATTCATTCTCCAGTATACAATATGACATGCCGGATTTTGTGGTGGTTCTGTTTCAGACTGGAAGACACAATAATCAGGAAAAAAATTCAAGTAGATTTGATAACTGCAACATCAAGAACATATATCTTAAAAATGGCAGAAATGAGGTATTTCCTAGAGAAAATTATAATTTAGACATGTCCAAGGATGATTTCCTTAAATTATATGAAGCATTTACAGCATACAAAAGGGTTACTACTGGCAATACTGACATGTATTACACACCAGATGAATTTAAAGCACAGAGACCCATGTTTGTCATCAACACTTCAAAAAGAAAACAAGTTGTGGTTAATGACAGGACAAACATTAAAATTATCTGTGAATTCCACGATACACTCCCTGATGACACCATATGTAGTGTTATTCTCATAGGTGAAAAATCATATGTTTATGATGTAAGAAATGAGAGAGTCACAGAACAATTCTAGAAGATTTTTGCATATTACATTGTCTTAGTACTAGATATATGAGTTGAGGCTGGTGTCCATTTGAACTTAAACCAGAAGTAAATATGTGTGTGTGTGTGTGTGTGGGGTGTGTGTGTGTGTGTGTGTGTCTGTGTGTGTGTGAGGGATGTGTGTGGGTGTGTATGTGGGTGGGTGTGGGTGAGGGGGGCTTAGTTTTAGGCGTGGGCAAAAAAATATCAAGAGGGGCATATTTTTGACAGGATTATGGACAACAATCTGACAGAAGTGCCTTTTGTAAGTGTGGACAAATCAATCTGAGGGGGGTCATCATTTCACAGGAACTTCCCGAGGGCATTTTTACAAAAATCTTGGATTAGACTTAGTACCACACTTGAGCAAAAAGCTCATATGGGCATGTTGAGCAAGTTTTAAGTGTAGCCAAATCTGCCTGAGGGGGGTTCATCATTTCTCGCACTGGTTGTATCATCAATTATACTACTTGATCGCTTAGGTAATATGTGAGCAGGTTTGGAAATTTACCATGAATGTTGAATGTATTGCTTAACTTGTGAATCTGAAGACGATAACTACCAGTATTGAATGTTTTGGCCAAATCAAAGTATATGTGTCGAAATAGATTCGTATCACCTGCAACTACTTATTAAATCCTCTTCACATATTGTTAATTTGGAATTAACCTGATCGTCCCTTCTTTCCCATTTGGTACAGTAAGTGAATTTGCTAGTTTGAACTTGTGAAATTTTATAATTTGTGAGTTTCAAGCGGTGAGAATACCAGTAAAACGTGATTCATAAAATGAAATATAATTGTAGATTTTTGCTTCACATAGAGATAAAAGGGAATGCGTCTTCACCTTTTGCTCTCTCTAATAGTGGAAACATTCCATGCAAAAATATTACCAGAATTGACTAGGAAGCAATACGTTTTCCACGCGGATCGCACACACACGCAATGGCGTTGTACGCATTTGGTTTATATATATATATATATATATATATATATATATATATATATATGTATACCGTATATACTATATTTGGCTGAACTCAATAAAAGTTTTTTTTCATTATTTTTACCAGTTTCCAAATAGCAGATAGATGCACGAGCATTTTACAAAATTTTACGTTGTAGGTTAAAACTATCTGTAGTGTAATTGATGATATAGCTGGGTCGATAAAGTATGAGCCCCCCTCAGGCAGATTTGGCTACACTTAAAACTAGCTCAAGATGTGCATATGAGCTTATTGCTCAAGTGTGGTAATCTGTCTAACCCAAGACTTTTGTAAAAATGCCCTCGGGCATTTCCCGCGAAAGTATGACCCCCTCAGATGGATTTGCCTACACTTACAAAAGCTGCATCTGCCAGATTGTTGTCCATAAGCTTGTTAAAAATATGCCCCTCTTGATATTGTTTTGGCTACACTTAAAACTAAGCCAAGATGCTCATAAGAGCTTATTGCTTTTAGTGTAACACTCTGTAAAGTGTAATCTTATTAGTTAGATCTACACCCACCCACATACACCCACATATATTTACTTCCGGTCCACTTCCGGTTTACTTCCGGTCCACTTCCGGCTTACTTCCGGTCCACTTCCGGTCCACTTCAAAATGGGCAATGTTGGATTGTACATGCCGGATCACCAGAATTCAATATTTCACACACACTTGCAATCTTTTGGGGTTAAAAATTTAAAAAGATTTGTGTTGTATCCTGATCAGAACATGCTGATGAATCATCTATCCGGCCCATGTGCAAGAAGGGGATTCTATTACCGTGCAACAGGCAACATTGAAATATTGCTCAGCAATCAGATAAGATTTAGAATGTTTAATTCTTACAACAAAATTATACAAATCATCTACACAGATAAGTGGCAAGAATACATGTCCCAGCTGTTTAAATATAAGCAACAAAACAGCTGGGTTATCTACACCTTGAAACTTGTTGGGGAGATCCACAGAAACTGCCAATCTTGCCTTCCATCTGTATGGTACAAGCTCTTACAAAATATAAGATTGATCCCTGCACAATTCAAGAACCCACCATTCAAATTGGAGCTTGTCAAGAATCAACGTGAGGAATTTGAACCCGATCTGCCTGTTGATCTGATTAACCTATACAACCCATCTCTGGTGCAAATTATTCAGGAATGGAAAAAAATTGAAAACAACAGGATGTTGTACAGGATATGGGGAAGACTTATAAGAAACTGGGCAAGAATGGTGTTGTTTTTGCACGACATGCTGTTCAATCAGGTTCCAATGCATGTGATTGCAGGCAGAGATATGCCTGTGAATGACAGGTTTAGATTTTTTTGATTTTGTAGATACAAAGCCTGTGCTCCCTGCAGAGGTTACATGTTTTATAAGATCTTCAAAATTTACCCCTGAGGCACTTGGAGAATTTATAAATATGTGGTATTCTGTCCTATACAAGGATCCATACAAATATATGAAACATAAATTGTGTCTCAGAGTTGAATTGTATGAGAACATATGCAATTTTGATGAACCCTGTGATATTGATGCACACAGGTTGGAAGATGCACTGGGTGATTTTGCAAATATGTTGGGTGCAATCCCACCTAGTACTGCCGGACCTACAGTCATCAATGATGAGGTTGATAATGAGAGATATTTCTGGTGGCTCCCAGATCAAGATATTGCAGACAGGTATATGATGAAGAGAATGGCCAGAAGCCCCGAAACATTTGTACCATTCACTGTGTTTGAGAAGGAGATGTGCCTTAAGATGCTTAGAAGAATGATGTTGAATGATTTATTTGGATGCATATCTCATGACACCCATCCGAATTATGCAGCAGGCTCTGAGGAATTGAATGTTCTCATCAGAAAATTCAAGTATTAGAACAGGTACAATCTTGCTATGATTCCAAATCCTGCTCAAGTCAACAGCACTTTGCCTGGACCTTGGCTGTGCCAATGTGTTCTATACACTGTTGATGTTGCCTTTCAATGCGGGCACACATTCTGCAGATATTGCTTCCTAAACATGATTGTTGAGAACAAGGCCACAAGCTGCCCAAAATGTGGAAAGGAAAACAATAGAACATATATTATGCACAACTGGGTATGCAGCAGCTGCCAGGGGCAAGTGCTTTACTATAAGATATCCCTGTCTGAAGAATTGTATTGCATAGAGTGTTGTCTCGGCGAGGGTACTGTGCTTAAGGTATAAACATGTTTATAAATCAAGAAGAATAAAAAAATGAGGATTAGAAATTTAATCAATTGTGATGAATTCAACACCCTTGATGAACTCTATAAAAATCTTGACAATCAGAGCATGATTGTTTTGATATTGATGGATCATGATACTGGAGATGTTACTCTGGATTACAGAAACATGGGTTACAGTCAACCTATCTTATACAAGCATATAGTTTTTGTACATAAGAAAAATAATCAATTTTATCTGTTGTCAGAACCAAACAGATCACAGAGAGCAAGGGAAACAAATTTTCATCCAAGAGGCATTGAGATTCAGCATGATGGGAAAACCTATTTCAAGAAGATGCATATGCTGCCAAACAGCTTCCCCGTGGTGTCTATCAATGCAGGATTATATATTGGGGATTATCAGAATTCAATATTTCACACACACCTACAATGTTTTGGGGTTGAGGGCCCCAGCAGATTCATATTGTACCCAGATTGCAATATGCTGATGAAACATCTGCTTGGGCCATGCTTCATAAAGGGTCCGCACTGCCGTGCAGAAGGCAACACAGAGAAGCTTGAGATGCTGCTCAACAATCAGGCAAGATCAAGAATGTTTGATTCCTACAACAAAATTGTGCAGGTTTTATACACAGAAAGGTGGGAACATTATATAGAGCAGCTGAGTTTGAACCGTATGGAGAACAACTGGATTATCTACACCCTGAAACTTGTTGGTGAGATCCACAGAAACTGCCAATCTTGCCTGCCATCTGTATGGTACAAGCTCTTGCAAAATATAAAATTGATCCCTGAACAATTCAAACACCCACCATACAAATTCATCCCTGAACAGTTCAAGAACCCACCATGCAGATTGAAGCTGGTCAAGAAACAACCTGTAGAATTTGAACCCGATCTGCCTATTGATCTGGTTAGGCTTTACAACCCAGACATGGTGCAAATTATTCAGGAATATAAAAAATTTGAAAACAACAGAATGTTGTACAGAATATGGGGAAGAATTATAAGAAACTGGGCAAGGATGGTGCTGTTTATGCACGGCATGTTGTTTAATGAGGTCCCAAGATATTTAACTACAGGTGGAGCTATCCCAGCGTATGGTGGGTTTAGAAATGTCTTTGATTTCATAGATACAAGGCCTGTGTTTCCTGCAGAGATTGCATGCTTTATAAGATCTTCAAGATTCACTAGGGAAACACTTACAGAATTTATAAATATGTGGTATTCTATCCTATACAGAGATCCATACAAATATATGAAAAGTATTATGTGTATCAGAGTTGAATTGTATGAGAAGATGTGCAATTTTGATGAACCCTGTGATATTGATGCATACAGGTTGGAAAATGCCCTAATTGATTTTGCAAACATGCTGGGAGAAGCTCCACCATGTCAGGCCCAACCTCCCATCATCCATAACACAATTGCAAATGACAGGTATTTCTGGTGGCTCCCGGATCAAGAGATTGCAGACAGGGAGATATATGGGTAACATGGCCAGGAACCCCAAAACATTTGTTCCAGTCTCTATATTTGAAAAGAACATGTACATTGAGATGCTTAGAAGAATTATGCTGAAGAATTGGTTTGGGTGCACTGCACATGATACACATCCCAATTATTCTGAATGTGGTGATGGTGATGAGTTGAATACCCTTATCAGAAGAATCAAGAATTACAACAGAAACAATATTTCTATGGTTCCAAACATTCATGGGGGAGAGAAACCTTCATTTTGGCTGTGCCAGTGTGTTTTGTATTCTGTTGATGTTGCATTTCAATGCGGGCACACATTCTGCAGATATTGTTTCCTAAACATGATTGTTGACAGCAAAGCTGCATTATGCCCAAAATGCAATATGCAAAATAATAGGACCTATATCATAAGCAACTGGATATGCAGCAGCTGCAGGGAGGAAATATATGATCCTGTCATATCTCTGTCTGAAGAATTGTATTGCAGAGGGTGTTATCCTGGTGATTGCACCCAGTTGAAAACATGTTGATACAATTTAATAGCAGTACAAGGGTTATAGATTATTGCAACATGCAAGCAGCTCTATGTGATAATGCAGATGCTGATCTTTACAAGGTGATAAACAATGGCAAGCATTTTATACTTGTGGCTGATTATGATGTGCCCGGTGAGTTGAAGATACTTGGGCCCGATAGATACAGTGCATCCATAGCCTGGAACATTTGCAAGATGTTTTACAAGAGAAGTCACAGATACAAGCTATTGCCAGATAATGTTCCAATAGATTTCTTCCTGCTCCCAGGATATTTTGCATTGCAGATAGGAAGCAGGGTATACAAAACAAAATATGACGACAAGTTTGTTGCAGGAAGCTGGCCTGTGCTGTACAGCTCTGGCCTGTTTGTGGTGGATCTGCAGAACAGCATATTTAAAACACATCTATATTCTGAATACCTAGAGTGCCCAAACAGGTGTGTGCATTTTCCAAATTATTACAATCTATCAAAATTGCTGTCAGGTCCATGCTACAGGGGGCCATATTATTACAGATTATCCGATGCAGACATCATGAAATTAACAAGGATTGTGAAGAAGCAAATCAAGATTGCACCCAACCCCTACAAATATATCCAGAATGTTTTGAAGATGCCATACACAGATGACTGGGCAATATATGTAAATTTCATAACCCACAACAAGACATGCAATATGCTCTTCTATTGCTTAAAATTGTTGGGTGAGATACACAAGAATTGCAGGGTATGTGTGGGTGCAACATGGTACAAAATCCTACAAAATGATCCTGTATCTGTACAAGATTTCAAAAATTGTTATTACACACTCAAGATGTACAAAAATATCACTCACTCTCAGCCAAGAGTGCCCTTCAAGATTGCCCAACAATATAATCCAGAACTGCCAAACTTATTATATGAATATTCTCAAATTGTGGATGGTCCTGTATTGTTGCATGTCTGGACAAATATTATCAATTGTTGGACACAGAATGTTATGCTTTTCCACGAGATATGTTCATATGTGCCTAAATATTTGGCCTATGTTAAGAAATTCAAGATAGGGCATCCGGTTGATAAATTGTGGGATATTACCTTATATGATGAAGTTGAGAAATTTATATTCTCTTCAAAATTTACAGAATCTCAATTGACTGATTTTATAAACAAGTGGTACTCTGCTATGTTTAAGCATGATGGCACGTGCCTATACATGGAGTATCTCCTTACAATGAAGGTAGAGTGAAATTTGAATGGGATTATAGAATCTTCAGAAAAATTAGATGAATACATCTCTGATTTTTCAAACATGCTGGGGCTATGCCCTGAGATACCTATAGGGAAGAAACATGAGCAGGATCACAATGAGATGTACTACTGGTGGCTAGATGACAGGGAGAAGGCACCACCTCATGACAGATGACCCATTCAAATTTTCACCAGAGGATATCCCACAATTTATCTGCATTATCACATAGAGCTGCTTGCATGTTGCAATAATCTATAACCCTTGTACTGCTATTAAATTGTATCAACATGTTTTCAACTGGGTGCAATCACCAGGATAATACCCTCTGCAATACAATTCTTCAGACAGAGATATGACAGGATCATATATTTCCTCCCTGCAGCTGCTGCATATCCAGTTGCTTATGATATAGGTCCTATTATTTTGCATATTGCATTTTGGGCATAATGCAGCTTTGCTGTCAACAATCATGTTTAGGAAACAATATCTGCAGAATGTGTGCCCGCATTGAAATGCAACATCAACAGAATACAAAACACACTGGCACAGCCAAAATGAAGGTTTCTCTCCCCCATGAATGTTTGGAACCATAGAAATATTGTTTCTGTTGTAATTCTTGATTCTTCTGATAAGGGTATTCAACTCATCACCATCACCACATTCAGAATAATTGGGATGTGTATCATGTGCAGTGCACCCAAACCAATTCTTCAGCATAATTCTTCTAAGCATCTCAATGTACATGTTCTTTTCAAATATAGAGACTGGAACAAATGTTTTGGGGTTCCTGGCCATGTTACCCATATATCTCCCTGTCTGCAATCTCTTGATCCGGGAGCCACCAGAAATACCTGTCATTTGCAATTGTGTTATGGATGATGGGAGGTTGGGCCTGACATGGTGGAGCTTCTCCCAGCATGTTTGCAAAATCAATTAGGGCATTTTCCAACCTGTATGCATCAATATCACAGGGTTCATCAAAATTGCACATCTTCTCATACAATTCAACTCTGATACACATAATACTTTTCATATATTTGTATGGATCTCTGTATAGGATAGAATACCACATATTTATAAATTCTGTAAGTGTTTCCCTAGTGAATCTTGAAGATCTTATAAAGCATGCAATCTCTGCAGGAAACACAGGCCTTGTATCTATGAAATCAAAGACATTTCTAAACCCACCATACGCTGGGATAGCTCCACCTGTAGTTAAATATCTTGGGACCTCATTAAACAACATGCCGTGCATAAACAGCACCATCCTTGCCCAGTTTCTTATAATTCTTCCCCATATTCTGTACAACATTCTGTTGTTTTCAAATTTTTTATATTCCTGAATAATTTGCACCATGTCTGGGTTGTAAAGCCTAACCAGATCAATAGGCAGATCGGGTTCAAATTCTACAGGTTGTTTCTTGACCAGCTTCAATCTGCATGGTGGGTTCTTGAACTGTTCAGGGATGAATTTGTATGGTGGGTGTTTGAATTGTTCAGGGATCAATTTTATATTTTGCAAGAGCTTGTACCATACAGATGGCAGGCAAGATTGGCAGTTTCTGTGGATCTCACCAACAAGTTTCAGGGTGTAGATAATCCAGTTGTTCTCCATACGGTTCAAACTCAGCTGCTCTATATAATGTTCCCACCTTTCTGTGTATAAAACCTGCACAATTTTGTTGTAGGAATCAAACATTCTTGATCTTGCCTGATTGTTGAGCAGCATCTCAAGCTTCTCTGTGTTGCCTTCTGCACGGCAGTGCGGACCCTTTATGAAGCATGGCCCAAGCAGATGTTTCATCAGCATATTGCAATCTGGGTACAATATGAATCTGCTGGGGCCCTCAACCCCAAAACATTGTAGGTGTGTGTGAAATATTGAATTCTGATAATCCCCAATATATAATCCTGCATTGATAGACACCACGGGGAAGCTGTTTGGCAGCATATGCATCTTCTTGAAATAGGTTTTCCCATCATGCTGAATCTCAATGCCTCTTGGATGAAAATTTGTTTCCCTTGCTCTCTGTGATCTGTTTGGTTCTGACAACAGATAAAATTGATTATTTTTCTTATGTACAAAAACTATATGCTTGTATAAGATAGGTTGACTGTAACCCATGTTTCTGTAATCCAGAGTAACATCTCCAGTATCATGATCCATCAATATCAAAACAATCATGCTCTGATTGTCAAGATTTTTATAGAGTTCATCAAGGGTGTTGAATTCATCACAATTGATTAAATTTCTAATCCTCATTTTTTTATTCTTCTTGATTTATAAACATGTTTATACCTTAAGCACAGTACCCTCGCCGAGACAACACTCTATGCAATACAATTCTTCAGACAGGGATATCTTATAGTAAAGCACTTGCCCCTGGCAGCTGCTGCATACCCAGTTGTGCATAATATATGTTCTATTGTTTTCCTTTCCACATTTTGGGCAGCTTGTGGCCTTGTTCTCAACAATCATGTTTAGGAAGCAATATCTGCAGAATGTGTGCCCGCATTGAAAGGCAACATCAACAGTGTATAGAACACATTGGCACAGCCAAGGTCCAGGCAAAGTGCTGTTGACTTGAGCAGGATTTGGAATCATAGCAAGATTGTACCTGTTCTAATACTTGAATTTTCTGATGAGAACATTCAATTCCTCAGAGCCTGCTGCATAATTCGGATGGGTGTCATGAGATATGCATCCAAATAAATCATTCAACATCATTCTTCTAAGCATCTTAAGGCACATCTCCTTCTCAAACACAGTGAATGGTACAAATGTTTCGGGGCTTCTGGCCATTCTCTTCATCATATACCTGTCTGCAATATCTTGATCTGGGAGCCACCAGAAATACCTCTCATTATCAACCTCATCATTGATGACTGTAGGTTCGGCAGTACTAGGTGGGATTGCACCCAACATATTTGCAAAATCACCCAGTGCATCTTCCAACCTGTGTGCATCAATATCACAGGGTTCATCAAAATTGCATATGTTCTCATACAATTCAACTCTGAGACACAATTTATGTTTCATATATTTGTATGGATCCTTGTATAGGACAGAATACTACATATTTATAAATTCTCCAAGTGCCTCAGGGGTAAATTTTGAAGATCTTATAAAACATGTAACCTCTGCAGGGAGCACAGGCTTTGTATCTACAAAATCAAAAAAAATCTAAACCTGTCATTCACAGGCATATCTCTGCCTGCAATCACATGCATTGGAACCTGATTGAACAGCATGTCGTGCAAAAACAACACCATTCTTTTGTGTGAAATATTGAATTCTGGTGATCCGGCATGTACAATCCAACATTGCCCATTTTGAAGTGGACCGGAAGTGGACCGGAAGTAAGCCGGAAGTGGACCGGAAGTAAGCCGGAAGTGGACCGGAAGTGGACCGGAAGTAAACCGGAAGTGGACCGGAAGTGGACCGGAAGTAAATATACGTGGGTGTATGTGGGTGGGTGTGGGTGGGTGTAGATCTAACTAATAAGATTACACTTTACAGAGTGTTACACTAAAAGCAATAAGCTCTTATGAGCATCTTGGCTTAGTTTTAAGTGTAACCAAAACAATATCAAGAGGGGCATATTTTTAACAAGCTTATGGACAACAATCTGGCAGATGCAGCTTTTGTAAGTGTAGCCAAATCAATCCGAGGGGGGTCATACTTTCACGGGAATTTCCCGAGGGCATTTTTGCAAAAATCTTGGGTTAGACAGAGTACCACACTTGAGCAATAAGCTCATATGGACATCTTGAGCTAGTTTTAAGTGTGGCCAAATCTGCCTGAGAGGGGCTCATACGTTATCGACCCAGCTATATCATCAATTACACTACTACTATCAACCATATATTCTCAGTCCCGGGAAACTGTGGAGTAAGGCCGAACATTACGGTAGAGAAGGAGAGACACCGATTGGACGGAGCGATATAATACGCTTTGCTCTTATGAGCCGCATTTTCATCTCCACGCAATAATTCCCTCCCTCACGACGAGACTTGTTTTCGTTCGCCCCTTTGCTCCAGAGATTCCTGGGATATATCATCCCGTATATTCCCTTTTTTTCAGAATTTTCTTCATTCTTTCAAAACTATTCTTTATTTGGATTTTAGTTATTATCAGACTCTTTGCACATATTTTTTTTTGAGCCGCAATCTTTGAGAAAACTACCGCCCAAAATGGGGCTGAGGACACTGGAGGGTAAGGGATTATTGGGCAGTGGTTATGTAAGGGGTTGTGAATTTTGTTATTTATATTCCTTTTATTATCATTAATACTGATACTGATAAGCAACAACTAGTTTATTGGTCTACATTATACACAGAAATAGAAAAAAGAATGATGAATGTGAATACACGTAAAGTATGTATGAAAACTTAGGAAACAATTTCCATGCACATTTCACACACATTTTCGTTGTAGTTTTGTGGCACTTAGCACACCTCACTTGTGTGGAACCGGATCCATTTAAGTGTTCTTTACCATCAAGACGAGCACTATCAGGTACTCTTTCTTCACCGACTCTCGCACTCCTCCCAATGGCAATCGCTACATGAATTTTGCTAGGCATGTTTGTACAATTCATCTGGTGATTGCCAGAAGGTACATACTAATTTCATATCTTCACCTTGATGACATTTAGTTACCAGTGACACTTCTTCATGCAAACACTGACCCTATATGCGGCTATATATTCATGAAATCAATTAACTTCTCCGATGAAAGTGTTGTATTCTAAAACAGACAGGTTGAGAAATGCCAATTTTTCTCTTGCCAGCATCATCATCGCTTAGCTTTTGATACTGGAAAAACTCCTACTAGAGTTGAAAGTAGACGATACTATCCTTAATTTATTCATAACGACGCTCGGCTATTCTTATTCTGTCATTTGCGATTATGATTAATGCGTTTCTATGTTAATTAATCAAGAGGAGAAGGTAGGGGGAGGAGGAGGAGGATGAGTCATGTATGACTCATGAGCACGTGGGAGCTTGGATTTATTGATTTTCAATTAGTGCACAATAGTTACTATTATGTGTCCTCTTTTTACAACAATCTAACCTTATTGTTGTACTTCATATATGCGTTACAGCGGGATATGAGTCATGGATGATTAATGCAGTCAAGGGAGCTTGGAATTAATGGTTTTCATTTGCATACAATAGATACCACTATGGAACCCGGTTTCGCCCTTTTCTAAACCAGTTTATGCTTTTCTTATACGCGAGGATGAGTCACGTCTGATTCATGCAATTGTAGGAACTTGAAGCTAATGCGTTGGAACAATATTCACTAACAAGCATGACACATTTTGGCTATTCTAAGCCATTTGATTGCGTCAAACATGGTTTGCAGTCAACGATGGCGTCACGAGCCACCATTTTTTTTGCGTCGGTGTTGTCATATTTGGTATAATTGTAAAGTAAAGTAAAGTGCTCCCCTGTGCTTAGCACCACGCCATGAAGGCGTATAGGAGGTGTGGGGGTAACCTTATATGTGTTTTAAAGGGGAAGAAATTATTAGTATTAAGGGCCGATATAACCTATATGAAAACGAAGAATACGGCAGAAAGCATGATATTAATAATAATTGCCTTTAAAGAAAGCAAGTTTGCGTCGCATTCAGGACAAATTTTGCTAAAACTCTCAGATTTACTATGTTCGCACCAACTACTAGCTATTTTTTAATAACATTTTCTTTGACTATACTACAAGTGCCGAAGAAATAGCTATGTTTTATTTATAACTTGACAAAGGTACAATTAATTAATTAACAAAGTTAGGTAAAAAAAGAATTTTTTAAAAAAATATTGTTACTGCCTTCAAATTTTATGTTTTTATGGTATTTAGTCAGTTCTTAAGCTCTATACATGATTATTAATTAATTAAGTTAGTAATATAACATTTGGGTTACACTATTTGGCATCTTTTTGATAACGAAAAAAAGGAAAATCTTTTAATATTTCTTAATACTTTATGCTTATTTTAAAAAAACAAGGAAATTACGTTTATAGTTTAACTTAATTTTTAAGACTTGTTGCAAATTTATGTGTCTAGCTTATTTTATTTAGATTATATGAAGGCGTATAAAGTTTATATTTCTGCTATCGGAAGAATTAACAAGCATATTTTACAAACAAAAGTATTTTTTACACTTTATTTACTTCAATCAGAGATTATCATTTTACAGTATTTGTATCATTCAGCCCCAGTAAATACTTTACTGCATCAGATAGTTTGTTATTAATGTAATAAGTATGCTATTTTGCGCTATTCTAAGCAAATTGTGTTTAATTTACTGGTTATAACGCAAAGTTTTTCACAATTTTCGATATATTCATACCAAACATTTGTACTTACGTACTGTATTTAATTTATATTTCTTGTAATTAACTTATGTTTCTTATAATTAAGAAACTAAACTAATTACTTTGACATGAGCACACTCAGGTTTATACACACATATTCTCTCTATCATGCTTTTTTTCAATATTTCACTATGAAGATTGCACCTTAGTTATTCAAGCAAGGGTAGGCAATAGAGTATTTACGAGTATTAGTAAGACCAAAGTTCTGTTTTTTGTTTTCCAAGTAGAGATGAGAACATAGCTGGGAGACTATTATCTGCCTTTTTCATGAGAGCTGCATGTGAACTGTATACATATTGAGCTATATTGAGTATGTAAGCTTCTAAGCTTTACGGTTATCTTCCATTAATTCTGCAAGACTTTAGGGAGATTTCCCTTTTCAAGTAGTATTTCTTTCATTGATTGTATACTTTATGAACTTAGCTGTTTTATGTTATGAAGCAGTTTGTTGTAGAATATTTTACATGGTTTTTTTTAGATTATGAGTGTCTATTGTTACGGTAGTAATTATCTTTCCTTCTTGTGTTGTGTATTTGGCTATTTTTGAACAAATTGTAAAACTTTGAATAATCGCTATTGACTTATAGATATATGAAGCTCTCCCGGAATAATCATTAGCATTATCTCTCATACTAGAGTCTGCACTTTGTTCTGAGTCCTTTCTTTTGAAGCCTTAGTATTCTTTCAGTATTATTAATGTAGAGGTAAATTAGTCCTTAAGGGGGTTCTAAAGCCATGCTAAAGCATAGACCTAAATTTCTAAGGGTAACCGTACAACTAATATAGATTCGGTAAGGAAGAAATTTTCCGATATAAAAGATTGTTTTATTCACTAGAACATGTAAACCTTATAATTCTGTTACGATTGAAGGGATTTAAGTAAATAACAGAAAATATAAGGTCTCCGTCATGTTCAAACTGCTCCGTACAGATGGCGCTGAAGTGGTAGTTTTGTTAATACCGGTGCATTTTCTTTCTTTTATGACTAGTATGGAAGATTTAGTGGTGAAACAAAGATCACATGTTCTTCCCGCAAGCATCTGAAATACTATGTGAAAAAATGAAAACATTTCGTACCTTCAGAGAGTAGTGCCTATCATTAAAACTTTTGAAGTGGCGTTTCGTCGCAATACACTCCGTGGTGCAGATTTTAGTCAACACTGTTGCCGATATTTCACGCCGTGTTTTCTAACGATATGATCAATACAAGTGCGTCGAAATCGTGAAAGTTAAACCAAGTTACCAGAGAATAACGAATTAAGTACATGTTGGAAGAAGGAAACATCGGAAGAAACTGGTAAGTCTTATATTTAAATGCTTGTTGCTTAATCCATCAAAAGTAAAACGTTTGCAATATGCAAGAGTGATGCAGAATGTATGATTTATTTATATGTTGAGGAAATACCTTCCGATATAATTTCTGTGAGAATATCGCTTCAACGTCTCAACCTTTACAACGCAGCACGCATTTTTCCTTACAAACGAAGTTCATAATTCTTTGCAATTGTAAAATCAGAAGAGAATGTTATATTAAATTAGGCATAATGCAGATATTACAGTTGTGTGATTATTACTAGAGCATGAAATACCTTGATATAGATTATATTCTGGCGTTAAATCGATATTGCACAAAATGCTCTACTATCGTTCTTGGGAGATTATTTTCGTATTTCACTGGTGCTATTCAAATGTACGTACATCGGAATTTGTATTACAAATCAGTCGTCCATTATAGTTTCACTTTGCCCTTGTACACGGTTGGAAAGAGTTGTTTCTGACCTGTTTTGAACAAGATTTTTCTCTTTTATGTTTTTGAAACTTGAACACAGTTCATAAAGCTCGCAAATGTTAAATGCAATAAGTAGGTTAAGCTGTTAGGTTGGATTGGAATAGATTTATTGTGAGATCCCCGAATTTTGTGCAAGTCCTGGACAACTTTCTGTTATCTTCTTTCACAGAATCAGGTCAGAAAACCGGTTTTGTAAGCTGTATAAAACATTTGGTTTTCTCGTTCTTTCATAATTTAGAACGCCTTGTAATGGTAGCGCAACATTTCCAATAAGTTCAAGCTTTATGTATTTAAAGTGTAAAAGTACACCCTAACAGCTAAAAGAGTAAAGTCCTAACAGTCTACCAAACAATAGTTTTCGTGTTTACTGAGAATTTACAAATTAGTATAGATTAGTAAATATTATAAGTTCACATATTTTACAAGTGCAAAGCCAATTATTTATTTGCGGGTAAGATTGAGTGATTTTCAGAGAAATCATAATTTGTCCAGATTATGTTACGAATATTTGATTCAATAACCTACTGAAGTCAAAGTCCTATTCATAGGCGTGCGCATGGGGGGCTCACGGACGTTCGCAGATTTTTTCCACATAGGGACAAGCAATATATTTTTCCGTGGGGCATATTATACCGATAATAGTGCTGCCCCCTCAAAAACACCACTTGAATTTGAAATTATCGCATACTTGCGTCCCTCCATTACATACGCAATAATTAATGTAAATTACTATGACTGAAATCAAATTATACGTGTGAAATATATACTTTTATGTAGTAATTCGTTTTCGAAGAGGGAGGTGTGGTAATCCTTGCCCCCCTTCTAGACGTTCCATGTCCCTACATTATTATACTTTCAACTAGAAATTTAGTGTAGAGGAATCTTATGACTTATTAAACGATATTGGTTGCAGTGGCGCAACCACAAGGGGGCAGAGGGGCATTGCCTTATCACAACCTTGGACGGAAATCAATTCTAGGAGGGCAAACATTGAATTAAGAGAAAGTAAAACTAGCAGAAATTAAGAGTAGCAGGACAATAGGATACTCAAAATGGAATTATATTTCACGTCTTTCTATCATCATTTTTTCCAGACGGACAGGAGCACTTGTAGGGTGGCACAGAGGGGCAATTGCCACCTCGACTTCAAATTTTATATACAAACAAAAAATACATTTCGTAAAATTTTCTTGCTCGGTTCGCTCGCAATATCTGCTTTTCTTACAGTCTTGTCAAGTTCATAGTCATAGCTAGGGGACGGCGGGAGTTGTCCCTGGACGCTGAACAATCTGAATGAGAAAAATTGTAAAAGAGAACGCCATGGCGTCCCGTGATTTTTTTACGCCATATTAAATCAATACAGTTTTCACTTTGCAAAAATTTGGATCGTGAAATCTTCTTGCTCGGTTCGCTTGTAATTTATTTTCTGTAGTGCATTGTAAATTACCAGAGAAAGTGTAAGAACAATTAAGTACTTCAGACAGTAGCTCCTGTAACAGCTTGGTTTGGAGGAAAAGGAGCGCGCATATTTCAGAGAAAATTTATAACATTTTTGCTATTGGTTTGTTATGGGGCGGATGAATTGATTATGTAATGTATATTAATAATATGTCATATACATACACACACATATACCCATCAATGCAATAGAACTAAAACAGTGAGATAAAGTGAAGTTTTTCTTTCCCGACTAAACTTTCATAGCTTTTGCCCCCCCTCCCCTAATCAGAGGGTCTGCGCACTCCTATGGCCATATTTAACATGCACTGTAAAGATAGATCTGAGTCACTGAAGTGAGCTGATACCGTGAATCAAACCTTTTATAATTCTGTTATAAGAGGACCACTTCGATAACCATTATGGTGCAGTTTAGATCAATTATATTCACATCCACTTACACAACATCTCTAAGTTGTTTTCATTTTATTATTAACTCAACTTGTCTGTGGTTGTAACAATGTAATGAAAATTATTTTTTTCATCTTTGTTAAGTTCATAGTCTCATACACCATATTAACAATATTTTTATTTGCTCCTTTTGCAGATGAACATTTGAGAATCTCTTTGATGTGTCTTCTAAGAATACCTTGAAATTTGTAAAAAGGTCAACAGATTTGACTAACAATGGCAACCCAATCCGTGTAAGTTTGTGGATATGCTTCTATGGAATCAAAATCGTCTGTGTGGATTGTTTGAACTGTACACAATTTGCACATACATGGTTGGATGTTGATGGTTTACAAGATATCAAGAGTCCAAAATATACTCAAGAAATGATGTTGCAAGACTTCTTAATATCTGGTTGCAAGTAGTCAGCAATTGGGAACGGTATATTTGAGAAACTGAATATAATGGGAATGGTATAACTTGTTTGTCTTGTCTGTCAAGTTATAGCACACATTCCTTGAAATTTTTGCTAGTTCCAATTTTGAAGGGTATTTGCCCACAATCTTAGGATATTCATTGCTTTCTGAATGGAATGATGATTTCAAGACAGCAAGAAGCATATGCATCTATGAGAGAACCACATAATGTTGCAGAATGGGCAACAAGGAGAATGAAGTTACATTGAAAGAAAAATGTTAATGTGAATTTATACGTCTATCCCGAATATATAGTTTTAGTAGTCCCTTCATGCAATGATTTTTGAATGATTTGAATTTTATTCTAATGGTAACACTGGTCGACATTTTTTCCAAAGTTGAACGATGTTTTGAAATGAATAGGTGACTCTGAAAGGATTTTTCATGCTGAATTCAAATTTGAAAACCGTTTTGCTCCATCACGTCACAATTTTTCACAAATCGTGAAAACTGAATAGCATATAGGGGTCTATTATGGTATTATTGGGATCATTTGGGGTTTATATAATCATATTACAGACACATAGAATAAATAATTTTTGCAAATATAGTAATCAGTGGGACATATATTGAGATTGTAAAATCTATATTATATACTATATTCATGTACATTTTCATTTACACATGTCTAGAAAGAGATATAACATAGTGCATTTCGAATTACTGAGACTCAGGATCAAACTTCATTCTTTTTGACTTTCTGCCTTCCCCGACACCCGAAGTAGGAACATCTCTTCTTAACATCCAACAAAAATCTGCCATCATGGAAACATTCCATCGTCCCTGGTATCTCCGTTCCATCTCTGCTATGTCCTTGTGAAATCTTTCCCCGTGCTCCTCGCTGAAGTGTCCGAGATTACTCGGAAAGAAATCTAGATGTGAGTTAAGGAAATGCAATTTGAGGCTCATTTTACAACCAAGTTTACATAAATTCGTTAGCAGATTTTTCACAAAATGTTCATAGTTAACGTGTTTTTCATTGCCCAGAAAATGGGCAACCACCATTTTGAAACTTACCCAGGCATCACTTTACGTAGCAGTCATTATTTCTTCAAAATCTGCATCCAACATCAGTTTCCGTATCTGAGGGCCAACAAAAATACCCTATTTGAGCTTACCCTCAGTGACGGATGGAAATTTCCTGGCAATGTATTTAAAGCATTCGCCGTCTTTGTCTAACGCTTTCACAAATTGTTTCATTATCCCTAACTTAATATGCAACGGAGGAAGCAGTATTTTAGACGACTGAATTAATTGCCGTTGTGTCACATTCTTCTTCCCTGAAGAGAGAGATTCTCTACTTGGCCACGTTTTCACTTTCCAATGATTCTCCCTGTCCCGACTGTCCCATTCGCACAAGAAGCAGGGGAATTTTGTGTTCCCAGCCTGGAGACCCAACAACAAAGCTATCACTTTGAAATCTCCACAGACAGACCAACCATGTTCTTCATATTTCACTTTCAGTAGCATGAACCTCAAAGTTTCATAAGTTTCCTTAAGCGACACAAAATATGCAACTGGAATCGATGGGAACACATTACAGTTATTTAACAGAACACCCTTCAGACTAGTCTGTGATGCATCAATGAAAAGTCTCCATTCACTTACATTGTAAGAAATACCATAAAATTCTATGACTTTCCTTATGTTGTTACAATAAACAAGGTTTTCGTCTTCAGTAAAGTATGGGAGTAGCTCTGTCTCTCGATGCCTGTTCCATGAGAAAGGTTTTTCTTACTCAGTCGGGAACCAAGAAGTTGGGCACTCTCCTTTGGTAAATTTAGGTCTCTTACGAGATCATTCAGTTCATGTTGTGTGAAAGGTTGCGGAGTGCCTGTACTTGTACCAGGACAGAAAACGTCACTGTCATCATAGTGTGCACGTTCAACTTCAGTGTCACTTGAAGTGCTGCAATTATCACTACTCGTACGTGGTACAGGTACAGGTACATCTGGCCCATGAGGTACGGGCCTAATGGCCGATTGTATGTTGTTGGGATAGCTCACATTGCTCTTGTTCTTAGCACTGAAACCGCTAACATCTATAGCACAGAAATAGCAGTCATCAATGTGATTTTTTGGTTCCCACCATACCATTGGTATTCCCAATGGCAATGCTTTTCTCTTGCCACACTTCCACAATCGCAAAGCTTCCACACATGTTTTGCAAACTTCATGCGGGGCCCAGTTTTTGTCCTGATCACCTACTTTAACACCAAAATATTCGTGGTAAGCAAACCTCACAAATGTGGTGATACGTTGTCTTTGCCTCTTCACTACATAGCTTCCACAAATGTAACAGAATACATGGGGCGAGTTCAAACAATTCCTGGACGACGACGACATTGTCTCTCGACACAGCACAGCACGAACTATCGACAATGACGAAAACTTTATCAAATATTTTGCATTCCCTACTGCTATTTACATATATAATATCTACAATACACTTAACTAAGGTTTTCGGATCACGTAACCTTATACACGGTAAATAAATTAAAAACTCTACTATTTGCATTAGTTGGTATCGAATAACAAAACTTAGAAACAAATTTATTGAATCATTCATTGTTACTAGGCGTCTTCAGCAATTTTGTTAATCATGAGGTGCACTGCCATCTATCGGGAATATTATTAACTTCTCATTTCTGGGCAGGAATTACGATTTATACAACAATGAAGATTTCTAAATAACTAAGGGTGATACAACAAAAACAAGGTCAGTTCTGAAATCAGCATCAAATGTAGTTTCAGAAACCACAATTAGTTTCCAAACATCAGAACCCATGTCGACCAGTGTAATTATTACCATATTGTATCTTAGAAAACTTCTCTCACAATTCTTATCTGAGTATCTTATCTAAGATATCGACAGTGTGTGGAAAGTTACTTTTCAAAAGTAATTCAAAGTTAATCACTTGAGAAATTAATTCAGTTACAATTACTGTAGCTTTAAAACGTATCTAATTTAGTTACTATTACAATTACTTTATTCTAGATTAGTTATATCTTGTAAGACATGGTTCAGAACATGAAATGCAAGTGCACTATTCATTTCATCACAGATGACCACCAACAGCTTAGCATTAAGTTCATATATAATTGAGGACTAAAAGTGGTAAACGTTGTAAGTGCCAAAAGCGAAAGTGTTGGGAAATCGCATCGTTCCGCACATCAGCCCGTAAGAACGTGCACACTAGTGACCTCTTTACACGCCCTTTGAACTACTTAGAGGGCTACCAGCCACATTTTACATTTACCACATTATAAAGCATGGCACATTTCACAGTTTAACGTGGAAAACGGTGTTTGAATTATTGTGGCACTTACAGCGTTTACCAATTTTAGTCTTTAATTATAACTGCTGGTGTCCGTGTTGGAGTGGTTAGAACAGCGCGTTACGACGCTAGGAGTCTCTGGTTCGAATCCCGGCATGGGTATGCTTTGTATGTGATCCTTCATAAGTTTCATTATTTATCACTCGTTCTTATCTTTGCGATTAGACAAAAATGGCAGAAAAGCGTAGTAAAATAAACGAAATCAATCAACCACATAATTATAACTAAGTTAATATATTTTATATGTAAATATAGAGGTAATAAAGTCCACATCTTTTACTTAAAGATGAAAAAATAATATTTTATTGTATTTTTGTTGAGCAAATAATATATTATTCAGAATTACTGTTGAACTGTGGTATACCAATGAGGATTGTTGGAGATTATATAGCCTTATGTCGAAATTATTTTAATTAAAATACACTTGGAATAGATACATTCTGGTTCTTGGCAATAAATAAGATTGTTCTCATGGTCTCACGATTTCAATAATCACTAATTCATCCATTCTTTCAGGCGAGGATATGATTCAACAAATTGTAAAAATGGAACATAAGAAAATTCCTTTCTATGCAAAAAAAATAGTAATTGTACACTTCTGTTCACATCAATTGGTACATACTTCAACTGTTCGACCCTATAAAGAGTGGCACTTTATGTGAACAGGAGTGTACAACTAACTTCGAAGTTAGTTACTAGATAGGTGGAAAAATAACTGAATTTCAGGTACTAATTTCATGAAGTAAGTAGTTTACAGTTAATAGATGAGCCCCCCGTGAGCCCCCCTTGGATACGTGCCTGAGTCAACGCAGCATTTGCTTCAAACTTATTCACAAAATTTTTCAATTATTTCAATTATTGTCCTCACTTGGTCAGTTTCGTGTTTGAATTAACTACACTTATTATTGTATTTTCTTCTCTGAGTTCTGAATATTAAAATAAATACTGAACATAAAACAACGAATTTTATATTAATATTTAACTACACTCATTATTGCATTTTCTTCTCTGCGTTCTAAATATTAAAACAAATACTTAATATAAAACAACGGATTGTATATTAATATTTCGACTATTACTACCCTCCACTGATGATATATTGCTTATTTCTGTAAGAAGAACATATAACAAAAATCTCATGATTATCAATTTTCCTTATTTACTACTTTTTTTAATTCACTAACTCACCTTTAACCAATATGGCGTCATCTCACATCGAGTACCTAATCGACCTACCTGTATGTATGTACCTTGGTTATATTTACGCGGAGATCTGGCAACATGGCCCTCGGTTGCCATGGCAAACGGTGCTGCCATCTGTTATCGAAAAATTACCACAAAATTGCCTTTAATACAGCCTTAAATGTAAGAATTATTCTCATAAACTCCTAGTTGTTTTAGCAGGTATAAGTTAGATATTTGTTTACTGCAGATGTTGGTAATTTGCTATTCTTATGTGCTATGTATGGTGTAGCTTACTTTGAAAATTTGAATTCTGTACTGTAATTAGGATTGGCTGTTCATTTTATTCCTATGTAATTGTTGAGTTTGTCCATAAAAAACCCTGTTTTACTCTATCCTATGCATTGAGATGGTCTACATATATTGTATTTGCAGTTTCATGTGTCACTAAGGTTTTTACTATGTAATCTCTTATTTGTGCTATAGCTGTGGCTATTGATGTCCCTTTCTGGATTTCATGTTGCTTTTTGTTTATTCTTGTTGCTGCTTGATATCTGAGTTAGGTTGTTTGACTACCTATTATTTGTGCTATGGCTGTAGCTATTGATGTCCCTTTCTGGATTCCATGTTGCTTTCTGTTTATCCTTGTTGCTGCCTCATATCTGAGTTAGGATGTTTGACTTCCTATTATTTGTGCTATGGCAACAGTAACCAACATGGAATCCAGAAAGGGACATCAATGGATTGAAACATGCACAAAAGGCACTTGGAGCATTTTGCTGTTCACATCATATCAGAAACATGCAAGAACAATAATATATGGAACCCTACTCATATATTTAGGAAGATTTACCAACCCTGAAAGTAAGAAAATAACCATTGAAACTCTAAAATAAACAAACTTTCGTACGTAGCATGCATAACCTGACTTAAATAAATATAGAAACACAAAACAAAAATATTGGATAGTGGAAATCAATAAACCTTAACAAAAACAACATTGAACAACTACATGAACAATAATAATAATAATAAATAAAATTATATCTGTGGCTTAAGTTTAAGTTAAAAGTACTTCTTCCTTAGTGATTAGAGAAATTATTTACAAAAGAAGCAAAACTCTAAGTTAAAAAATAGATACTATTCGCATTAAATAGAAAAATTAATAGATATAGTTGAAAAAATCTCTTTCTGAGTCCAAAGTGCAAAAAAAAAATGTTGCGTGAATAGATACAATTGTGTTATTAGAGTAAAAAATAAACCTAAACTACAGTTAGAATTGAAGAAACAGCCTTTGTGTGTTCAATATGTAATAAAAAGCACGTTTATATCGTGTTATTTGAGTAAAAGAGGATCTAAAGTTGTAAAATAAACAGATATAAGTTGAAAACACACTTTTCGTGTCCAAACTGCAATAGAGAGTCTTGCTTGAATCGTAGAAATAGTGTTATTTGAGTAAAAATAGGAATAAACGTGTAAAATAATAAGTTAAAAGTTGACAAAACACACTGTGTGTCTAAAATATAATAAAAAAATCTAGCCAAAATAGATAAAATTGCTTTTATTGGGGTGAAAAATAAGTAAAATATGGGGCATAGAGTAAAAAATCGGGTCAACCTTATATAGAAAAATACGCATTAACAATCATCCTGTTGTTTATAAAGAAAGAATCAAAGGGTCCGTTGTTCGAAACAAAGTAATAAGAGCAAATAGCTGATCTCATCTAGGCCTGATTGTCTTGTTCCTTGTTCAGACACATCCCTTAGCTTATAGGTCAAATAGTCTTTACAATGTTACGAAAGCAGGAAGAAAACCCAATTATAATTAATAACATGCATTCTGGCCGTATACTTCGTTTTCATATAGGTTACATCGGCCCTGAATACTAATAACTTCTTCCCCTTTAAATCACACATAGGGTAACGCCATATATGGTGTTATAAAGAGCCTCTTCCCCGGTCCCTTTCGTGAGCTGTTTAATACAGATAAATCCAGTACCTCAATTATACCAAATATAACTCACCACCAACTCCAAAATGGCGGCCCATGACGTCATCGTCGACTGCCTGGTGAAAATTTTGAGGTTTGGCCTGTTTGATACAAAATGCCACTGCGGGAAACAGCTGTGCCTGATTTTGTAATAATTTGTATTTCTAGATGCAAACCTACTTTGACAGAAGAAACATCTCAAAATACATAGAATCCAAGTCAATTGTTGAGGATTTCAGGATTAGGTTAGAAGATGTATCAGAATATGACCTGTTTGCCATCAACAGTGAAACAGAGTTTCACTGGGTGTTGAACAGTGATAGATATTTCAAGTATCTGAATTTGAGAAATATTACAATATTTGAAGAGCATGTGTATAATGAGTGCAGAAGAATTGTTGGATTTTTTGTTGCATTTAATATCTGCTTTGGGTGGAGATGGTACACAAATTGCTCAATAGATAATATAATTATTTACCTGTATACTGATTACAGGATGACAGATGAATATTTTTTCAGGCAAATGGGCTTTTATTTTCAGCACAATAAACAAGATGTGCTGTACAGGGGCTCTGATTTTAATAGCTTGTTTGATTCTGACAATAGACTTGTTAACATGAATGAGATTGTAATGTATTTCATGCGATGCTGATTGCTTGATAAAAATTTTAAATGCTAGAATTACAAGATGCCACTGCGGTAAACAGCTCTGCCCAATTTTGTAATAATTTGTATTTCTAGATGCAAACCTATTTTGACAGAAGAAACATCTCAAGATACATAAAATCCAAGTCAATTGTTGAGGATTTCAGGATTAGGCTGCAGGGGGTAACAGAGTATGACCTGTTTGCTGTTAACAATAAAACAGAGTTTCACTGGGTGTTGAACAGTGATGCATATTTCAAGTATTTGAGCTTAAGAGATATTAACAAGTTTGAAGAACATATATATAATAATTGGAGATGAATTGTTGGATTTTTTATTAGCTTCAATGTCCATATAAGGATGAGATGGTATGCAAATTGCTCAATAGATGATTACAGGTTTTACATGTATGTTTACCAGGCTACAAATTTTAATCAACTGGGATCGTATTTGGAACATGTGTATAGAGCCTCTGATTTTGATACTTTAAGTTTGTTTGATTCTAACAATAGGCTTGTGAACATGAATGAGATTGTAATGTATTTGATATGGCAAAAATTTAGGGACTGCAATGCTGATTGCTTGATAGAAATTTTAAGCTTTGGGTTTCTTAACACAAGATGTAACTGCGGGAAACAGCTGTGCTCAATTTTGTAATAATTTGTATTTCTAGATGCAAACCTATTTTGACAGAAGAAACATCTCAAGATACATAAAATCCAAGTCAATTGTTGAGGATTTCAGGATTAGGCTGCAGGTGGTGTCAGAGTATGATCTGTTTGCTGTTAACTGTGAAACAGAGTTGCGCTGGGTGTTGAACAGTGATGCATGTTTCAAGTATCTGAGCTTGAGAGATATTAACAAGTTTGAAGCACATGTGTATAGGAGAGGCAGAATTGTTGGATTTTGTGTTTGTTTTAATTTAATAATTGGGTATATGTGTTTTGTGAGATTCTATATAAATAGTGGTGCTGTTCAAGATCTTCACCTGTATTCTTACCTGATCACAGATGAAAGTTATTTCAAGCAATTTTATTTTCAACTAGAAAATATCCTGTACAGATGCTCTGCTTTTGATACTTCAGATTTATTTGATTTTTACAATAGACTTTTGAATATGAATGAGATTGTAATGTATTCCATATGGCAAAAATTTAGAGACTGCAGTGTAGATTGCTTGATAGAGATTTTAAAATATGGAATATTTGATACAAAATGCCACTGTGGGAAACTGTTGTGCTCAATTTTGTAATAATTTGTATTTCTAGATGCAAACCTATTTTGACAGAAGAAACATCTCAAGATACATAAAATCCAAGTCAATTGTTGAGGATTTCAGGATTAGGTTTCAGGGGGTGTCAGAGCATGACCTGTTTGCCATCAACAGTGAAACAGAGTTGCACTGGGTGTTGAACAGTGATGCAAGTTTCAAGTATCTGAGCCTGAGAGACATTGCAATATTTGAAGATCACATATATAATAAGTGCAGAAGAATTGTAGGATTTTGTGTTGTTTTTTTTTTCAATATAATAATTGGCTATATGTGTTTTGGAGGATGCTATATAAATAATATCCACTCTCTTCACCTGTATCCCTACCAGATCACAGATATAAATTATTTGAAGCAGCTGGATTTTTATGTTCAGCAATATGTACTATATAGAGGCTCTGATTTCCACACTTCAAATTTATTTGATTTTGACAACAAACTTGTGAATATGAATGAGATTATTTTGTACTTCCTGTGGCAAAGATTTATGGATTGCAATATAGATTGCTTGATTGAAATTTTAAGATATGGCATTTTTGATACAAAATGTTACTGTGGGAAGAGAATGTGCTCAATTTTGAAATATTTATATTTCTAGATTTCAACTATTTTTGACAGAAGAAATATCTCAAGATACATAAAATCCAAGTCAATTGTTGAGGATTTCAGGATTAGGTTGCAGGGGGTGTCAGAACATGACCTGTTTGCCATCAACTGTGAAACAGAGCTGCACTGGGTGTTGAACAGTGATGCATGTTTCAAGTATCTGAGCTTGAGGCATATTAACAAGTTTGAAGCACATGTGTATAAGAGAGGCAGAATTGTTGGATTTTGTGTTATTTTTTATTACCGCACCAAGTCTGATTATTATGGCCGCTGGTTTACAAGCTATTCAAGCTGTAGGAAAATGCACAGTGTTAATTTGTATTCCTGTCAGAGTCCAGATTGGAGGCATTTGATATATGAGAGTTTTTATCTGGATAGGGTGCTGTACAACATGTCAGATTTCAAAATTCCATTTCTCTTCTGTTATGATGAAGATATTCTGAACATGAGTGAGATTGTTATGTATCTTGTGTGGAAAAAAATTAACAATTGCAGTACTGATTGCCTGTTGAAGGTTCTAAGATCAGGTTTTTTACACGCGATATGCCACTGTGGCAAGCAGCTGTGTTTCATGCTTAACTTATAAGCTAATTAGCTGTGTCTTATTTAATTTTCAGATGCAAACTTTTTTTGAGAGAAGAAATATTGCAACATTTATCATGTCTAAATCACTTGTGGAAGATTTTAGGAGAGAGTTCTCAAAATTATCAGAATATGACCTGTTTGCAATTGTTAATGAAACTGAGCTAAAATTTGTGCTCAATAGTGATCATCACTTCAGGTATCTGAGTTTGGATCGCATTAGCAAATTTCAGGCAAGAATGTACAACAGGTTTAGAAGAATTGTAGGATTTTTTGTCAATTTTTACTATATCGGGTTTACATTTTATGGCTATTGGTTCACAAGCTGCAACTCTGGGCTTGCATATGATTTTTATTTATATGCCCATCAGGCTTCAAACTGGAGACATTTCAATTGTATTGACCTATACAAAATAATTGATGATTTAGAATTTGTGACCACAGATGATGGGAGGCTGTACAGTAGGGAAGATTTTGCATCTCTTGACAATTTCAATAATGATAATGTTTTTAATACAAATGAACTTGTTTTTTTTCTTCTGAAGCAAAAATTTAAAACTTGTAATATTGATTGCCTTGTTAAAGTCCTGGACACTGGGTCCAGTTTTTTGCACACAATCTGCAATTGCAACAAGAGGCTGAATAGCATATCTGTTGTTGTTGGCTAGATAGCATGCAGACATATTTTGAAAGAAGGAATATTGCAAAATATATAAAATCAGATTATTTTTTGGATTGTTTTAGGGAAAAATTTGAAAATTTTTCAGAGAGTAATTTTTTTACAGTGGCAAATGAAGCAGAAGCAAGATGGGTGCTTGACAGTGGCACTGAATTTGGGTATCTGAGTATAAGCATGGGTGGATATGCTTGTGATTTTGAATCCAATGTATACTTGCAAAGAATTGATGCATATTTGTTACATTGCTACTGTGGAAAACATGTTGTGTGGTTTAGCAAGAGCACTGTGAATTTAGAAAGAATTAGGTTTTACATTTTTTTCCCTAGAATTCATGCAAAAATCAGGTGGTTTGTTAAAAATATCCACCATGCCCAATCCAGAATGACAATTTTCACAGATAGTGATGGGTGTGTGTATGAAGCAAGAGAGGATCTAGTGGGTTTAAAATCTAGTCTCAATTATATGTTTTTCAATGAAGCAGTTATGTACTTGCTTGAAAACAATATCAATTACAGCTCTTTTGACATCACTCCCATTCCAGATGCTTGAACTGTGTATTGTTACTGTGCAAAAATTTTAAGTTTAATTAACAATACAACTCAGTTTTGTCTTTGAAGCTGGTGATAAAATAATATCTAAGAGCCACACAGTGCTGTTTCCTATGCGCCTGTTGCCAGGATTCTTCTCAGTTTACAAAAATATTATGTGGAAGGGTGGTTTAAGAATTACATTTAGAAGAGCTGCTAATGATAATAATGCTTTGATGAGGTACAGTACATTAAACTCTACTGGGGCAGCTCTGCCTACTACCCTACCTGATGAAGGCAAATGCATTATTCAGACTATGGAGCTAAGAATCCCGGTTGTTGAATATGAGGCCAGCTATGCTCTTAAATACAAAGCAGATATACTAAAAAATCCACAGGTGCCTTTACAATTTTATACATATCAATGTGTGCAGAAGCCTGCCACTGGAAGCTATTATGAATTTTATGCTACAAACTCATTCTCCAGTATACAATATGACATGCCAGATTTTGTGGTGGTACTGTATCAGACTGGAAGAAACAATAATCAAGAAAAAAATTCAAGTAAATTTGATAGCTGCAATATCAAGAACATATATCTTAAAAATGGCAGAAATGAGGTGTTCCCCAGAGAAAATTATAATTTAAACATGTCCAAGGATGATTTTCTCAAATTATATGAGGCATTTACAGCATACAAAAGGGTCACAACCGGGAATACTGACATGTATTACTCACCAGATGAATTCAAAACACAGAGACCCATCTTTGTCATCAACACCTCAAAAAGGAAACAAGTTGTGGTTATTGACAGGACAAACATTAAAATTATCTGTGAATTCCATGATACACTCCCTGATGACACCATACGTAGTGTTATTCTTATAGGTGAAAAATCATATGTTTATGATGTAAGAAATGAGAGAGTCACAGAGCAATTCTAGAAAACCTCTGCATATTACATTGTCTTAGTACTAGATATACAAGTTGAGCCTGGTGCCCAATTAAAATATTCGGGTTAACATATTAATACTCTGAACTTAAACCGGAAGTGGACCGGAAGTGGACCGGAAGTGGACGGGAAGTTGACCGGAATTAAACCGGAAGTAGACCGGAAGTAAATAATATGTGGGTGTGGGTGGGTGTGGGTGTTGGTTTTGTGAGCATTTTTGGCTTAGTTTTAAGTGTAGCCATAACAATATCAAAGAAGGCATATTTTTAACAAGCTTATGGACAAAAATTTGGCAGATGCAACTTTTGTAAGTGTAGGCAAATCAATCTGATGGGGCTCATCATTTCACGGGAAATTCCCGAGGACATTTTTACAAAAATCTTGGGTTAGACAGAGTAACACACTTGAGCAATAAGCTCATATGGACATCTTGAGCTAGTTTTAAGTGTTACCAAATCTGCCTGAGAGGGGCTCATCATTTCTCGTCCTAGTAATACCACAAACACCACTACTCTCTACTGTTGAAGCTATGGTCACTATCGAATTTATACCTGACAAATGAACCAGGTGCAATTTTCTTTATTTCCTTTGGATCTGTAAGTGTCCCATTCGATCTTGTTCCACTGTAGCTAGTGTCTCCAACAAGGACAGAGATGTAAAATATTGTGTATATATATATATTATTGCATCAAAATCACACTGTGATAAACTGGTCAGCAAACCTCGTGATTTTGATCCCTCGACGGGCAGTTCAGTTTCTACACCTCCAGATGTGTGTTTGTGTGTGTGTGTGTGTGTGTTTGTATATGTGTATGTGGGTGTGTGTGTTTCCTTGACAGTCAGGGCTATGCGGTTGTGCACTACGTAGAGAAATACTCGGTCGCACTCCCACGGTCATGCCTTGTGTTGGCACCGTCCTCGGGGACACTCTTAAACCATGTTGCCGTCACCCTCTATATGTATATGTACACACACATTTCACCTATGTCTAACCGTTTAGGAGAGAGGGACACTTTCGGTCCCCATTTTGAAAACTTCGAAACCGGGACCAAGTGGGTTTAACAGACATTAAGTCGTAGATTATCAAGCGCACCATTATTTTTTCGCCTCTAACTCATAAACACCTAAACAATAGATCCTAAAAAAAGTGAAAATGCAACAATTTGCAACAGTGCACATAGAAGGTGCAAAATACCCATTGAGATATAGACTCACAGAACCCATTACCATAGCCCTAATCCTAGGAGCTTTTACACCTGGCCTTCTGTTTAGCAGTTACAAGTACATCGAACCCATCATTGGAGGATTCATCCATTGGCGGATTCATGCATTCTTCAATGACCCCGAATATATATTGCAAAATGCTAGAAAAAAACAGGACTTAGATATATTATGATAAATTTTGCGGGCTTGCCTAAATAAGCAGTTAAGGCTAAATATAAAGAGCGCTCAAGATACAAATTGCCTAACATTCCTACCTATCATTTCTTGTACATAACAAAATTTCGAATTTTTTATATGCAGTATATCTCATATTGGTTAGGAAGCTACGTCCTCAAGTGCCACATTTCGAATCTGTTACAATTAATTAAAACTAGCAGTAAATTCAACGATTGGATAGCAATTAAATTAATAATATTATTTAGTATTCATTAATAGTGCGTGTTCTTGCATCATATTTAGTGTTACATTGTAATTAGCATATCAATTAGATTACACATTGTCATTGCAATCGTTGCAAATCAACATTTTAACATTGTTCATTGATTTCTTCGCAATTCCCAGATGAAAAAGCTTACGATAAAATAAATTTGTTTGGCAACTCCTTTTCAATATTGCTAACTCACATATTCCCCTCTGCATGCGAGATCCATAACTTAGCTTTTTGTTTGCTAGCCATATTAGATCCACCCGAAATGTAATTTGAAGTCGAATATCACGGAAAATATTGGTCGTAGGGAGGTCGGGTTTTGTGCGATTCAATCAGCGTGACGTAGGCTATAATCTAGTATGGTTTCCAACGGTGGTGCTCATATAATCAGATTTGACTCATTCCCAAAATTTAATTAGAAGTGGAATATCTCCGAAACTATTTGTCGTAGGGAGGTTGGATTTTCTGCGTTGTCATACGCGTGACGTAGGCTATAATCTCACATGGTCTCCTATGGTGCTCCTCATATAATCAGTTTTGACCCATTCCCAAAATTTACTTTGAAATGTAATATCTCCGAAACTATTGGTCGCATAAAGTTTGGGGTTAATCCAGAATCGGTTTTCGACACTACTGTCAAGCCGAGGCAGTTACAATGACCGAACACCCACGGAGAAATGAGGTAAAGCTTTGTTGGAGCAATTCTCTGGGAACACCTGTAAACCAAGTAGCCGTGATCTTCTATATATAGGTACAGGCCGAGGTTCTTGCAATTCTCTGCAAATCAACGCACACGTATCCCCAAAATCAGTCATATTTAACCAAAAGTAAAACAGGCATTTGCCATTTCAGACACTGCTGAGAAGAGATCTGTTTTGGTGTTGGAGGTGTCGAAAAGTGGCGATCTTAGGCTTGGGTAGTGTGTTTTCCCCCTTCGCTCCTTCGCTCGAGCCGTCAACGGTCAGTCTGTCATGCGTAACATTAGACGAAAAATGTCTGGATACATCTTAAGCATCGAAAGTAAAATGCGTGAAAAACGGAAGAAACGAACTTCTGGTTTTCGAAAAATTGCTACTTGAGTTTGCAGTAACTGCTGGAAATTGTCTGTTTTGGAGTTTCTGGTGTTGGAAAACGCTTGTTTATGGCTGTTATATTACAATTATAAATTGAGGGTTTGGGGAGGTTTTTTTCATTGGTAATTATAACTACTGATTAGCTAAGTTTTTCTCCTGATCTTTTTCAGCTTCAATGTCAGAGTAATAGTTAGGATAAGCATCAGGAAGTTGAGGAATTGATCTACGATTTGAATATGTAGGAGGTATTGTAGTGGGAAGTAGATATATTACATGGTATTCTGTAGCTTGAGGTGTGAAAAAGCTACACATTATTTACTATGCTCATAAAATGATCGATTGTCGGAAGTTAATTGAAAATTGTGATTGATTGATTGAATTGTTATTTTAAGTACACTTTATGCAGAGAAAACTCGACCTACTGTTTAATGTGGGTTGCGGACTACTATGTGCCTCCATCGGGATAGAAACGAACTTCTGGTTTTCGAACCAGACACCTTTATAACAAGGCGACAACTGAAATTTCGACTAATTAAAATTACTTATTTTTTCCTATTAATTGAGCATTGGAAATACTACAATGCAACACAATACTTTACATAAAATACTACAATGAATATCAACAAACTACATAATATAACAACCCTAGGGGCTTTCAGGCTATTTGCTAAGCAGCGTGACATTAAAAGGTATAACAAATGTAAAACATTACAAGATTTATAAGAATATATAAATTATAGATCATGTACTCCCCCATTTGCAAAATGTACCTAGATATAAAGATATGTTTACACAACCGCGTGAGATATGACAACTACCATTTTTCGTTGAAAATAATAGTGACAACGAGATCGCTAAAGACAAAGAAGTTGCAAACAGAAATATAAGGAGGCAAGTTGTAAAGGACTACTTAGTAAAGCCAATAAGAGCTTTCGGAAGAATGATTAGTAATTTTCCGTTCGTTTCCCATAGCTATCAAAGGTTTTTGTTATATTAGAACAATATATAAAAAATCTATTATCAACTATATTAAAAAGTGTTTATCAAAATATCCAAATCTATTCATTCACCTAAAAACGTACTTTGAGTACCATATATTAAACCCAGCGGGAGAAACAGTAAACACAACTGTTAGGTAGTTCAGACGTCAAACAATATACATTGGAAGATACGCTGCTGATAGTTGAGACATTTTATATAATATAGCAATCAATGAGATAGTAAGAACAGTTGATCAATGGATACATCTAAACACAGAAAATAGGTTTAATTTAATATCCTACACTGTTATGAAAAGGGATGTGCATTACTCAATAATAGGTAGAACTTGCATAAAACTACCTCATTGGATAAAAAAATTACTATTAATGTGAACAATGTAAAGAATAATAAGTTTAATGTGTAAATAAAGAAAGATCAGCTCTGATTTGAATGTACATTAGAAGGTGTGTTAAAACAACCCAAAACAATCCAGATGTATCATATCTCTATATTATTGATAAATACAATGAACCAATCCTGTACAAATTTTAGAATCGATCATAAAAAATTACAAAAAATTGTAAACATGTCCATTAATGTATTGGTATAAATGAGCAAGATGGTAAAAAACAGGTTTATTTAATGCATACCAGTAAAATATTGATTCAGATAACAATAAAAAGCAAGTTAACATTTGAGTATTCAGTAATGAAATGGAGAAAAGTAAATCATCGAGCAAAACGGAAATACAGATAAACCACTGCGTAGGGATAAAAATTCAGGTTCACAACAGAAATCAGCTCCTTCAGTTGTGTGTAAAATTTTATAAAATACCTAAAAATAAAGTATCTTATCACGATCACATACTCAGATGTGCAAATATAGGTACGGCTGGAATCATAGTAACAATGCCAGCAAGTGAAAATTAGATAAAAAGTTGTACATCTATGGGCCAAGAGTTCTTTCATCCTTGTGCGCTTTGGATATGGAAACAATGCAAATGTAATCAAATCCCGCTCAGGTTTGTAATGGAGATTATATCAAAGCATATTCCAAAAGTTCATTCACGAGAGGTGTATCATTATTTACCACATAAGGTTACAATTATTAGATAGTAAAAAGATGAGGTGATAAAAGTCAACTTATGCAAAATTTTAACGACGATAAAAATGGAACTGTGAAATACAATAAGAAGTCTACGTAAGAATTTAAATTAGAAACATCATGTCATATATGCAGAGAGGAGTTTTCAAGCGACAGTCGTAAAGTATGTGATCACTACCATCTTAGTGGTGGATTTTGAAGAGCAACACATGCTGACTGCAACCTTCGTTTAAAATATTCCTCGATTCATAACAATGTCAAGCGCAATCATACACGTGATATTTATTAAGTGGAATGTAAACTTATGCAAAAATGAGAATGATGTGCGAATTCTTCCAGATAATAGTGAAAATTGTAAAAACATTACTCCTAAAGTTATGGTTGACGAAGGCCATCAAAAGTATTACAAAACAAAATGTAAACATTTTTAAAACTACATTTAAAGAACTACTTAGAGAGTTTAAAGTCTGTGAACGAAGTGGTGATCATTTAACTAAAATGAGAAAAATTAGCAAGCAATAAATACATACGAGACTTATTGATACACTTAAATTTTGAGCACAAGTTTAGATAAAGCAATAAGAAGCGACGTATTAATTAACACTACCTGAAATAAAAATATACATTTAAAAGTTCCTCTGATTTGTGTTGCGTATAATAATATTGTTGCGTGTGATAATTGTGAGTTCTGCGGAAAGGAAATATTTCTAATATGTAACTACTAAGAATTAACATTGTTCAACGAAGTATTAACAAATCTAAGCCTAGAAGATAATTTTTATATATTAACCAAATATTAGTACACATATGAGTGGGTTTTGACACATATGATAAATTTTAGTATTCATCACGTCCGCCACAAGAACGAATTAATTGGTAAAGAGATTAGCAATTAAAAATACAAGTATGTTTTAAAATAATGTGTGAACACTTTAAATTAACTGTTTTCGCGAGTTTCATGTTCTGCATTTCAGAATGTACACTCTCCTATTGCATTATATATTTACAAACTTTCGAAAAATGTGATCCAGCGTACTGTGTAAGTGCACCACATTTGGCCAAAGAAGCTGCTTTACAGACAACCAAAGAACAACTTGAGTTATATACTGAGCAAAACATGTATTATCTGTTCACGGATAGTTATTAGAGTTTGCATTAGTAGGTTAAGAAATCCACAAAGAAATTGCAAACAATTGTTATTGTAATGAGTAATATAATTTGGTCTCTTATGCAGTCAACATTTGAAGAGTTTTCACCTTTTGATGAAAGGCGTGGTTAATAGCAAAGTCGCATTATGATTGGTTGAATTTCAGCAAGAGGGCTAATAGTGACATTGCATTCTGATTTGCTGAAAATTTTGTGAAATTGTTCTGCTAATATTAGAACAAGGTTGTGCATGGTATCAGAAAGAATCGATGGGTAGAATATACATTTCGGTTGCCATTCTGAAAAATTTTGAAACCGATACCAAGCGGGTTGAATGCATCGGGTTATACATTTACAATCTGTAAACACTATTCGTCAAAGTCCAACTGTTTTTGAGAAGGGCCATTTCCGGTCTCTATTATGAACATTTCGAAGCCTAGACCAAGCGGGTTTGACGTACATCGGGTCATTGTTTCATATTCTGCAAACACATTTGTTCTGTGACTTATCCTTACGGAGATATGCCCATTTTCGGTCGCCATTTTCAAAGTGTCGAAACCGAGACCAAGTGTATTTAAGGTACATTAATTCATGCTTCCAGATTCCCCAAATACATTTCATAGTAGAGGTGAATCAACGGTTTCCAACATATTTTACCATGCACTTTCCCTATCTCGGGCCGCGGCCCAATGTCTGTGTTGTGCTACATTCTCCTACGAGGATGGGCCCTTACTGTAGCGTTTTACGGGCCTCAATTATTGTGGGAAATTTTCCCCATGTGCAAGAGAAATAATGACATTTGTTTGGAGCTGTGAAGCTGTGCGGGAGAGAGAAGGAGGATTAGTCACGTACCCCAGCCTTCCCGGGCATTAAGGTTTAGGGTATGAGTGTTTGAGGTCGTAACTCTACAACGAAACAACAATAAAGCTGCTCGGTCACGCGTTCGTTCTTCACATCTTGGACGAATATCTTTTCAGCGATCAGGATGACGTTGCTTACGGTGTCGCCGGGCAACCCGTCGTATAACTCGCAGACGATTTTGATGCTCGTTCAGTCGTTGACCACAGCCTGCATCTTCATCGAAGTGATGCTTATGACCATGTTCCTGCAGCCATGAACTCGTTCGGAGCGTCGTACATGTCCACGTTGCCGGCCGTCACCTTATTGTACGCCGTGTATGCATCATAGAATATCAGATAGTGGTCTTCGGCGATGTTCAGGTTGTATTTCCATATCGGGAAAATCTTGTTCTGTCGATTTTTGAGGTACATGTTTTTAATCTTCCAGCTGACGAATTAGCTGGAATCTGTATCCTGGTCGTTGACCCTCCCGGTCTGAAAAATAACTGCTGCGAATTAGGGCATGTCTAATGGATGCTGTTCAATTGTGTGGTCACATTGAACTAGAATTGTTTACCTGAGGGTGGTTTCTGCACGCACTGGTAACAGTAAAAAACAGAATGGGTACCTGCAGATTCTTCAGGATGTCCGACTTGTACTTGAGGGAGTAGTTGATTCGCATTCTACCACTTGCATGCGCAACTCCATTGACTGTATGATGTACTTGGCTGCTTCGGGTAATGTACCGGCGATCGGAATTCCGTCCGCGTTCAAAGTACTGTAACGCATCAGCACATTTTTGTAATTGGCAGCTCTATGGAACGTGACGCGGAATCTTCCTTCCACGATCTCTGTATAGTCGGAGAGGAAACCGAAAAGCAGAATGGGAAACAGCACTGTGCGGCGTCTTGTTTTGATCTTGGTGCCAGCTTCGAATCCCCGTGCCTGGCCTTGGAGTCTGACTCACAAATCTCTATCTCTATCACGATCGGCGCAGCACAACGCGATATCCAGTGTTGCTAATCTGTTCGATAGAAAAATCGCTACAGTGAGCCAAGGCACAACTGTTACGTAGAACAAGAAAATTAAAGAAATCAGCTCTGTCTAACTTTGAGTTTTAAACGGCATGCATTATAACCAGGTATTTATATGTGCTAACAAGTGGCTTTATATGTACATACATATGGACTAAAAACTTCACTAAATGTGGACAAAAATATGGACTAACAAGTGCGTAAAATTACCCAAAATGATGGATAGAAGCCTTCTTCAGATTGATTCATTATTTGTCTAAATAATGTAAAATAAATTATACAATGTATTATATTTTGATTTCATTAATGGACCTGGTGGCATTTTAACTGTTCACTCCCAATACGCCCATCCACACTGGTACTGGAAATGCAACGACATGCGATACACGACTGACACTAGGGATTCCCCGATGGCGCAGTGGTAGCATCGTCGCCATGTAATCAAAGGCCCCAGATTCGATACCCTGTGGAGGCACAGAGTGGTTCGGATCCAACTTTAAACTTTAGGCCCAGTTCCGATTAGCCTATCTGTGCATAAAGTGGACTTAAAAACACCAACTCAAACCAAACTCAAACAACTGACACATCCGCGGTTTGAGAACTAATAACCTGCGCTGCGAACGTGTTAAACAGAGACAATTGGAGCCCAAACACTCCTACATAAGCAGTATTATTGCCTCTCTGTGATGGTCGCCTTTGTTGTACATTTGCAAACGATGCCGGCTTCCGCAACAATCACAAGAATAACAAGAACAGAATAACAAGTATATATACAATGTATATTGCCACCTGACAATAGGCTAAGCGGCTTTTTCTTTTGTTATGAACTTGTCAACCATCCAAGCATGCCAATTTTTAAAAGAAAGCAATATGCATCGCATTAAGCAGAAAAAAGTAACAGTTTTATTCCTTCGACAAATTTCTAAAAGAACATGTGCTGGAGCCGAGAGTTGAAATGTTCAATCATCCACATAATTTATTTCTTTTGAGAAATTTTAAAGTGATGAAATTTGAACAATAGTACTGGAGGCATTATGGAATTTATCGCTCCCTAACGCTCCCTCCCTAACATGCACTTTCACATACACACACGCAATACACGCACACAACGTCAAACCTGTCAAGTACGTAAAATAATATTATCGTGCTTCAAATCCAACAAAGCTCACAGTCATTTTGCCTCTGTCCTTCCGCGATGGAAATAGTTCTTCATTAATGATATGTTGTTTGATCATACCTTTAACTCGTCGGACACGTCGATACCAAAATCAGATAACCCATATTTTATTCCTAGGCTGAAATAGGTGATCACAGATCGAATACGCAGTGTCCTCCAGCAGCACTCTATCAAAATATATTTTATTCTAATGGCGGTCTACGCAAACGCCCGCGAGGAAATGCAAAAATTTCACAACTAAACCAGTGTAAAGGCCCTCCATCATAATGACGTCTCGCGAGTGGATGACGTATAGAACTATGTAGCCCGAGTCTTTGAAGCAAAATAAGAGGAGTTCCGAGGGCACGGGTCCGGGTGGTCCCTCTGTCTAAGAAACTGGTAAATAGATATACTATGGTGATTTATTTGGTGTTCTGAGTTTACTTTGTGCACAGTAAGGCTAATAGGGACTGGACCTACAGTTTAAAGTGGGATCCGAACCACTATGTGCCTCTACCGAGTATCGAACCCGGGACCCCTTGATTAAAAGGTGACGAAACTATCACTGCGCCATCGGGGAGGCCCTAGCAGTGGTGAATATCCAGAAAGCAGAAAAGTAGTTTTTCCTTTCTTGTGTTATTGCTTATTTCCATCCAGCTTAAAACTATAAACTCCTCGTCGGCCATTAAAGTGCCCTAAGTGCCCCGAGTTTGAAAAGGTGATGAGGGGTATCCAACGTTCGTTGGGTCTAGCAGATATGGACAAATTTGATGGGCAATATACTCAGGACAAGGGCAGGCCATAGTTGGTCCCTTCTACGGTTACAAAAATGAGCAGTTTAACGTCTATGTGCTGAGAGAACGCCCACCACCTCCTAATGCCCATATCATGAGTTTTCTGTACGAAAAAATGCAAAACAAGCAGCGCTATTGGCTCATACAGGATCGGGGGCAGGTTACTTCAGATGGTCATGGGATAGAAATATGTGACCGATGACTCACGACGTTTTACGGGCGAGGCAAGAAGACGAGAAAACAGCAATTGGAAGACCATGTTAAACACTGCAATGGGTATCCTGCTGTAACCTGAAAGTTTTCTCGCCTCCCGATCATCAAGTTTAATATGGCCTCCCCGATGTGGCAGTGGTTGCTTCGTTGCCTTGTAATCAAGGGGTCCTGGGTTCGAATACCTTGGAGGCACATCGTCTTTCGGATCCCACTTTAAACTGTAGGTCCAGTCCCGATTAGCATTACTGTCCATAAACAACAAATCAATCAATCAATCACGATTAATAGGTTACCAGCCTTGGTGCAGCAACCTTTTTTTGATCTATGCTGATTCGAAACGCTGGCCTGTCCTATTGCCTCTTACCTGCCCGATCCACCAATAAACGATCACCACCCATGTCTCCGAGCATGTGGCATGCGGTTTTGCCATGAAGCTGGTAACTTACGCAAACCAGAGCTACAGCGTATACTTATATCGAGGCGAAAGTGTCCCCAAACGGTTCATCAAAACCCTTCGCGACTGGGTGAAGGCCATCGCCCCTTGAATACGCATTGTAGAGATCATGAAACACCTCGGGCCAGGACTGGAGGACAGGATTGAGGAGGCTACATATTGCGATCAGTTTGACAGGGCAATGGTACAGGCGGGTTAAGGAAGGTTTGCCGCCAAAAAGCATTACACGGGTTACTAAATAGGCACCATTTGCGATGACTAGAACCTGAGGATCAGCAAACCTACCTTCATCCCAGCGTTCACCCACAACATGCAAAATTTCAAAGCCCTCCAGTTTATAAGAGAGATCGGATACGACGAGGAAAGTATCAATATTATACCCCACACGAGGGAGAAATATATCTGCATCGAAAAAAAACCTACGTTTGGATGATGAATAACCTGTCACACTTAGGTTACTAGATTCCTACCAGTTTCTATCCAGCAGCTTGGTCACCTTGGTCGACCAACTGGGAGACGACGACCTAGTACACAAAAGGGAGCATTTGGCACTGGCCGTCTACCCCTGTTGAGGCGCAAAGGCGTATACCCCTACGAGTACATGGACGGTTTTGCCAGGTTTGAAGACACGCAACTGCCATCGCTACAAGCCTTCTACAGCCAACTCAATGAACGCGGATGGAGCGAGGAGGACAATGTTCATGCTCGCGATGTCTGGCATGTCTTGGAATGTAAAAAAAATGGGTTAGTATCATGATCACATCCTCGCATTGGACACCACCTTGCTTGCCCGAGGCTTTTCGAAAACGTTGATTTGGTATTTGTCGTCTGGATCCCGCGTACATGTACACTGGCGAACTTTAAAAAAGGTCTCCCTCCTCTCACTTAGATTGGAAGCAACAAACAAAAACCGATATTGAATTGGATTTATTTCCTTCATGAATGAAAATAGGTTGTTCATTTTTTCGTCTATTTTCTCTCTTTTGTCATTAGCTCTAAAACAAATATAAAAAGAAAACGAGCAAAGAAGGTCGTTTTATTCGGCACGTGACAGGCATATGTTACCACACTTTGCTATTTTTACGACCATATTATATCCCTCTTGTTTACTTTCAAAGATAAGGACGAATGTTGGAGTGACCAGAAAAAATGAACGAACACAATAAGCTCTTAAATATTACCCACGTTCGAAAATAGATTCCGGCCCCAGTGGCAGAGTGGTTACCACTTCATGCTACGACGCCAGGCGTCCCGCATTCGAATCCTGGCCTGGGCATGGATTTGTGAGTGTCCATTCATCAATTTCATCATATCGTCACTAATCCCTATATTTCATTGAGTTTGATTGATTGAGTTTTTGTTTGAAGTCCACTTTATGCACAGTAAGGCTAATCGGGACTAAACCTACAGTTTAAAGTGGGATCCGAACCACTATGTGCCTCCACCGGGTATCGAACCCGGGAACCCTTGTTCACAAGGCGACGATGCTACCACTGCGCGATCGGGCAAGCCTCCCCCACATTTGCAACTTAGCCAAAAGTGGCACAAAAAGCGAAATAAAATAAAGCAAATCACTCAATCAATCAATCGAACATAGGGTTTCCGGTTTCATAGAGCAGTATGCAAAGCACTCGGTCATGAAGACCCTCAAAATTGAAATAATAAGTGGAACAAAAAAACAACCTGATATTAGAGCATTTTAAGAGTTTAGGCAGATTAACAGTTCACGTCAACCTACAACAATTTCACCTGTATTTTGTGATGTATGGTTCTGCCCTAATATAATTGAACGTGCTCTTGCGATAATAGTTACACATTTCCTTCTTGCAACACACAACCTCGACTCGGCACGATATGTGCATTTCCTTGCCCCTTTTCTGTATTTTTTTCTATTTAGGATATATTACGTTGCCTTTTGGCCTCTTGGTTAATCCGTGGCGATGAGAATGATTGACTAATTGATAACATGGATGTGATGGGGCAAACATGTCTTAATCATGGTTCGAACTTAAGACCTCTGTCTTCAAAGCACGTTACAATCTGCCACGTGTGTCTTTTCATCTCCAGTCACCATTAATTTCAAGAGGTAGAAAACGACGTTACTCAAACAAATTGTATAAATAATTTCCATGACCATAAACATTTGTTGCACTTGTTGAGAGAAATCCATACCCTCGTAATGTTTTAAGTAAACGTCGACCTAGTTGATGTCCCAGGAACCCTTCCTTGCACAAAAATCACACTATGTCCACATGATTTACGACTGAACGCTTACTAAAGTAATAGAAATGTGCATTCCCATTTCCATTAATCGTTCACTCTTCATATATTTTGAGGTCAGCTAATTCGAACATACGACCCTAAGACAGCTACACACTGCCAAAAAAAACTGCAGTGTCAACAAAGTAATTACTGTATATATATTTTATTTTTGGTAAAGGAATATTTTTCCCTTCAGATTCTTATTTATGTTTGTTTGGTTTATTTTACTTCACTTTTCTGCCACTTTTGGCTAAACGCGACGATGAGAATGAGCGATGAAATGATGAAATTGATGAAGGGACAGTCACAATGAACACCGAAGGAACACAATGCCAAGGCGGTGTTTAAGCAAGCTGTGTTAACCACTCTACCACGGAGGCCGGAATCCTTTTTAGTTAGGAAAAATCGTTTCTTGACAACGAACTAAGAACAGTTAATATGCGTCACGCCAGAGTTATAATATTTTAAATTTCTAACAATCAATTGGGATTTACTCTTAACCATTTTTTTGCCTACATAAAAACTTCCACACAGTTAAGATCGTTTACACTAGGACAACAACGTTAAAGTCTATGCTTTAAGAAATGATTAAGCACTATGATGACGGAAAATAATAGTTCACATGACTATAGTGATGAATTACATCGGTGAAACATTAATTTTCGATCAGGAAGAAATATTGAAAAAGCAGGGACACAATGACCAATTGATTTATTTATTTTACTTCGCTTTTCTTCCACTTTTGAGTGATCACATAGATAAGGATGAAAGGTGTGTTAAGACGAAATTTGTGAAAGGCAATCACAAACGTAGGACACAACCCAAACTTCACAGACCAATATACTGGCCTTGTGTCTAGACGCCAGATCCTCGTTAGTCTGCAAAATATACTCCATTGTCACAATGACGTAAGCATTCGTGGAATAAATTTGTATATCATTCTTCCCCTCCCCCCAAGAAACTTGAGCTAAACTAGTGCTCATTCTGTGATATGTTCATTACTTCTCAGGAATCACTCGTGGCCTTCAACTAGTTTATCCTGAAAAAACTGCGGGTTAGGATGTTAACAGACATGTCAGGGACAATATCCAAAGAATACTGTCACATACGCAGAATGCAAAACATTTCTATTTTCTCATTTCTACTACAACCCTGGCGAAAAAAAGGCAGCTGGAGCGTGGTGCTGATCGTATCACCTCCAAAATGGCCGAGCTCGATAATATGCGGTGCCTTACTACAACATCCCATAAATGTGCCTTCATGGCACGTTGCTATACGCACGAGGAACTTTACCTAACCTTTGCTACTACTAACTACTCATGCCAGGATTTTTGGAATTTTTTATACTTTCTTATTTGCCCATTGCTAACCTGGTTCATTCCCAGCCATAACAGCAATTAGTCGATGCAATAAAAATACGCCAAACTTAAAAAGAAACGGGTGTCGGCGTGCGCACGCGCACGCACACACTCATACACAGAGAGGGGGGTGGGGGTAGGAACACAAATATCTTCCACAAACTGCCCAAATCATGCCTGACAAGACTCCAACAGAAAGCTTTCCGGAAACAAGTTTAGGACCACATGAGGTAGTGATGGCCTTGTCTGCAAATGCCTTACCCCACTTTCTTATCCAATACAGGAGTAATGAAGTGTTTCCAACTACCTTCCAATCTAACTAAGAGGAGCGAGACCTTTTTTTAAAGTTCTCCAGTGTACGTACACCATCCCAGGTTTATCCTGGAAGGCTACGCTGTATATCCGAGCTGAGGTACAACTTGTTTTGGATATGGATCAATATATGTTTCTCGAAGGTGTCAAGAGAGGAGGTGTTGTCCAGTGCCCGTTTCGACATGCAGACGCGAACATACTCTACACGCCCCACTACGACCTCGCCAATCCCAGCAAACACATCGACATGAACAATCTGCATGGCTCTGTGATGACGTAAGCACTCTCTGTTGGCTCCTATGAGTGTCTGCCACATAAGGAACTTAAAAACAGCACCTTTCTGATTTGGCCCGAGGATCACAAATGGAGCTGTTCCTTGGAGGTCGACCTGGAATACCCGGCACATCTTCACGACGAGCATCAAGAATTTGTCACCTGTTTAACATACGGTGGCAGGCACGGAGAAGAAACTCGTGCTCACATTCGAACACAGATGAAAACTATGTGGTCCACTATCGCCTTCTCCAGTTTACCTGACTAAGAGTCTGGAGCTGGTGTGGGTCCACAGGGGTTTGAGGTTCAGGCAGACCCCATGGTTGGCATTTTACATCAGGAAAAGCACAAAGTGTCGTGTGCAACACGTCCAAGGGCAGACAAAGACTTCTAAATGCTGTTGAGCAACGCGGTGTATGGCAAGATGTTGGAAGACACACGAGGGCGTGTAATGAGTAGTTTGATCCCCAGTTAGAAAGAAAAAAAGGCCTGAAACCAATCGCGGACACAACATACAAGAGTTGATTGATTGATTGATTTAGTTTATTTTACTTCGCGTTTTGTGCCTCGTGGCTAATTTGCGAAGATGAGGATGAGTGATGAAAGGATGAAATTGATGAATGGACATTCACAAACAACCAAGCCCGACCAGGATTCGAACCCTGGACCCTACAACATACAAGAGGATCACCCACATAAAATATAACTTAACCCTCATCGAACGGAGCAACCCATCGGTCGTGTGCAACGCACCCATTGTCGTGGGTGTCACCTTCCTGGAGTTGTCGAAGATGGCCATGTATCAGTTCCATTATGAGAGATGAGGTTTTAATATGGATCTAACATCGAGGTAGCCTACATGGACAAACTCTTTCGTCTAGGTGGTACACTTCTGTTCACAGAAAGTGGTAAACTCGTATGAGTTAAAGATCAGCTTCGGAGCCGATCGAGTGTGGCAGTAAAGCTGAAGTAAATGTTCGGGAAAGCAGCACTCTTCAGTGTTGCTTACCACTAAAGTTTTCACCGGATGCAGGGAATTTTCTGACTTGCCGAGTGAAAAGAAACGGTCACAGGAGAACCTTGCATTTTAATTATTAATGCAATCCAGTGTCTAATTTTACAATAGAATGGCGCGAACAAAATATGGAAATATGGTTTGTTGGTTGATTGGTTGGTTTCGAGTATTAAGTCCACTTTATGCACAGTAAGGCTAATCGGTACTGGACATACAATTTAAAATGGGATCCGAGCCCCTATGTGCCTCCACTGGAAAATATGTTCGAGATAATCAGTATCCCATAACTAATCTAATAAAAATCTACCTTAATCCCTTCGCTTGGGGAAAAGCTCATATTCATTTGAAAACAAAAGGGGGTGGATGGTGGTTCCATTACTAGTTTCTCCAGCTTAACGTAACATCAACGTCGACGTTCACCATGAGAACGCGGATTCGAATTTCGATCTGGGCGTGGGTGTCTTTGCGAGTGTCCCTTCATCACATTTCCCATATCATCATTTATCTTCTTCGTCGCGATAAAACAAACGTGGAAAAAGCGACGGTAACTAGAAAAAATCAAATTGACATTCAAGATAGGAAGGGAGAAAATAATCAATCCAGGGCAAATAGTTTGTTTAATAATATAATTATGTATGTGACATTGATTTATAAGATTCTTTATTCGAATCCCGGCCTGGGCACGGATGTTTGTGAGTGTCCATTCATCAATTTCATCATATCATCATTAATTCCCATCTTCGAAAATTAGCCAAAGGTGGGACAAAAGTGAAGTAAAAAATATCATAAAGCGAACATAGGCTAACGCCATACATTGTGTTATAATATCTTCTACCCCAGATCTCATCGGGACCCACGAGTGCCTGAATCGGCCTTGACTCATATTCGGGCGTAACACGTATATTAAAAAAAAAGCATAAACCGATAAACTAATAAAAACAAGTATTATTGTATAAAAGTATTAAAAATATCACTATTATATCGCATGGGTATACTCAAAGAAAAAAAAAGTTTTCTAGTATTTCATCGCTGATGAGTCTACAGAAAGGAAAAGAGGTGAGAGAAAACGAGAGGTGACAAAGGACAGGAGAAAGATAAAGCGAGAGGAGAAGAGGAAAAGTAGAGGAGAGAAGAAAGAGAGGATAGACGAGGAAAGGAGATGTAGTGAGGAGAATGGAAAAAGATTCTAGGAGAGATGAGCAAAGAAGCAAAAAGAGAAGAAAAACTAGATGAGAGAAGAGGAGACGAGAAGAGGGGAGTGGAGAGTAGAGTAAAGGAGATAAAAAGAAGAACGAAAAGAGGAGGAGAAAAGTGCAGTCAAGTCGGAAATCTAAGACAGGAGAGGAGATACGAGAAGTGGAGATGAGTGGGATGGAGATAAGATGCGAGAAAAGTAGGGAAGGCGATATGAGATAAAAGCAGAGCAGAAGGAGGGTAGAGAAGAAGGAGAAGAAGAAGAGAAGAACAAAAGGGACTGAAGAGAAGAGGTAGTTGCAGAAAATATCCTCTCAGCGTCAAGAATTGATGCATTGGTCAAATTGTCGACATGAAACATTCAATAACATTTTGAAATGTATTGGAGAATGTATTAGATCGGTGCGAAATGCCTTTTGGCTTAGTTCAGAGCAAGATAAAATCTTCCATGTAAGATCTTTGATTTTACCTGCGATTATACCACTAAAAGCGTGAATGTGATTTTAATATTTATAAGAATTATCCCATTTTTGTCCACTTCTCGGTTCGTTGAAATGGAGATTTTGTAATTTAATATTTCCCCTCCCCCACCGCTAATTCCAAACTTAATTATTCCGTTTCACACGACGTGGACAATGAACACAATGGGATAGGTCTAAAACTTACGAAAATTTTCTGCCACCGGAAGGGTTTGAACCTACGACCATCAGATTGACAGTCCTGAACGGCAAACACTACCCTACAAGCTTTCGCTCCTGAAAATAAGTAGAAGGAGCTGACCAATGTGAAATGTAGATGCAACTCTCCTCCTACATGTAATGTGCAAACAATACTTGTTTGTAACTTTGGAGCAGTACACAGTTATCGTTAGATTATCATAATTCACGATCTTATACATGAAAATATCCCTTTGAACGTGTGTCAAATCATTTATTTGTTTATTTCTTTATAAAGTCCATATACAGAACAATGTAGCCACTATACACTGCTATTACAAATAATGATACCATGCTCTTGTTTATAATAAAAGGAGAATTAAAAAAAATACCTCCTAAAGAGGATCGAACCTGGGACAGCTAGCAACCCAATCGAGAACCCTAACCACTATTTTTTTTATTGTCTCATTCTGATATACATGTTATGGAATTACATTGTTTTTACATAAGTGTATTACTGCTATTACAATTTATATTTCTATCTGGTTAACCTTTACATTTTTGTTTGACCTAAATTAAGTATAAAGCACTAATAAGAAATTTGCATACTATTTCTTCCTTGCTTGGAGAGGAATTTTTTCGTATTGTTCTTGCAAGAAGATACTGAATTGTTTCTGAAAACTGCTCTCGTCATTGTGAAATATATATAATAAGTATTCTGTTATCAACCATTGTACTGCTCGTTGTTTTGTTGGTGGAAAAAAATTGAAATCAGGAAAAACTATATCTGTATCCGTAAACTTTGTTAATGAGGTGCGGCATATACGACTGAGCATTGTTCGCAATTTGTTCCATGCCGTGGAGGAGTTTCGACACTTCGTTAGCCTGTGGGCTAAAGAGTCAGGCACGTTGCATGATATACAGTTAGGAGAGTCACTGATTCCATATTGGTATGTCCTATCTCTTGTCACTATAACACGATGAACCACTTTGTACCATATTGATTGGCCCGCTTTTGAAAGGTGTTTGGCGGAGACATTTTCCCATATTTGTGGCCAATTATGTGTATTGAAATCCCTGACTATTCGTGGTACGGCGTGCTTGAAACTATTGATTTCGCTATATAACTTTTTAACAGATGGTATAATTGTCTCATGTCGTAATAACTGGTAGCATACCTGTAAAGCGATGTCCTTATAAAACAAAAACCTTTTGGGGATACTTTGGATATCGATGGGAGCTTCTAATGGAATGTTTCGTATTGTCGTCTGTATACATTCTTGGGTCGTTGACTCGTGCAGTGAGAAAGCTGTTTGAAGGCCAGTCTGTACAAACAATGATCTTGCCTGTGTGTTCACGTGTATTAGTCCCAACCCACCTGTCTTCTCTGATAACGTGACCTCATTTATTGCCACCCGGAAAATTGTATCGTGCCACAAAAAGCAGCCAACAGCTTTGTTGACCTTGGCTAAGTGCTGTGGTTTGAAAGGCAGGACTTTTGCTACATACCAAAGTTTAGAGAGAGCAAAAACGTTAATAAATCTGACTCGTGCTTTTAAACTCAGAGAGCGCATCTTGTTCGCTCTGAGGACGTAGATTGCCCTTTCGCACGTAAGTTTATTATTGGCATCGATCGTTTCATCGATATTTGCATAGAAGTTTATACCTAAAACTTTTATTTTCTTGTCTACAGGGATCTCCGTATTGTTTGTGAAAGGATTCTCCTTGCCAAGGGGCATCAGGAATGACTTTCGATTGTTTAGTTTTGCTCCTGATGTGAGCTCGAAAGTATGTATTTGGCTTTTAACACTGTACAGATCTCTTTCATCCTTGAGAAAAATCGTGACGTCGTCCATAAAACTGCCAACTTGTGTTGTGGTGGAAGCCATAGAAATACCCTGTAAATGATGCTGGATACTAAACAAAAAGGGGGCTATTGTGAGGACGTACAATGTGCTACCTTGTAGTACACCCCGTCGCATTTTAAAACTTGTTGTCAAGAAACCATTTATTTTGAGTTTTAGCAGCATAGGATTATATAAAGTTTTTATCCAATTCATAAAAGTGTCTCCGAAGCCATATGCTTCTAAGACTTTGTACAGATATTCGTGACTCACTCTGTCATAAGCTTGGGAAAAGTCTAAAGATAGAATTGCCTCTGATGCATTCTTATTTTGTTTGGTAATAATTACGTCTCGTATCGTTTGCAGCAAGTGATGTATACTTTGAGACGTATTAGAAGCGAACTGTAAATTCCCAATAAGTTCAACCATATATTTTTTTAGACGCTGATTTATGCACCTACTTATAAGTTTGATATCACTACTCAATATGGAAATTGGCCTAAAATCTGTAACGAATTTTGGATTTGCCTTTTTGGGAACTAACACTATAACTCCCGTGCTACTGGTCTTCCCTATTGTCCCTGTTGTCAACACTTCGTTGACCCATGCCGTTAATTCGTCTCCTATTAGATCCCAGAAACATTGATAGAATTCTGATGGTAGTCCATCTTCGGCTGTAGTTTTATTCCTAGGAGCTTTGAATACTGCATCATGAACCTCCTTTTTACTAAACGGTTGTGTGAGCTCAGTTCTTTCATTTTCCGTCAGTGATGCAGGGAGGTAGTTCAAAAAATTACATTGCGTTTCTGTGGGATTAAAGGCTTGACCTAGAAGATTTTTATAGTATTGCAAAAACATGTCGTGTATACTATGAGGGCTGGTGACAACTTCACCGGAATCTAAAGTTAATTTATGAATAACATGACTCCTGGCGTTTTTATGTTCTTGAAGAATGTGACTTAGGGCGGCTTGCTCGTCAGGGTCTATAGGAAGAATCTTGCTCTTTATTATTGTTGCAGATTTTCGTTTCCTATGTATAGCAAGTAATTGCGCTTTTATTTCATTTGCATAGGGACGATCGAAATTACCTTGCAGTGCTAAACGATAGAGATCATGCAAGACTGCATACAAAAAATTATATTTGTTTCTTTGATCTCGACTAACCTCTGCACTGAAGAATTTACTGACCTGGCGAAATTTAGGCTTAACTCGAGTTTCCCACCACTCGATTAGTGTCTTTTGAACTGGCCGAGAGGCCTTGAGTTCGTTCCACGTTTCCCTGATTAGCTGGACATAACTACCATTGCGTAATAATGTGCTGTTTAAAAGCCAGTATCCGCTACCTTGTCGGGGTTTGATCAAATCTAAATTTATTTTGAGAATTCCAACACTATGGTCACTAAAGCATACTGGAAAATTTTGAACACTAATTATATAGTCCTGAAATCTTGGTGCGACATAAAACCTATCGATCCTAGACGCACTATTGGAGGTGATATGTGTGTAACCTTGACTGTCGCCGTTGGCGTGTATCCAAGCGTCGCGCAGTTGTAACCCCTGAGTTAATTCATAGAGCGCACGTGAGAAGTTGTATCCTGGATTTTGATCTTGTGAACGAATTACGCAGTTAAAATCTCCCACTAGTATAGTGTCTAGTGTGTGGGATGTCAACTCGGGCCCTACAACTGTTGAAAAAAAATCTTCTCTTTCCCGTCTGTTTTGGCTTCCTGACGGAGCATACACATTACAGAGAAACACTGAGCCTAATTTGACACTTATTTGTCTGCCCGTTGGATGGGGCACTACATTACGTAAATCCAAGTGTCGCCTACATGCTATGGCAGTCCCTTGTGCAAAGGGAGTGAAATTGTTGTATACTTTAAACATGCTCAGTACAGAAAAATCGTCTATGGCGACCTCTTGTAAGAGGGTCACATCAATAGACGATTTAATGAGAAAGTCATTGAGAGCAATTATTTTGGTCTTACTTTGCATTTGATTCAAATTTATAGATGCCAAGGTGAATGTTTGCATGATTATAACTGTCCACAAAAGAAAACTAAACTTACTTACATTCTTCAACATTTCTGATCTCTAATTTCTGCCTATAATGCATTAACTATGCTTTCCACTAAATAAATCTGGGGTAAGTTTGTTACTCGTCGAAGGTTTCTCTTTAGTTACATTTGCTGAATTACTGGTTAAACTAACCTTTGAAAACTCTTGTTTTGGGGTACCAGGTTCTACTCTAAATTCGTTATGAACTTTTGTGGAACTTACGCATTCATTATTTTTCTTTTTCTTTCTACGTAGCACCATGGACTCTTCCGCCACTGACCGTAACCTTGATACAGATCTTGACCGTGATTTCCTAGGAGAGGTAACTACGGGGAATTCTGCCTCCGCGAACAAAGCACTTGGGGGTGGGGGCGGTGGTATGTGATGCATCTCCTCTGCAGTGGTCAATGTTGGCTGCTCCATCTCTTCCCTTCCTGTTGGTGCATTCTTCTCACTACCTTCGTGTCTGGTACCTGTCTCCTCGTCGGTGAGTCTGGGGCTATCCGTGTTCCCTCCATTGTTATCTCGTGACGCAGGGACTTCTGCAACTGATGGAGCTGAATCTCTAGGTTTAGTCCGTACGGGTAGCACAGTTGGTTCATATACCATCGGTACATTGTCAGCGGGTATATTAACCGGTCCCCTGCGGGGCTGGTTGACAGTGGAACGACGCTTAGGACACTCAGCCACTACATGACCCTCTCCGGAGCACGCGAGGCAGGTACGAACCTGCCCAGGGTATGTTACCCAATAGGAGTCTCCATTCATGATTACATATGAAGGTATGGGTTTACGTAGTATCATTTTAATCAATACACGTCCAGTTCGAGTAGGGTAAATGTGATCGGCAGAGTATGTCTCGTCTTCGATTTTCAACACTTCCCCATAAGACCTCATGACACGACTTATCACTTCTGCACTTAATTCAGTTGGGACTACATGGATTCTGACAATTACATGTCGCTGGTGGGCCCATTCTACTTCAACCTTATGATCACCATCTACGTCACTATAGATTACCTCAGCACCAAAATCATTTAGTAACCGTTCTCCTACCACTTTTGTCGCAAATTTCACGTACAAACACTTACGAAAGTAATCTATTTCAAAACTGAGCACTTGGTTCGTAGGCACTTGGTAGACATCATGAAACCATCGATGAAAATCCAATGACGTAGGTCGCGTTTTGACATCAATGAAAACAAATTTCAAGGTGTTTTCTCTTTGTGTATACATCGTGATCTATTTCATCGTATCTTCACTGGCGCACGGTAATTGTAGTCAAGACCTCGCTTGCACTTCAAAGGAAAAAAAAAAACTAACTCAACACTAGCAAACCGTATACGGCCCTAGCTAACTCGGACAGTTCGATCGCTAAGCCTTCTCACGCGACGAGCGGAGCTCGCTACGAACTGATACCTGCACGAGCTGCAGGCAGACTAACCACTACACCACGCCCTTACCTTCGATTGAAACAACAATTTTTAAGTATTCTGTCCCTCAAATATTGTAAATGTCGTTGGGTATACATGTAGTTGAACTTTTACTTTAATTTTTAATTGCTTTCTTGTAGTATAGATAATATCTCCGAGAAATATTTTTTGTTATCTTCACTTTTTGAGTACAATGCACCGTTCTCAAGGTATTATTATTTTTATTTTTTAAATTGAATTTTTGCCGCCATTTTCCATTTTTCGCCACCTTCTAACAGGTTCTTGCCGTCAACGTATTCTTCCCTTTTTTTAGAGCAATTATTATTAATAACATGCATTCTGCCCGTATACTTCGTTTTCATATAGGCTACATCGTTCAATTTCTTCGTCTTTAAAGCGAACATAGGCTAACGCCATACATTGTGTTATAATATCTTCTACCCCAGATCTCATCGGGACCCACGAGCGCCTGAATCGGCCTTGACTCATATTCGGGCGTAACACGTATATTAAAAAAAAGCATAAACTGCGTTAGAATAGGCCGGAACTGGGTTCCTTGGGTTAGAATAGGTCAGAACCGGGTACCATAACAGTATCTATTATGCACTAATGGAAAACCATTAAACCAAGCTCCGCCGTCTGTATAAATCATCCGTGACTCATATCCGGCTGAAACACATATAAAAAAGCATAAATGGGAGATGCAAAAGGCCGAAAACGGACTCCATAATAGTGTATCTTGTACACGAATGGAAAACCATTAATTCCAAGCTCCCACGCCAGCCTGAATCGTCCATGAGTCTTATCCGGTTGTAACGCATATATAAAGTACAACAATAGTGTCAGATTAGGGTAAAAAACGGACTCCATAATAGTGTCTTTTGTACATTAATGGGAACCATTAAATCCAAACTCCCACGTGTGCATGAGGCACCCCTTACTCATATCCGGCTGTAACGCATATATAAAGTACAACAATAGGGTTAGGTTAGGGTAAAAAACGGGATACATAATAGTACCTTTTGTGCACTAATGAGAAACCATTAATTCCAAACTCACACGTGTGCATGAGTCATCGATGACTCATCTCCTCCCCCACCCCCGACATGTGGCGCTTGATTAATTAACAATAGCGTCACCCCTCGATAATGAATTAAAAACAAATTAATCATAATTAAAATTACAGAAAATTTTAAAAAATGACGCTAAGTATTTTCAATTCTACTCATCCCGCATAATCTGGCACAAGAGACATTTGTGTTGCAAGTTTTTCCGGGTTAGGTCTTTTTTTACCTTTCGTTTCTTCTACTATACCTTTATTGGCCTCTCCTTCCTCCAATAAGAATGAATTAACAATTTTTCTAATCTTCCCCATTTTTTAATTTCCAACCCATTTTTCCTTGCGTCCTATATTTTATGTTGACATACAAGGGGAGGCACGCTACCCTAGCTCTCCTTCCGGACTAACATGTGTATGCTGTTCATTTTTGTTTGTATCATTCACCTTATCAACTCTCATCTTCATATTCGCGATTAGTCAAAGTAACAGGAAAATCGAAGTAAAATAAACGAAATAAATCAGGCAACAAATTATCTAATTGAAACATCCCCTTCTCGCCCTGTGCTCACAGCGCTAGACAAAGATAAGGAATCATCACTTGTTTCCGTCGTACCTGGCGCCTCACCACGAAGCAAGAGCGAGGTTCCTTGCAGAATCCTTCGAACTCAATGATTGCATAGAGCGCATGCGTCGTGGAGCTGACACGTCTCGTTTTTCTGTCTAAATTAGAAGTTTGAAACTTCGTGACGTGAGCTCTAACACTAGTGAGATCCTTTTTTATGTTTATATATTTTTTTCAAGATGAAACGTTACATGTGACAGGTCTCGAAATTAAACTAAATTATTTCTGCTCAATTTGAAATTTACGAATATGATTAATGAATAACATAATTGCGAATACCGCCAACTTTCAATTTAATAGCAAACATTCAGATGTCAAAAGGTAGTGCCAAAGAGAAACCTATATTTTTTTCGTTTTTTGGGGTAAATACACAAAAAAGAACACAATTATGACTTTATTCTTTTAAGAGATATTTAATTTTCAAAGTGACATGCTTCTTGCAAACGTCCCTTTTTGCTTGCAAAATGTCTTGCAAATCTGTCGACATGTCACACTTCACTTTTGGAGAGATTAAGGCAAGTGATGTTACAATAGAGATCTAGGCTGATATTTTATTTATAGTTGTTCCATCATGAGCTTGACTTTTCATTTAAGCCCGCTCATGCGAAGTCAATCTAATCGGTGCTAGGCCAACAGTTTGAGGTGAATCCTAAACACTGCATACCTTCATCAGGTATCAAAACCCGGACCACCCGGTTGAATAGTGACGACTTTACCACTAGGCCATCGGGCAGGCCTTTGTTTGTATAATGTTTGTAGGCACGCTTAAGTTAGAGTAGTATAAAACTGAGTCTCTAAATAAATCTATGTAACATAAAAACATAGTTCAATAATAAAAAATTGAAAGGCCCATGTTGCTGCATAGAAAGGAGGCAAGACGGTATGCAAATTTATATAATGGTTTTAATGATCTGAACTAAATGCTCACCAAATATGGCAAACTTGATGACTTCAGATAGGCACCATAGTCAAAATTGCAGTCGCTTTTTGAAATTAGCAAGAGCTAAAATGCGACTGCATCATCAAGAAAAAAATATTATTTAAGCATTTCCATCATTGTGTTAAAATTTTAGTTTTCTGATTGGGTAGTTTCACTCTCTATCCTTTATAATACTATTTAGAAAGGCGTTAAGAAATAAAGTTTATCCAGTGTGCTTATATCGGTGCCAGACAACAGCACACACCACCGTTTATATAAAGTATAAAAAATTGGGATGAGATTCAACTTTATAGCAATAAATGCATAATTTTCAACACGTATAGGTTGGATTTATTCCATTAATAGAGGATTCCATCTTGACTTGTTCTTGTTGATTTATTAGAAATTTCAGTGTAAAATGGCCTTACATATGGTGTATCGGAAATTTGAATAAATAAATAAATAAAAACATCCTATTACAATCCTGTGCTTGCGTATGAAATTTTCTATTGTGAGTATTAGCTACTATATTTATGGTAAATTCTGCTACATCTCATGAAAAAAACTTGCTTTCTTGTCTGATCTAACTAAAAGTAGTACACAAAATCTCATCAGAAAATGCAAACCAAGTAACACTGTAAAACTCAGAATTCTATCATATTTAAAATTTCTATTACAGATTTTTCAAACAAGAAGTCGTTTTAATCTGTTCTTCATGCAAACGCAAAATGACTTTCATTTCGGTCGCTTTAAAATAAATTTCGAATATTTATAGTAATAACACTTTAAACCACACATACGAAAATGTCTTGATTTTACAATTTTTAGCAACATATTTCCGTTCCCATCGAGAAATTACTGATTTAAAATCGAGCGTGCAATCAGTCTGTCAGTGTATGTGTGTGGGTACGTGTGAACCGGCGTATGTTTAAACACTTTTCTTAATGGAACCAAGAAAATTGGTGGGACATCTTGCCAGTCCCTACAAGGAAAATACCATTGCGAGACTCCTGAGACCCCTTGCGACATGTACGCGAAGTATTTCGAAGGTACTAAAAAGTTCATATTTGTTGGATTAGTGTTTTTACGGGTGTGTTACACTCTGCCATGTTCAGGTGCTTCAAGATTGTGTAAAAGTGTGGTGGTTAATCGCATCTCTTGGTACCAGGAAGTGTGGGTGTGTATAATCTTGGATCTGTTTCGCGTGTATTGGTACCGAACATCCCAGTGGGGGTGAGGGGCAAGGAAAGGTTCGTTCGGCGGACGACGGAATTTCCCGCTTGCTTGGCCGTTCTGTTGCTCCCGAGGTGTCAATGTTGCTAACTTAAAACTTTGGAGACAGAACTGTTTTCTCTTATCTTTTAATCCTACAATTGTAATTGTAATTGATTTGCTTTATTTTACTTCTCCTTTTGTGTCACTTTTGTCCAATCTGCGAGAATGGGGATGAGTGATGATATCATAAATTTGATGAATCGACTCTCACGAACATCCATTCTCAGACAGGGATTCGAACCCGGGACCGCTGGCGTCGAAGCGCGATGCCACTCCACCACGGGGGTCGGCTTTAATCTTACAATCAAACGAAATGCCTCAATATAATTTCTTTCGGATACCACATTGAACTGTAGGTTCAGTCCCGATTAGCCTTACTGTGCATAAAGTGGACTTAAAACACCAAATCAATCAATCAATATAATTTCCTCCTTCAGACGTGACCATTTTTTGATTTGCCTATGACAAGCTTTTCATTTGAGTTATACTATATTACTGGTAAATGCAGATAAATCCCATATCCAAGAAGCAAAGATCAGAGTTTGAGATACTATCAGAAAAAAACTCGTTACTTGTCTCCTTTTGGGCATGATGAAGAAAATTTGAATTTATCGAGAAAAATTAATTATTATTTAAAGAAAATTAAGAAGGGAGATTTCTGACCAAAGCGATAAGCGATCAGGCACAAGGGAAGTGACAAGTGTCACTTCATATCGAAGTGAGTAGTAGCACAGGTACCTCATTCTACAAGATAGCCTTTTTCTCAAATGCGCAAACAGACCAATGCGACACGATGCATGACACTCATGACTTTCAGAAGCGGAAGGCGACAAGCGACACGTGTCGCTTAGAAACAATTATAAAACATTTTCAGAACAAGGAGCAAAACAAGTTCCACGTCTCGACTGTTGCTTCCGTTTCTCAATATCGTGAATTGGGTCGCATAGGTCTGGTGTTCGGGCATTCGCATGAATGTTTTATTGTTAACTGAAGTGGCTTGTATTTCGTGTATCTTGTCACTTCGGTGTGAACTTCAATGTCACTTGCCGCCGTCGTGTTCTACTTGTCAACTGTCACTTCGATTCAAAATCTTTCTGTAAGAAAGCATTCAACGCGTAGACACCACCACCAGACGGAAACAACACGATAACGTCTCATTGCGAGAAACATGCAAGCGGCACGTGTAGTTTGTCGTGTCACATTTGTTCGAAAGTTTTATTTATTTCAGAATTTTGGTTTCCAATAGCCATTTATTTCTTCGGTACGAAAGTTCCATTGGCGACGAGAAACGAGGTGTTTTACACCGAAGTAACCAGCAAGCAAACCGTGCAGCTTAAAAATGTAAGCAGCTTCACTACCAGCAGACGCCACCAGACACAAAGACGTGTAGGAAGACGTGCAACTTGTCATGTCGCTTCGAAAAGTTCGAAAGTTTGCATTCATTATTGCGTTTTTGTTTCCAAGTGATACGTGTCTATTCTCGCTTCGGGCTGGGCACTTTCTAATCTCGTACGGGATTCGAACACAGGGTCCCTAGTGAAGACAAGTGTTTATCCTTCGGATAAGTTAACTGCTTGATCGGAATCCAATGTAGTTCTTTTTTAAGCTGTCGTGTTTGGCAACACTGACAAGTGTTGCAAAGTTTTCTCTCTCGCCTCTGCGGGCACCGCGAAACCGTCCATGTGTTTTGCGACGTTGCTACACATATTTGACGTCTCTTTTTCACGCTCGCTCTGTTTAACGTGCGACATGAAAAGTGAGGAAACCCAACACCCAACAACGTCGCAGAGCGAGCACAGCTGGCTGGTTCCTGCTCGCAGTAACGTTCACCGCGCGTTTTCCCTAACAGTATCTTACGCAAATCTCTCCATTGAGTTTCAGTTTCACCAAGTTTCCTGCTACTCACTTCTCTTGTTTGCGTGTGTGTGTGTGTTCAATGTTCAAGTATACAGAGATAACATACAAATACTTACGCAGGAATATTCGCATTATTATATGCGGATAATGCATTTTCCTATACATAAAACAACAGCAAGACATAGATTTCATTCTTTCTTGATAAATAATGCCTGGAAACCAGGGAGTCGTAAAAAAGGTAAAGTGTTCCCCTGTGCTTAGCACCACGCCATGAAAGCTTATAGGGGGTGTGGGGTTAACGCCCCACACTTTCTTGATCCGGTCGTGAGTGGGGAAGATGTGATCAGCACCACGCCCCTGACCGCCTTTACCCCCCAGGGTTTCCCCCAGGTACCCATGTTATTCGACGCTGGGTGGGCGCCGGGGCCGCTTCCAACGTTAGAAAAGTTCCCGGATTTGAACCGGCCGGGGATCGAACCCGGGACCTTGAGCATGGTAGTCAGACGCGTTACCGACTTTTTTTTTTTTTTTTTTTTTTAAGGAAAGCCCCCTAAGCGGAAGCTTCCCCCATCACATTCACTCATATCATTTCATTCACAATTCTATTTCAGGACTTTTTCAGGACAGACAATCACAAATACCCATGCCTTACCCGGGACTCGAACCCGGAACCCCTGGCGTTGTAGCGCTTGTTGCACTTCGCCACGGAGGTCGACAACTGAGCCACCGCGGCCGTAAAGAAATGAAACGGTATTTTCAATTACGGTTTCCGTTACGTTACAACCAGAAACAGAGTAACCTTTTTCGTGAAGAGAAACGGTACCTCACGTATATGAAACATTACGTTACAGTTGTGCATAACGGTACCGAACCATAACTGATCTGTAAATCAGTAGGTCGTTAGGTGACGCTTTAACGTTACATCCACTTCCGGCAACCAGTAACGTTACAGGGTAAGAAAGAGGTTCGTCACGTATTGACTAGTAACTTTAGTCTGTGTGGAAAGTGATAGTAACGTTACAAAAACCAGTAACTTAATTGAAGTCACGACTGTAAAAACGTTACACTCCTTGCTTCAAAGGAACAACGTTATTGATAGCTGGTATCATACAGACGTTCCGATGTGCAATACCGTGTCCGATGCTGTGTTCCGAAGAAAATACCATATGTCTCTCGTATAATTGTGCTCGTTACTTTTGTAACGTTACAGTTCTTTTCCTCCACAAAAGTGATACATATATCTGTTACGAATAGCAAATACCGTTATCGAAGGCGTGTTCGAAGAAGCGTCATAATTGTGATCGGCAGCATAGTAACATTACATTATTTTGACACCTTGAAAGTCATTAAGTTATAATACGTATTTTTGTTTTGGATGTCAGTGAAAACATTAAATTGTAAAACAAAAGGTTTGAAAACATCCGTAAAAAAGATTCGGCGAGACAGAAGTTCTGGTTATCGGAATATACTGATTAACTATGTATTTATCACAAATATATTTCTTTTCTGCATAGTTAATCACTTTACGCGGATTTGTTCTAATTTGACTATCTATGCAACATGAATTTTAACATGTGCGTTCACTTTATACGATAGGAAAACAAACGTTTGTTGTAAGAAAGCGTTTATATCTATCTTTCTCTCTCTCCCTTTCAGTTTACATGTGTTACATCATTTAAAAAAAATACAGTATGTTTGGCGATGAGAATGATTCGTGCTTAGATTAAGTTGCTGAAGGAGGAAACATAAAGGACCAACCAAAGAATCATCCGTGCCACGCGTTCGTCCACCTAAGCGAGAGTCAAGCTTTTTCCTATCGGAAGACGAAAAATAATTGCTTGCTGCGTTACGTTGAGAAGTCGAACTGAACCACAAGGGAAACAACATGCGCAGACCCGCGACTCCTGTGCACCGTACTGCCGCTTGGAGGAGAAGGGGAGAGTTGACCGTGTTTCCTTATGGGCCGAGCTGAAGGGTAGAATAGAAGGGAAAACTGCGCTGGGACTTTTCGTCCAACTTTTTGTTTCTTGTGTTCGCTCATAGCAGCAGCACCATGCAAAATCGGAAAATGTGAATCCTCAAACTTTGTACACGTGACCTTCGGTCACGAAACATCCGAGTGGACAACGCCCTGGGGCGATATGAAAGGCACTTTCAGCAAGTAGAAAATACGTAGAAACGAAATGTTATATGGAATTATTGTACGAAACAAACGAAACGGCGTTTGTGCAACTGGTCTGTGGCTAGACAGGGCCATTGGACTCTCAAGAAGTCTAGAATTGTATGGAAAGTTATTTTCAAACCTAAGCGAATAAATGCACAGTATATTTTACATTTACATTACATTCAGTAATTCTTGTCTTCTTGGACAGGAGGTGCATTAAACTTTTTGGTGTAGAAACAGACAGACTGCCCGTCTACCACGTTTGGAAGAAGAGCATAGGCAGACATTAAAGTAATTTTCAAGAACCTAAGAACGACAGTCGACGTGGACATTGAGTAACGTGTGACTGAGAAATACAATCGTAACAAAGGACAGGATTCTTCAAGAAACAGTAATTTTATAAAACTTCCCATCATTAACTCAGTTTTATCCTCTTTTGTTTGTTATACTTTTGTATTATTCTTGTTTTATATAGCTTTTTTCCACTTGTAGATAATCGCGACGATGAAGACGAATGATGATCATTTTAAATCTATGAAGGGATGCTTACAAAAAAAAACACCTATGCCCAGGTGTCTACTCGAACTTGAAATGTTTGGTACCGAGTGACCGAGTGTATGAGTGGATCACTCAACGTTACACTCATGTTGCAGACAGTTTCCATTTCAAGAAATGCTTGTCACATGTTGCGCGGCAAATTTGTGGTAATAGAAACGAAACTTTACATAGTTTTTTACCGGTCAACTACAGTGCGGGGAAGGAACTATTCATGCTACTTCCTGACTACATCTGTTACCAGTAGCTGCATTGCTCCCTGACTGAAGTACAAGAAAAATGGGTAACGAAAAAAAAATTAAACATTTGACGAACGGCAGCTATTTATTTTTACCGTACCTAACCAAAGGTTGCAGGTTCATGGAATTTGAAAATGTTAAGTACACGTAAGCGTACCGTGGGTGACGCAATAAAACATAATGAAAAGGAAAATGAGGTAGATTCCGTATCTCAGAAAATTCAACCAAGAGAAATAGGAGAACGAAATGAACGAGCTTCAGTATGAAAAATCAAGACCCTTTCCTCACCCCCACCCCTTTCCCAAACCAAGGGCTCCGAAAGCAGCTGTGCAACTTGGAGCAGGCATTGGGGCTGCTGTACGGTTCAGTAGCGTATCGACCGAGTTGCAGTTCGTCCGAAAGCAAAATTCCTAGAAAAATGCTACAGTTCGATCGCGACGGTTTAATGAGTTGCGTTTCGTCCGAGCCTGGCTGATGATGAGTCACACCTTAACTAACCGGTGGCAGCGGTGGAATTGGCGACTAGGATACCTCAGTTTACAACTTTGAAAACTACATTGCATAGACAGCGCAGGGAGTGCAGACTCAGCCAAATCTTCGAGAGAGGGGTACAGGGTTCGATAACCGGTGGAGGCACAAGTGGTTCGGATCCCACTTTAAACTGTAGGTCCAGTCCCGATTAGCGTTACTGTGCATAAAGTGGACTTAAAGCAACACATCATATCAAATAAAATCGTTGAGAGGAAGTGAACTTGGAACCAGAAATTTTAGTCATGGCAGATGACAACGCTTTCTTACTATCTGACAACTGTGAAGGTGAGATTTTCAAGTTCCAGAGGGAAACAAATATTAAAACAACAAAAAAATATTTTCTTGGATGGAACATTTAAGAGTGTTTAGCAAGCAGTATGCTTCATTAAACACTATTAGGATGGTATCCCCCGGACGAGACGCTACTCGTTCAAGTAACCGTAAGCTGCCTGTTCCTGGAATTCGGACGAAACGCTATGCCACGTGAGGTACATCCGAAATGGTAATCTCGCGGTTCAGAAAGCGAAGATGAGTATGAGCGACGAAATGGTGAAACTGATAAAGGGACACTCACAGAGAGCACTCATGCACAGGTCGGGATTCGAAACCGGGACCCCTGGCGTCGTAGCGCGCTGTGCTAACCACTCTGCCACGTAATATTTTATATTTACTCATTTTTACTACTTCCTTTTACCTACGCTAAAAAAAGAAATAAAAGAATTGATTTTTTCAACATGTCCATTGAGAATGTAAATGATCTTGTCATTTTTCATTTTGTCAGGAAACCTTAAAAGTTTGACATTATAGCTATTGGACCTTTGTCGCCATTGCACTGAAAGTTTATATCATTGCAAAGGCTGATATATCTCTCTACCAGATAGAACACTGGAATTGAATGAGATTAGGTAGTTGTTCTGTAATGGAGATAACACAATTCCATTATAACTTTGTCATTCGGTAGCAAAGTAAAATAATCGATTACTTTGATTTCACAATTATTCAAAATGTATCTATCTGTTAAAAGCAAAAGTAAGAACCGAAGTCCACCATGCCAGCAACACTACTACTTCTAAGCAGCACCCACAAGTGACTGAGGTTAGAATGAAAGTTTGTCTTGTCTTAAGTTCACTTGTATAAACAGATAGGTTAATTGGGAGTGGACCTACAGTTTAAAGTGGAATGCGAACCACTGTGCCTCAACCAGGAATCGAACCCGGCTAGAATGCAAGTGGTTTCTCATACTCAGATGGCAATTGTAGGCTGCAATTGTTTCGTCTCTTATCGTCTGATGTCTACATACAGCAATTTTGGTATATTGAGTGTGTTTTTCGTTCATGTACACAATATGGCAGCACCCACGAGAATGCAAGCTTAAGAGAGGCACACAAATTTGGAAGTAGTAAATACTGTATAGATGAATGAACAGGGCAAAATTTAAATTAACACACAAGTATTGCTTTCGAATATCTTAGCATGCTGTGGAGCAAATTGTGGTTTTGCATTACAGAGAAGACACGCGAATACCACTACTCTCACTCGTGCATGCAGTGATCGAAGTGGTGGTTTGTACATTGTCTCTCAAAAGTTTTAGGACAACGACATTTTAAACTAGGCAACCCAATTTACACAAGGCGTTGTTGGGTTGCGTGTAGAGCTAGGCTCAATTTCAGGTTGCCACATGCACAATAGATATTTATAAAATACGCGAAAGAAATAAAAACAAGTATTATTGTATAAAAGTATTAAAAATATCACTATTATATCGCATGGGTAAACTCAAAGAAAAAAAATAAGTTTTCTAATATTTCATCGCTGATGAGTCTACATAAAGGAAAAGAGGTGAGAGAAAACGAGAGGTGACAAAGGACAGGAGAAAGAGAAAGCGAAAAGAGAAGAGGAAAAGTAGAGGAGAGAAGAAAGAGAGGATAGACGAGGAGAGGAGATGTAGTGAGGAGAATGGAAAAAGATTCTAGGAGAGATGAGCAAAGAAGAAAAAAGAGAAGAAAAACTAGATTAGAGAAGAGGAGACGAGAAGAGGGGAGTGGAGAGTAGAGTAAAGGAGAGAAAAAGAGAAGAACGAAAAGAGGAGGAGAAAAGTGCAGTCAAGTCGGAAATCTAAGACAGGAGAGGAGATACGAGAAGTGGAGATGAGTGGGATGGAGATAAGATGCGAGAAAAGTAGGAAAGGCGATATGAGATAAAAGCAGAGCAGAAGGAGGGTAGAGAAGAAGGAGAAGAAGAAGAGAAGAACAAAAGGGACTGAAGAGAAGAGGTAGTTGCAGAAAATATCCTCTCAGCGTCAAGAATTGATGCATTGGTCAAATTGTCGACATGAAACATTCAATAACATTTTGAAATGTATTGGAGAATGTATTAGATCGGTGCGAAATGCCTTTTGGCTTAGTTCAGAGCAAGATAAAATCTTCCATGTAAGATCTTTGATTTTACCTGCGATTATACCACTAAAAGCGTGAATGTAATTTTAATATTTATAAGAATTATCCCATTTTTGTCCACTTCTCGGTTCGTTGAAATGGAGATTTTGTAATTTAATATTTCCCCTCCCCCACCGCTAATTCCAAACTTAATTATTCCGTTTCACACGACGTGGACAATGAACACAATGGGATAGGTCTAAAACTTACGAAAATTTTCTGCCACCGGAAGGGTTTGAACCTACGACCATCAGATTGACAGTCCTGAACGGTAAACACTACCCTACAAGCTTTCGCTCCTGAAAGTAAGTAGAAGTAGCTGACCAATGTGAAATGTAGATGCAACTCTCCTCCTACATGTAATGTGCAAACAATACTTGTTTGTAACTTTGAAGCAGTACACAGTTATCGTTAGATTATCATAATTCACGATCTTATACATGAAAATATCCCTTTGAACGTGTGTCAAATCATTTATTTGTTTATATCTTTATAAAGTCCATATGCAGAACAATGTAGCGACTATACACTGCTATTACAAATAATGACACCATGCTCTTGTTTATAATAAAAGGAGAATTAAAAAAAGAATACCTCCTAAAGAGGATCGAACCTGGGACAGCAACCCAATCGAGAACCCTAACCACTACACCACGCCCTTACCTTCGATTGAAACAACAATCTTTAAGTATTCTGTCCCTCAAATATTGTAAATGTCGTTGGGTATACATGTAGTTGAACTTTTACTTTAATTTTTGAATTGCTTTCTTATAGTATAGATCATATCTCCGAGAAATAATTTTCGAAGTGATGAAGAAAAACGAGAATAATGGTAGTTGTAAAATGCGAGTTATTTCTTTTAACTTATTATTGTGTTTATACATTATTAGAGTGCGCGTCAAATCTCCTGCATATGGCCTTGAACGCCTGCACAGCACCAGCGAATCACAGACGTGCGGCGTTGCCTAGTTCAGAACCTGTTTCACCTCGCTACTAAATCGTGTACCTGGCGCTCGGATATAAATAGATTATTTCAAGTGTCAGTAGTTCAACAGATGGAAAGATAATGAATTTGCGAGTATGTACGAAAAACAAGCGTGATTGTAGCATATACCGTTCCCTCTGTAGAAGCAATGTTATTATAAACGTATTTGCATTGTATCGCATCTGCTCTTCCTTCGTTCCTGTTTCATTCCGAAACTTTCCGATTAGCGAAGGGAACAGGGTACGTACGTTCCCAGTGATGGTGGAAGAAGTTGACAAAGAGGATTCCGTCACCGTTCGTTTTTAACATGTATTTAGTGGGTGTGTGCAGTATGTCGTTTAGTAAACCAAGTGGTAGTGGTAACGAGAGAAGAGGGAAAAATACAGTGTTGTACGAATCCAGGCACGACAGGTGATTTTTCAGGTGTACAATTTTTTAAAAAAATGTTCGAGTGAAGAAGAGAGAAGTAAAATTGACTGTAAGAAGTGCCAGGCTCTAACAGCTTAAGCGTGTGGTGTGAATCAAGCTACCGTTTCTCGGATATGTTCTGTGGAAAAGCAATGTGGATCGGGGCATGTTTCAATCACCTAGAAAGCACATTAACGTACCGAAAAGAACGACAAACTTAGATGACTTTGAAAAAGACGGAGTTCGTAGAACCGTCTTTGAATTTTACGATCGTGGCGAATTTCCTACTGCCAAAAAGATAACGTACTCTTGTTAACGAAGAACTTGACAATGTAAAACAAGAACAATGGGCCGCTTGGGTTAAACATGCACAACAATTACAGGAAAACGATTTTGTAAGGGAGATAGTAGGTCGGGACGAAATTTTGGACCCAATTATAATACATTTGAAGGACAGTGACACAGAGGGCGAAAGTAGTGTGGTCAGTGACGATGAGGACAACGACGGCAGTTGTTGGAGTGACGAGGACCCCTGGAAGTCCCTCTGGCATAATCAGGTATATTCTTTTCTCCAAATGAGTTTATTATATGTTATATTATCAAATGTTCCGAGCTCGCCGTGACAAGGCGTTTCGCTCAACCACGCTCTCTTTTCCAAGTGAGATTTCGACTTGGCACCGCTGCAGTGGGCTGCTATTGGCTATCGCCATATGCAGGAGATTTGACGCGCACTATAATAGAAAATATCTATAGGCTTGAACATTGCATGTCGATATTCTTTTCCTGTGATACTGCAACGGACGAAATACTTGTTTACTGACGCAAGTCTCGTGTTCAGAACAGTCTTATGAAATGTATTTGCTGTTCCGTAAGGTAACACGAAATAATTACATCGTTTGCGAACTACCAAATCTGCGCAACGTTAGACGTAAACAGGCGGAACATTTTATTTATAACATCACTTCACTTTTGACAGTATTAGTCAAGAGAGTCTCGTGGGACACTGTGTTAAGGTGCTGGAGTAAATCCTTCTTATTTTTCTTCCTCCAAGAACAACAATTTTTAAAGTAGAGCAACAGTCGTTCTGCTCTTTCTTATTTCTTTTAAATTCTTCCACATTCCTTTAATTGGGTTAAAAATAAATAAAAATATTGCTTGCATTTCTGTCATTGACGTAGACCAGGCCCGTACGCAGGATTTCTTTGAGGGAGGAGCCAGACCCAAATATATAAATAAATAAAAGAGACAGAGAGAGAGACAGATATTACAAAATAGTTCAAATAGTGCGAGCGCCATTGAAGAGTCATGATAATTCTATGTTTAGAAAATAATATATTTATAAATTAAATTTTGCGTACTAGGAATTATTATTACAATAAAGAACATGTCTAATTGTGAGTTAAGGAAAAAAACAATAATAAAGAGACATTCTCGCATCACGATTGCAGTTCGAAAAAGTCGGGACAGGGATTGAAAGTAACGCACTGTCCTGACTAAATCGGTGAATCTGACGTCTGCTAGCCTTGCATTATAAAACTAAAATCATCCAATATGGCAGCTTGAAGACTTTTGCGCAAGAAACAGATTCATTTATGTAAAAACAAAATTGAAATTTTTACACATTTATAAAATCAACATTTAAATATTTCAGGGTTCGAGGGGGGCATGGCCCCCATGCCCTCCCGGGTAGACACGTAGACAGTGGGAGAGAAATTTTGGAGAACCTTTCTATGTTATTCCAACTTATGCTCAGATAGGTTTATTGACAATCGTGAACTTTTCGTTTAATAGAGAATATTTGGTTTTAAACGACTGGAGAACATTGGTCTAATTTCCTTTCTTCCTCTTTTGAGATAATATATACTTCTACAATAGCAATCGCGTTCGGAAACCGTGAAAAAAAAATGACTTGTTTTTCAAAGGCAAACAAGCTTGGTCCGTCGATGACCAGTGTCTGCGCCCAGCAAGTTAAAAGTGACCAGAGTCGAATTTTAAAGAGAATCTGAAGAATGATAGATTTGAACACAGGCGGCTAGGTGGGCAGTAGCTCAACATGCAATAGTTTAAATGGTAATTTCTGACAAACAAGAAACCTTATTGAATAAGTATTGGGATAGTAATACGTGTATCCGCTTCTTTTTAACAATGTAAGCTCGAAGACAATCTGTATTCCACTTGTTTATATTGGCAACTTGGTCAACCGGAGGTTATTATAAGGAACTATTTCGCAGATGTTCATGTAACCGTTATCAAATTACAAATACAATATATTCAAAAGCTAAGATATACTAACAGCGAAGAAAAAAATTGAGAGTTAAATTTCAAATGCATGTGTATAGAGTAATTCTAGAAGTACAGAGCTATATCAAAGTATTGGACTTCTTTTTGCAGGATAACGTTTACAATATTGAAGCGACAGAATAATTAAAAACTCTTGCTCCAAGGGAAACAAATGCGTAGTGTATTGGTTAGATTTCTTGAAAGCGTTGATTGCGGTCAAAGGTTCGATTCTCCATACTAGGTGTTCTTTTTCTTTTTCTTAAATCCCCTTCTAATAAACAAGAGCATGGTAACATTATTTGTAATAGCAGTGTATAATGGCTACATTGTTCTGCATATGGACTTTATAAAAAAATCAACAAATAAATGATTTGACACACGTTCAAAGAGATATTTTCATGTATAAGATCATGAACTATGATACTCTAACGATAACTGTGTACTGCTTCAAAGACATTGAAAAATATTAATGAAATAACTATTTATATTTGTGCAATTCAGGACATACTAATTTTACCCCTTTTCCCACTCGAGTTAAATGCAAGGATACATCCGCAAATATAGAATGAAAAGTTCTCATCATGTGCAATTCTCCATTAAATGTTTTCGCCGAGTCGTACTACCTTCGTTTTCTTTGTTACAAACAAGTATTGTTTGCACATTACATGTAGGAGGAGAGTTGCATCTACATTTCACATTGGTCAGCTATTTCTACTTACTTTCAGGAGCGAAAGCTTGTAGGGTAGTGTTTACCGTTCAGGACTGTCAATCTGATGGTCGTAGGTTCAAACCCTTCCGGTGGCAGAAAATTTTCGTAAGTTTTAGACCTATCCCATTGTGTTCATTGTCCACGTCGTGTGAAACGGAATAATTAAGTTTGGAATTAGCGGTGGGGGAGGGGAAATATTAAATTACAAAATCTCCATTTCAACGAACCGAGAAGTGGACAAAAATGGGATAATTCTTATAAATATTAAAATTACATTCACGCTTTTAGTGGTATAATCGCAGGTAAAATCAAAGATCTTACATGGAAGATTTTATCTTGCTCTGAACTAAGCCAAAAGGCATTTCGCACCGATCTAATACATTCTCCAATACATTTCAAAATGTTATTGAATGTTTCATGTCGACAATTTGACCAATGCATCAATTCTTGACGCTGAGAGGATATTTTCTGCAACTACCTCTTCTCTTCAGTCCCTTTTGTTCTTCTCTTCTTCTTCTCCTTCTTCTCTACCCTCCTTCGGCTCTGCTTTTATCTCATATCGCCTTCCCTACTTTTCTCGCATCTTATCTCCATCCCACTCATCTCCACTTCTCGTATCTCCTCTCCAGTCTTAGATTTCCGACTCGACTGCACTTTTCTCCTCCTCTTTTCGTTCTTCTCTTTTTCTCTCCTTTACTCTACTCTCCACTCCCCTCTTCTCGTCTCCTCTTCTCTAATCTAGTTTTTCTTCTCTTTTTTCTTCTTTGCTCATCTCTCCTAGAATCTTTTTCCATTCTCCTCACTACATCTCCTCTCCTCGTCTATCCTCTCTTTCTTCTCTCCTCTACTTTTCCTCTTCTCCTTTCGCTTTCTCTTTCTCCTGTCCTTTGTCACCTCTCGTTTTCTCTCACCTCTTTTCGTTTCTGTAGACTCATCAGCGATGAAATACTAGAACACCTATTTTATTTCTTTTAGTATACACATGCGATATAATAGTGATATTTTTAATACTTTTATACAATAATACTTGTTTTAATTTCTTTCGCGTATTTTATAAATATCTATTGTGCATGTGGCAACCCTGAAATTGAGCCTAGCTCTACACGCAACCCACCAACGCCTTGTGTAAATTGGGTTGCCTAGTTTAAAATGTCGTTGTCCTAAAACTTTTGAGAGGCACTGTACAATATGGTGGACGTTGGAACGAGCCTTGGAATTCGGTCGGGAAGTTGTTTATGTTATTGTTTCACATAATTTGTAGGTAGTCACACGTGGTCTGAGAAGCAGCAAAGTCACACATATAATATTCTCTCGAGGCAGTTTTGTTGCAAGAACCCTGCTTGCAGGCCACGGACAATAATCGTCATGGGTAAAAAAGTGTAGCTTTCCTGGCGAAGTGTTCTCGACTTGCGAGCCAGCTTAAATCGACGTTAGCGTCCAATGTTTCGGGCGCATACATTGCTCCCATCAAAAGATAGAGAGCATCCTGCTTAGAGCAATGTATGCGCTCCAAACGTTGGACGCTAACGCCGATATAACCTGGCTCGCATGCCGAGAACACTGTTCGAATCTCCACAGGAATATAATAGGATTGTGTCATACCCAAATGACACATCTGGCGTAATACCTAACGTGCCAAATTTTGGAAAATATGGGCTGAAAGCGTGTGTGAGAACCAGAGGGACTTAACTCCAATTTATCACATTTATAGGAGAGGAAATAATGTATTCTTAGGAATATGACTCTTAAACGTGACTCCGCCTTACAGATAAGAATTAGAAGTGAGAAAATGTCGATTTCCTCAAAATATTCTTCAGACGAATTTTTCTAACAAAACTGAAAACCGCATTTTTGTAGTTACGTTCCTCTGATTCCCGTAGGACGATAGGTGAAATATATTTCATGAGTGATGTTTGAAAGAAGTTGTGTTAAGATGTCAAACATGTAGCCCACAGAAATGCTGTATGAAGAAAGCATAGAGGATAAGCTCCAATCACACTTAATCTAGGCTCACAACAAAGATAGCGGCTGAGTGACCTAGCGTAATGAAAGGCAAAGAAAACAGTTAATCATTGGAAGAAACAATGAGTTTCATGTTTAACATCATTCAATCATATGTATAATTAACGCAGTTGCTTATAAAAATAAAAAATGGTCCAAAATGCTTCAAAGTAATTGAAATTATGAGGCGTTGTGGATACGAAGGGCGAACTCAACAAAGTGCATTGTGAGGGAATTGCATTTCAAGTTGCGAGGCACAGTGCGAACTCCATAAAAAACTTTAAAAATCACGCATGAAACATTCCGATCTACTGTTAACAAGTTTTTGTGGAGCTCGAACTGTGCCTGACAACTTGAAACACATTTCCCTCGCAATGTACGTTTGTTGAGTTCGCCCTTCGTATCCGCAACGCCTCATATCGTCTCTAGGAAAAATCGAGAAAAGGAATACGCCCATTCAAACTAAAAACCTCGATATGCATACTAAATAGAAGGCATTTTCACCACATACTTGAAATTAGTTTGAGAAAATCTAAAATACGAGGAATTCCTATCCCTATTCACGTGTTGCTATTTCCTGGCAAATAAGAGTCTGTCGCAATCTATTGCCGCGCTATACATTGTAGAAACAATGCTTTATATTCCGAAGTCGATACCCATGGTTCATGGGCCAAACAAGGTGCATGTCCCCCCCCCCCCATAACAGTGTTGACTCCTCATAAAAATTTGCTTTAATTTGAAGTTATCATGTTCATGCAATAATTAACATATATTATTGCAGCTGGAATGAAACTGTGTGATATATATATATAATTTTTGGTTGACTTTCATTTTTCAGGGGGGGTCGTGCCTCCCCCCTTGCCTCTCTTTCGGACGTCCATGCAAAGGTTTTATTTTTATTTTGCGTCTACCAGTTTCGGTTAATCACAATGATAAAGGATGTGATAGGTGATGGAAGTGGTATAAAGACAATGACCCATCCATATTTTGTAATCCGACATTAGACTTCGCAGTGTACAGGGTGGGAAATAACCTTTTGCAAGGGGTCTGCTGGAAAAAGTAACAACAATTAAGAAATTATGGTAATACCAAATGTTTACTACGACAATTGTGGTTACAAATACAAAATTAAAAGTTAGTTCACGATAAAGCACCTTGCCTCAAGGCAAATGCTACCCAAGATCTTCTTCGGCGAAGTGGCATTGACTTCTTCAACAGTTCTGAATGACCGGGTGCATCACCGCACCTGAATGCTGCGGAACACTTTGAGGCTATTCTGAAGGACGCAGTTGAGTCCTTGATGATAGTGGAGCGTAGACCGGACCGCTATTCCCGGGCAACACTCCAGCTGGAACAAGTCCTCCGTGACAAGGAATGGAATACGGACTTGTTTGCGAATCTTCTGAGCTCCTACCCTGATCGTCTTCGTGCTGTGAGGGAAGCAAGCGGCGGACATACTAACTTTCAATTTTGTTTTTGTAACCACATTTGTCGTAGTAAATATTTTGTATTACCATAATTTCTTAATTGTTGTTACAATTTACTGTGGACCCATAGCAAAAGGTTATTTCCCACCCTGTATTAAGCTAACCAATTTGCAACAGTATAGGCTTCTTCGCGTTTGTCTGCTCATCAAATGATTAATTAGTTATTCAAACTACAGGGTGCATCAAAAGTCCCATTACCCCCTCTTTGAATTGTAGACAAACCTGCACAATGTTATTTTAACAGCATGCGTAAGGTGAGATGATGGTATACCATTAAATCAGACCAATGCCCACCATTTACTCTGTGTGCACACCTCCATTTTCATGGCACAGTATTATTCGCCTCCAGGTGCGATGTGAAATCCTCCGTAACTTGGCTAACGTGAAGGAAGCAAACAGCTTCTTCAAGTTCCTTAGTTGTCTGATAACGATTATGGGCGATTTTCTGTTTGATGTGCCACCATAGCGCATTATCACAAGATGTCAGACTTGGAATTCGGGGTGACCATTTTAAAGGTGCTGGTAAATTTGTCGATCCTCGTCCAATCCGTTTGTCTCTGAACAATTCTTTGAGGAATTTTCTTAAAATGGCCACCCCGAAATCCAGATCTGACATTTTACGTTACGGAGGATTTCACATCGCACCTGGAGGCAAATAATACTGTGCCATGAAAGTGGCGGTGTGCACACAGATCCTCTGGAGTAAATAGTGGTCATTGGTCTGATTTAATGGTATACCATCCTCTCATCATACGCATGCTGTTAAAATAACATTTTGCAGGTTTTTCTACAATTCAAAGAGGGGGTAATGGGACTTTTGGTACACCCTGGATATAGGTAGCAAAGCTATATAAAATAACGAAACAGAAAAAATCCACTTGACGTCTTGTAGTACTATCATCAACCTACAATTTCATGCTCAAATCCACACAGAAAACTTCTTGTGGCATTAGTTTTAAGGAATGGGCCTTGGGGAATAAAGATCGCCCATTTCCTTGTTCAGCTCAAGACAATTCAGGTGCCTTATCGAAGCTTCTCTTGAGCACGCAGGGTTTCTAACCTACTTATCCGTAATTCAGTTGTTGTATCTTGATTAATATGCTGTATTGTAGAGCCAACCGCAGATTAAATAGGAGGAAAAAGATTTTTCGGACGGAAAATAAGTTGGCAATGCTGCGAACACCAAGGTATTCTTGATAAGACGCTTGAGGAGCGTCGATCAAACTTTCCTAAAAAAGCACAACCCCAGTATCGAAGGTCATGCTACACGTGGGTTGGCAAGTTTCGGGAACATGCTGTCTGTCTACACAATTCTACACAAATACCTGTTTGAAAATGAATCTTCTGCTCGCATTTTATTTTTCAAATGTATTTCTGACATTGTAGTCATTTTGCAATTATTTTTTTTGTTCTTATTTTGCTTTGCTTTTATGTCACTTTTAAATTAATCGAAACTATGAAGATGGATGATAATTAGATTAAATTGATGAAGATACACCTAAAGACCATGACTCGAACCCGGAACCTAATCCGGATAGGTTGGGGGAAGATCGTCAATAAATCCCGCCACGAACTGGCTTATAATTTTTGTAATTTCTCAGGAGTATTTTTTGTTCTGTTCATGCATAATACCTGCTTTCGGAAACTTTAATTTATAAGTGACACACTTCGTTCGGTGGGGACAAGCCACGTATTGTTTGAGAGAAGGGACACATCTCGTTCATATCTAGATACAATAATGGACTATACTTGAAATGGTCTCCTCGATGGCGCAGTGGTAGCGTCGTCGCCTTGTAATAAAGGGGTCCCGGGTTCGATACCCGGTGGAGGCACAAGTGGTTCGGATTCCACTTTAAACTGTAGGTCCAGTCCCGATTAGCCTTACTGTGCATAAAGTGGACTCGAAACACCAAATCTAATCATATACTTGAAATGTGACGTGCTAGACACCACTTTCGGAGATCAGTTGGACATGGCAATTTTGATATACAAGTTGCATTTTCTCTACTTAGATTCATTATGTCCAAATTTTATCCTAATAGATAATCTCGTAACAACGCAAAATGTTTTAATTTACTCTAATTCACAATGACTCATATACAGTGTGTTTATAAATCAACGGTGCGGTTTCAAAAATTAATAATACATCTATTTATTACCTTACACAGGCAAAAGTTACACCGTAAGCAGCAGCAAATGTCCTAGTTTATATAACTTTATTTATATTTGTATAAAGTTAGAATACGAGAGGGGGCAATTGCCCCTCTGTGCCCCCTTGCAGGTGAACTTTCATCGGCTTGAAAATACTTCATTTTCTTCAAGAGCATAATATCGTTTAATAACCGGCGATAATATTCCACTACCCTAAATTTCTGGATTAAAGTATAATAATATAGGGGCATGGAAATCTGAAAGGGGGGCGAGGATGGCCACATCTCCCCTTTAGAAAGCGAATGTCAGCTAAAAGTATATATTTCACACGTATAATTTGATTCCAGTCATAGTAATTTACATTAATTATTATAATGGGATGCAGGAATTCTATAATTTCGAATTCAAGTGGTGTTTCTTGAAAATATCAGCACACGTCCATGATTAGGGGGTGGGGCATTTCCCCCCCCCCCTGCACCCCGTTGCACGTTTATGGCTACTTATTTCTACACTAGTTGGAAGCTTCATTCAATTTCGAGACAAAAATGTAATTTTCAAATCAGGGTTCTTAAACGTCCACGAACCCATAAATTCTAATGTGTTCTATTGTGTTCCGCAACAAGACCGGAATCTTTTTTATCGCACAGTTTAAATTCTGTCCAAATTGTGTATTGTTTCATTTCAATATGGAACTTAGACCGTCAATAAATTGATCCGGAAAGATGGTACTTGTGCCGTATTTCAATTGATCGGGAGAAAATGTTCCTGGAACGAATTGAAATATTTTAAACATAAAAGGCTCTTTACGGTCCAGATCCATTTATGCTTGCTAATATTCCCTGATGAACCGGAATTGAATTGATTTAAAATTCATGACCCTTTAACAACCCTTTTTGAAATTTATTTATTTACAAACAACCATATTTTTAACGGCTATTTCACATTAATCCCACACGATATACTGAGTTATTTTTCGCAATGCTCCAATGAAAGGTAAGAGATTTGGGCTATTCCTTTTTCTTCCTTGATGTTAAATAGATTATATTCGTCACGCGCCTATAACGTTCCTAGCTAACATTTGTGAATTGTTCTATCCTTGTAACGTTAACATCTACCATACTAAATTTATTTACGTTCCTTATGCAGATGGTTTGTATCCAACTGCATTTTGTTCCGTTCCTCTACAGTGGTTTACATTTTGCTACATTCCTATGTAACGTTAATTAACCATATTGCCTTTCACTTCATTCCGTTACGGAGGATTGCATTCAATTTCGTTCCTATGTACCGTTATTTACTACCATGTTGCATTTCGTTACGTTTTTGTAACGCTAGTATATACCACATTGCATTTCGTTACTACGTTCCTTGTAACGGTAGTATATACCATATTGCATATTACGTTTTGTTCCAATGTGCTCATTTCGTTCCGTTCATTTATAACGTTAATATCTACCATAATACATTTTGTTATGTTCCTTGTAACGTCAGTCTATAACATATTGCATTTCGTTACCTTACATGGGTACCAGCAGTTGAACCATACTCTTCCTCCTACAAAATGGAACGTCCCGTGTAACGCAAATTGGGTACGTTACGACTCCCTGCTGGAAACATCATGTATTGCCTTCTATGATGTTAACGGAAATATTAATTTCCATGTAGTAAACATTACTTTTAAAATGGCAAAGTAAAATATAAACGACATGAATACTCTTCCCGTTTCTAAACCTTATAATTTATAGCCGTGTATTTGATTTCATTTTATAATTAATAATGTAATGAAGTAAAATGTTAAACAGTATTCAGGTTTAGTGAGAGATAGCGTATTTTTTCCGTTAGTGTGGCCTTTTTAAAACAATATTCAAAAAGTTACTTAAGCAAATGTACTTGAAGGGACAGCAAAGATATGTCATCAAAATATATGTGGGAGAGTGCTACAGAAGGTAAAGTTCTCCCTTGTGCATTTCACCGAGTTACCATTCAAGCATATGGCTTAACACATTCTCGATCTCAACCGTACTGAAGGAGACATGATCAAAACCATTCTCTTGTGAAGCATTGTAAATGAAATGTAAAAAAAAAGCTAAGTAGTTCAATGTCTCCCTAAAACGAATATATTCAGTAGATTCTACTCTATTGCAGCTGATATTCCTGGCGGAAAAGTTTAGCACAGCGCGTTACGACGCTACGTGGTTCCAGGCTCAAAATTCCGACGTGCTCATGGATGTTCCTTCATGGGTGACCTCCATTAATGCCATCATTGCATTATCGATCCTCATCTTATCGATTAGCTAAAAATGAAGAAAAACGATTCTAAAAATAATAATGTAATCAAATAAACTGTATATTGTTTATTTGTTTACCTTCCGGCCTTTATGAAGGAGTGGCCACGAAGCCAGAAGAGCCCTAATTTAGAATCCTGGGCACGGCATGGATGTGTCATTGTGTTCTTTCTCATTCCACCATTAATGCTCATTAACTATTAACCTACTGGATAGAAAAGCGATTATAATTAAGGTAAATATATGTTGAATTCTTCCGTCGCTTCATTAATGTGGACCATTTCACTATCCTAGGGAAAATATGTTAGATTAACAACAAAAAATATTTATTCACTTTCGAGGCAATCCAAGGCATTAAGGGGGATTACTAAATTCAAAATACCATCTTTCGAACCGTCATATATGTTTTATGCAGTTGTTTTTATACTTATTGTTAGTTCATTTAGTTTATTTTAATGTCACATTTCAACAATTTCTGTCTAATAGCAAGGATGCACATGAATGTTAGAAATGGATGAAGGGACAATCATAAACATGTGTTCACAGCAGAACGCAAACCCCACAGAGGATTATAGCGTACTGACTGTAAATCCAAGCGCTTGAAAATAGTGTTTTCTGCAAAATGCAGTCGAGGCTCTACTACGTGGAAGACAGGTTGACTACACAACTTGAAAATTTACAAAGTAAAAACTGTATCTTGGGAAATGTAATACGTATATCAAGAGGCAGCAAGCCGCTCGCGATCAAGTGAAGATAAGAATATGCTGAAAGCACCAAATTCAACACACCTAACCAAGTATACCCTGTCCCAGATAACTGTGGAGTAAGGACGCGAATAGCGTCAGAGAAGCGAGAGAAATCGAGTGGCCAGAACAAAGCAGTGCACGTTGCTGAGATGGCAGTCGCTTTCCACCCTCCACGCAATTCCGTTCCTCTCACGTGTTCATTGGTGGAGCCGTCTCGCATCACTACTTGCGCAGACTTGATTTCGTTTGCCTGCTCTACGGTTAGCTGGGACAGAGTATAGCATGTATTATTGTCACACTTACAATTATAATGATGACTACGTTGTTAGGTTAGGAGGGCAAGATTTAAGTCTCTTAGGCCTTAGCAACCTTGTTTCGCGACGTGTGCACGTCGCATTACACTACCTCCTCCTTTCTCTTGTCACTACTGTGTGCCGTATTCCTTGGCATTCTGATATTGTCCTCGGTTTTCTTAGAGCTTTTTATGCAATTCTAGATTTTTATTGCATACAACAACGTGCACAATATGCACAATGAATGACAACTTGCCTATTGCTGCATTTGCAAACTGGAACTAACAAAATGCAATTAAATGTATACTGCTGTAATCTAATTTTGTATTGGCATAATTGTTCTTTTCCCTTGTTGATCACTAATTTTCGCTGTCCCTTGTCCAGACTTCGAGGCGCCATGAAACGGAACAGATCACAGCGTTTGACCAGGTTTGTTTCTACCAAAGTTCAAATGCTATTGAAGAATAAAGCTTTGATTTCAAAGCAATTTGAAGGAAAATTTTAAAGTAAATTTTGCATTTAATTCTAATGACGTTAATACAAATAATTAAACTACATAAACATGTGTAGAATTAGTGAATTGTAGAAAATCGACAAGTTACTCTTCCTGGACATTCAAGTATGATATAAAGAGTTGTTGCAAGTCCACTTTGTGAACAGGTAGACTAATCGGGACTGGATGTGATCCGACTCAGTATGTGCGTCCACCAGACATCAATCTGGGACTCCTTCATTACAAAGTGTCAGCGTTCCTAGTGCACTAATAACATACAGTGCTCAAAAAAGTTTTGCATATTCAGGGTTTGTAATCATTTTATTGTACTAAATACATGGAATCATATTCAAGAGTACAGGGAAGACGTACAACCAGACAGAAAACAGTGCAGCCATGCAGAAGAAACAAACTTACACCAGAATCCCACCAGAAGCACAAGATTGAAAATGTGGGATGCTGAACACAAAAGAAAGGCAGTGCAATACCGTGTACCTAAGGCTCGCAGGCAAGCCTGGGATCAACAGATGGGAGTTCAATACCGTGTATAGCCACCTCGAGCCCGTAGGCATGCTTGAACAAGACCGAGTATGCTAAGGATAAAAGCATTCAACTTCTTCTGAGGAAGACTATCCCACTCTGCAATTGCACCTTGTTCAAGGAGGATTTTCGCTGCTGACAATTGCTCGCTTCAGGTGTCCCCATGCATGTTCCACACATTTCATGTCTGGAGAATACGCCGGCCACACCATGCGTCGAATGCCATGCACATCAAGGAACTCTTGAACCACTCTGGCACGATGTGGTCGAGCGTTATCGTCCACCAGCGTGAAGCCATCCCCCACAGTTGTAGAGAAACCTGCTACCACGGGTTCGAGAATAGCGTCAGTAGGGTATACCAGAGAGAATATACTCAGCTTTTTCTGAGGATCTGAGAGTATGTCAGAGAGAATAAACTCAGCTTTTTCTGAGGACCTGAGAATAAACTCATCATTCTGAGGAGTCGATGTATAAGCCACTTAGCTGTTGATCATATTCGTGTACGACCCTATATTGGCACACTGACATATTGGCATACAAGAGCATATTTACAAATTCGAGATTTTTTGAATCTCAGCTTTTTGATGATGTGACATATAGCCACTTAGTCGATTGGCCATACTATGTTTGTGCACAGTCATGCTAGGCCTATATAAGGCATATTTTACGTCACACAGTTATGCACAGACTGGGCCCCTGCAGACCGATTGCTATATTGAGAATTGCCAATTGAATGCCGGCATGTTGTACAGTTGGAGTGCTTCTGGGTTCGAGTCCTGTCAGAGTGTGGCTAGTCAATAGTCCTCTTCGGTTGTCTTGTTGTGCAGTCTGTGACTGACAGATAGCAGTGCTTAAGGACAACTAAAATTGTTCCGTGACACGTTCGTTTTTGACATCGTAAATAAAATGTTTCTGTCCTATCAGAATGACGCTGCATAGGGTATTGTCTGGCAGAGCATCACGAAATTCACACACAATTTTGATGTTGGTTCTGTCGTTGACAACAACCTGCTTACGCTTGTATGTGTTGATCACGAACATGGGCCGATGGGCCTTGAATTCAGTAGGGGTGTAGTACATATCTGTATTGCCCTCTGTAACCCTTTATATGCACTGTAAGCTTCAAACAATTTAAGATAGTCGTCCTTGGCTATGTCCAGGTTGTAATTTTTGCGAGGGAAAATCTCGTTGCAGCCATTCTTAAGATAAATATTCTTAATTTTACAGTCGTCAAACTTACTAGTGTCTTTATCTTGTGTGTTGTCTCTGCCAGTCTGGAATAATACTATTACGAATTCTGGCATGTCGTAGGCTATACTGTTGAATTGATTAGTAGCATCAAATTCGTAATAGGCTCCAGATGCCACTTTTTGAACGCACTGGTAACTGTAGAATCCGATACTGACTTGTGGATTCTTTAGAATATCTGCCTTGTATTTGAGGCCGTAATCAGCCTGATATTCAACTACGGGCATCCTGAGCTCCATACTTTTAATAACACATTTGGCAGGCTCAGGTAGAGTGTTGGGCAGTGCCGTCCCGTCGGCATTTAGGGTACTGTAACGCATCAAAGCGTTGTTATTGTTGGCTGCCCTACGAAATATGACGCTCAGACCACCCTTCCATAATATGTCTTTGTAATCCGAGAAGAATCCAGGCAGCAGACGCATAGGAAACAATACTGTATGGCTATTAGTCAAGATTTTGTTACCTGATTCAAATCCCCCGGCCTGGTAATAGATTGCGTCTGTCTTAGATAACTTAAGTGTTCCTATGGCAGTTGAAGTGATGCCTGGGTAGTCTATTCGGTCTATGACGGTACCGTGTTTTTTAATTTCTACCTGACAGAATAAGTGTGGTACGAAATTATCTACCAGTCATATGTTGACACCGGGCGCAAAATCAGCCCCACTGTCATGTTTGACAACATCAAATTGAATGTACAGATGGGCCCTGTGAGGGTGTATGAAGCTGTCGCCGACGTCCAAATCAACCTGGATTTCACGGTTCGGTTCGTTGAGATTAGCAAATGTACGACGATTAGGCGGAAACGATTGTAATTCGTAGCGTTCGATATGTTCCATGTTGATGGATATTTTATATATTAATCTCTATGATGGCTGTTGTAGTAGCACCGGCAAAATCTACGACTTTACCTTTTTCGTTGGTTACTGCCAATTCAATGTAGTCGATACGATTGTGTAATACCGGAAAATAGATTGGTGTCGATGGTGTGTATAGGATTGGCTCCATGAACTCTGAATTTGGTTTGATCGTCGCTATGATACCAGTCTGTTTGTGACTGCCTATGTTGCAATCCGAGGTGGTAATCATCCCTTCTGCTACATTACAATGGACGTTCAATGTCTCTATGGCCCAGAATTTAGGAATATTGGTACCTATGTGTTTGATACCAGGCTCCAATTTTATATTGTTATCAAATCCTAGCAGATTACCGAGCGCACCGAGATCAACCGTTTCGGTTGCCGATACCAATTCTACTCTGTGCGTAACAGAGTTTTGGGATAGCAACACACCCCTAGGCAACTGGGCTTGTAGTGTAGATAGATTATACTGACCGGGGGTTAAAACAATTTTTTCGGTGCGTATAGCGATCCTGTTATTGTCGTTTGTGATATTAGGAATAAGATACATAATGTAAAAAGCCCGAAGCGCTATGGATTTAGGATATATAATATTATCGTGTAGGCTGAGCTTTAATATCGAAGTGTCACTGGTCAGATGAAATACCCCCATGATGCTTCAGATGCCAAACTGCTTTCTGGAAGTCCTCGATTGACGGTTTATTTATTTGAGACAGGTTCTGTAGCATTGAAAGACATAAGTGCCACAATTTACGTCCTGGAAGCCATGGATACGGTCGTCACTGTAATAGACTGTTGTGTTAAGATAATCGACCAGACCCGATGGTGGCGTCCCACTGAACGAATCAAACACAAAAGCAACGTCGGCCTGCTTGTAATAACATATCCAGTGTGTGCCTTGATTTTTGTAGCTATCTAAATTAACAACGCCACACTCTATTTTATATGGTCCCTGGGCAGGTAGGGCATCGGCCATAAAAACACCTCTAAAATGCTTAATTTTTAATAACTGGATCAAATGTTCAATATCGTAGTTGGACAAGGTTTGTTTTTTTATATTTACTGAGTGATTTCAAGCCACGGCCCTCCATAGCCAGATTGTGGCGTTTCTGCTCAGTCAGTTCGGCCTTATTTTTCTTAGAATCAATCATCACTGTCTTAGCGATGGCGGCACTGCCCACGGCCAGACTGCCTATGGCACCCAGAGCTGCTAAGATAGCCGGAATGCTGAATATAAAACCCCCAGTATAGTGGTTTTTCTTCCTGAAATTTTGTAATCGTTTAAGCTGGGGCGTCGACAGTAACAATTTCATACCATGACGTTTGGCCAAACACGACAACTTTTTTTGTTTTTGTTTTTTGGTTACTAATCCATCAAGAGTGTCCAGTTTTTTTCAAATCTAGGTACGGTATCTGGTATACGACACCTTTGGGTTTCATTTTTGTTTTTAAATAGTTGCTTTATTTATTTGTATAGGAATTATCAGTATGTATATTATAACCCCCAACCCAGTTTTTGTTTCGTATTCATAGCAATGGTTGTGCCCAGGGCCGCTATTTTTTCACCTAGGCTGGCATCGTTGCTGACGAATCGTCCAAATACAGCCTGTTCCAATGCTTGATCGGCTTTATGACGAGCATCCAGATCGGTGTGTGTATTGTAGGCAATATCGTGGTCTTTGCAAGCGGCATCCAACGGATTGATTCCTGTGTGCCCTTTTTCTAGTCGCTGGTCCAGTTTGGTACCCGGACCACAGTACTGCTACCCAGGTATGTGCATCTCGAATGGCAGTTTGTTGATGATGTCGTTAACCAAAAACTGGCCCTTCCAGAATTTAGGTGGCTGAGTGTTGATAATTTTAATCAGGTAACCGATGCCTTTATCGTCATAGACAATAAAATTTGACAATTTGGCACTGATCATATCCATAATGCCAATCTTTTCGTTGTGATAATTATTATTACCGGCATGCTCTTCACTTGCTATGACCAATAATCTGTCTATCAGTTTTCTGACGTCATCAACCCAAACAAATTCTTTAGGTAGAGTATTGTAGCGTTTGATGCCACTGCCGGTTTAAAGTTGGTTCCATATAGGTTTGATCAGATTCTTATATTTGTCACCACTGCTGGATTTAACACGATTTTGGCTGGCATCGTTATTTTGGTACAGGGCATAGGACAGTATCAATATTTCAGAGTAACTCTGGTAATCTTCGTCTGTATAATCCCTACGAAGCTTCTTAGTGATCAGTTCCCAGAGTCCAACCGTGCCAGGATACCTGGACCAGCTGTTGTTATCGCCCAAATTGATTTTAATATCGTCACCTTTAAACGTGACCCTACATTTACCGATCTTCCAAACCACACCGTCAATATTAGGCTCCATGTTTGGATATAACCCAAAAACCACATCCTTGTCAGATTTGCTAGTGCTCAGATAGTCTCTGGCCAAGGGACCCAACTCTAATGTAGTGGGTTCTGCTATAGCCACAGGTGGTTGTTGCAGTGCCAGTGGTGTATGTATACCGGATAGTGGCGTCGGTGGTATATCTGCATAATTTCTAGCAGCCAATGACACCAGCTCATTTATAAGATCCTTATTTTGTTGTGTGACACCCTTAATTTTTTACCAAGGCCACTGATGGCATCTATGATGGGTTGGTCCTGACGCTTATGTTGTTCGTAATAGCCCCGGTTGTCAGCCTTCCAGCCCCTAAACCGTTTGGCCAGATAGTCGCGCAATTTCGGATTGTCTTCAATTTTATGTTTTGTCATTTCGATTACAGGTTATTTATAACGTTACGACGTATCAACATGTATAAAAATCTTTGATCTTAATCCTGTATTTGCCGTTGTTTGGTTTACGTGTCATGTCGATCGTAGCAAACCCAAAATCGTCATTTTTCCAGGAGGATGAACAAAATTTTGAAAACTGGCTGTAGTCTAAATCACCCCCTACATAGTCGTCGTAGATAGGCTTAAGGTTGGTATGGTCCTGTCTAAATATACAGATCAAATTCGTATTGTCACCTAGCAGCTGTTTTGGTATCTTTGAATATGTCTGGGCCAGATAAAAACAATGTATGCCTCTGTGACGACCCTGCGTAAAATAATTACGTATCTCATTCTGGTGCTTCAATATGACGTCATCAAATATCACAACTGAATTGTCAAGACAGTGGTCAAGTGGTTTAATTTCAGATTCGAAACTGGCTATTTTTAGTCCATAATACAGCTTCATAATCTGCTGGTATTTGGGTTGTTCCAGACTTTTTGAGAATACATACAGGTGTCTGTTCTTCCAGTGTAACCAGTTTGGGGCCAGCAGAAAATTGTCTACAAGCAGTGTCGTTTTACCACAACCGGATGGGCCTACAATAAGGCACCGGATATGATCTGGTAACAAGGCACCATTTTTTTTACGTACTTGAATATCAGACAAGCGTCTGACGACATTCCATGTCATAGAATCAGCTGGTCTGCATTGATCCAGCTGGATTCTGCAAAGCCTAGCCATTTTACCAGTATCTTAGATTTATTTCTACGTAATATCTTCTCTATAAGATATGTGTCTGGATATTTAGTTTTGCTAAGCTCGGCTTCATAAAATCGGCCTTTTAAAACTTCATTACGATTGTCTTTTATTATATACGTTTGCCTGTCCCCTGGTACAACTCGAACTATAGTAAACAGTTCAGTGCTCCAATTCTTAGTAAAGCCCTTTTCAAAATGGCGCTTCAGTTTGCTGACACTGACCTGATCACCGATCTTATACTTAAGCTTTTTGGTTGTATGTTTATATTTGGGACAGTAGACAGTAGAGATTAAATATGGCTCGTGAGTATTAGTAACATCTGCCGGTTTCAGTTTTAGTGTGCTGTGGACAGTATGATTGTAATCAGAAACAAGTTTTGATAGAATATCAACCCATCTGTAATTGCCCTGAAGCGTAAATTGTTTATATATCATATTTTTGAGTGTCCTGTTAAATCGTTCTACGATACTGGCTTTCAATTCACTGTATGTAAAATAATGTTTAATATAATGCTGGTCCATTAATTTGTTGAACATAGAATTATAAAATTCTGTGCCTCTGTCTGTATGTAAGTGTTGGGGTATTCGGCCCTGCTTGAATATAGATTTAAAAGCCTCAACGACACACGTCCCGCTTTTAGACTTCAGGGGCACAGCCCAGGCATATTTAGTAAATGTGTCTATCACAGTAAGCATATACTTGAGACCGTGATTTATCTTATGTAGATTTTTTAAATTTCCAGTTGCCATTTCTATCAGGTCTGCCTGCCAAAGGTCATCGATGCCCTTTGTTACAACAGACAACCTCTTGTAATTACGACGAGCCGTTCTATGCCGTTCATCAACTATACCTTGTAAAGACATTAAGTCCGGTAACTAAATATTACATAAAATGGATTGTCTTCAGGGTATAATTGTTTGACTTCGAATAGTAACTGATCACCGGCTTCAACGTCAAAAACAGACAATTGTTCGTCGTCCTGTATTTTATATCTGTTGGTGGTATTGTCCCAGTATGCTACTGGTATTTGAAGTGCCCTGAACACATCGTCCTGTTTCTGTATGGTAAATAGCGGGACCTCTAAATGTCTATTTTTCTTAAATATCCAAATTTTAAAAACCGAACAGTACCATTGACGTAGAAATCGTGGGTCTGTGCAAAGGGATACAGTTTGTAAACATTACCGCCCTTGGCATAGGTCCAGCGCCCACGAGTATTCGGAACACTCTGAAGTCTAACAATCTCTGTAGAGAACCATTGACGGGATTCCGAATCATCCAGTCTGCTCAGCACCGGTTCTAGATGTTCTTCTACGGTACGAACGATTTCGTCGTAGCTGGGCTTGATTTTTACATCAACAATCAGTTGTTTAAACTGCTCTTTTAAATCATGCAGCTGGGTCATAAAACCAGAAAAGTCCGATTCCTGGTTTGATTCCAGGGTCCCGATTTGAAGCTTGATGTTTGATGTAATCTGCTGTTGACTCACTACCAGCCTAAATTTGGAGCTTTGGTTTGATAGATCATGTACCTGGTCTCTGATTTCAGTAAACAGTAACCGCAGCTCATCGATAATCTGATTGGTAGGCAGCGTTTTGATGGTCTCTTGAACCTGGCCAATTTTAAGCTGGATGTTCTTAAGATCATCAGATTTTAGTATCCTATTGACCGTCCTTTTGACAGCCCGCAGTTCCTGAGACGTCGGTAAGCCAGCTACGGTATCCTGAAGTGTTGTCAAAGCTTTTTTAACTGCATCCAACTCGGTAGCATCGGCTACAGTACTCAGGGCATTTTGGAGTTGCGTTATGTCATTTTGTGTAGGCATTGATTGCTGCAGCGTTTCTAGTTTGTTCTGTATGTCGTCTATCAGATGATGGAAATGGGACAGCTCAGATTCGGTGTCAAGACCTTCTAGCTTCGTAATCTGCTGCTGGACTACGCATAGGGTTTCGGTGATGCCAGGTAATTTGGATTCTAGTGTTTCTTGGACACTCGACAGCTCATTTTTCATCGTGGCCAGTGTATCCTCTATGTGGGCTATGGTGCTTTGGATTTTACCAAAATCTTCGTAAGTCTCAAGCTGCAGTTTGATGTTTGTGACATTTCGAGCAATTTCATTCAATTCAGTCGAGGACGGCAGATTGTTTATAAAATCTCCTAATGTTTGAAGTTTGGCTTGGACACCAGATATAGCAGTGTGCAGCTCGTCTGTTTGTAGTTCATTTTTTATATTTTCTAGTGTAGGAATCTCAAATGATTGAAACTGCTCTTGTAAATCAGCTATTATACTGTCGTAATCATCCCGAGTGTTGATACTCTGGATAATGGCCTGCAGTTCTGTTTGGATACTGGCTGTTTGATTGTTCAATTGCTATTTCAATTGTTCGGCATTGGTGGTTTCGGCTTGTTGAAACCTATCGAGCTCGATTTTTAATTTACCAACACCCTCTTCTAAGACTTGAAGATTGTTCATAGAGGGCAAGTTGGTGTACTTTTGTAGTATAGATTTGAGCTCTGAATCGATTTTTAGGATGGGGTCCAGGCATTGTGACTGTAGAGTGGCTATCTCAGATTCCAGATTCGAGTTAAGTGTCGTCTGCAACAGCTGTAAATCATCTCGTAATTTTTTGACTCTGACATCCAGCATGAGAATCTCATCGCTGTAGTCGTTGTGTTTCGTAAGACCAAATATATTATTAGACATTGTTATTTATTATAGAATATGTTATCCGAAATTCTATAAATAGCGGTATAAGTTTATCGTAATCCCCCAACACCTGGATGTACAGGCAGTCATCTACAGATACGTCGTATGTAGTTGCTGCCTGTATCTTATGGTGTTTGATTCTATAGATACTCTGGCCGGTAGAAATTTCAAGTTCACCTTTATTTTCAGGATTCATATTGAATTGTAGTCTGCCACCTATAGGAAACTTATAGTGATTCAAATTATTATTGAATATATAAATGTTTTGCCTACATCGTCATCGTATTCGGTCAGAATACCATTTAAGTGAATAATCAACAGACCACTACATTTAGACGGCACATGTGCCACAGGCTCGACGACGGGTATCTCCATAGCTACAGATTTCTTGAAACCAAATAAATTCATTGGCATGTGTATTTTTAGACACTGGATTATATGGTACGGTTAGTATTTCTAATTGCCACATTTGACACAATTTCTAGAATTTATCAATCTATGATGTCCCCATGGCAGTGTATGAATGCCACAAGACAGGATACATCTTTTATCGTCGTCTGGATCCAAAGCCACTTTTCGAATTTTATTTGTAGCACTCTGGATTCTATGTTCTGGTCTTAATATGGGTACATTTGATTTGACACAGTCTACATAATCCTGGACCGTCAGCTGATTGACTGTGGTTCTGCCAACGCCTTTAGCTCTTTTGGTGACGTCGCCTGCAGCCTCAATAGCATACATTTTGGCCCTTAAACCAACAAACTGCTTGATGATATTGCCATTCTTCTCATCTTTTAATTTACCTCGTATTTTCTTGTTGTGGGATAGGATACCGAATGGATTTGGCTGTTGATAGCCTGATGTATCCAGATGATCAAACAATTCATTTTGTTTCAAGTCTTTGTACAGGTTGTCTGTTTGAATACTGTATATAAAACTGTCCGTGTCTGTATACAATAGAGATATGCGGTTCTTGAAGAATGGCAGCATAACATCGTAATGCAATTTCAGCATATGCAGTTTGGACAAATCCAGAATCGCAGCACCAATATACATAGGCTTATTCAGTTTGACAACTTGTCTATGCATATTTAATGGGGCCAGATCTTGATCATAGATTTTTCTGGACTTGAACCTTGGCGACGCGACCAATTTTTTGTTACCGTCTGACACTAATCTGACGTCTACGTATTTTCTGACATTCTCCATTTTTTACCACAGACACTGTTGTTCATCAATTTATAGAAATCTTTGTCCAAATCTGAAGTGCTACTGGTTCTAAGTTTGGTATTGAAATCGATTTATGGCTCTAACCACTGACTGTGTTTGAATCTTAGGATCTTATTAATGTTCACTATACGAACACCATTCTGCATCAAAAATCTCAGATTTTTGTAATGCAGCACATACCCTTTTTTAAGTTCAAGAGTCAGCATCAGTTTTGGCTGCTTTGAATAGGGGGGACACTTGAATTCTGGTACTGGTGGCAAATAAAAAAAAAGCGATTGTGTAAATCATCAGGTATATCCAGATCAACCTCAACAAAGAACCCGTAATCTGTGTCATCAAATGTATTAACATCTATAGTGGTAGGGTCAACCCATTCAAAACCACCATACAGCAGCTTGTCCATCATAGAATAGCATACAAATTATTAACATCAACGTAGAAAATATACTCAGATGGTTTAGTAGGATCATATTCAGATGGCATGTGCCTGTTATTAGACACAGCATGTCGCTGTGTACACTGGACCATACCACCACGTATACTTCTTTCTATGAACAAGAACATGTCAATAACCGAAATTAGCTCCAATTTTATTTTGGTCTTGAGCAGCATTTTGACCAGGCCAGGCCAGGTAGACCGTAGAAATGGACCGGATCCAGCTGATAGATGCGCATAGACGTGTCCCTAAAAGACTGAATTACACCTGCTAGGATAGTCATGTCTAGCTTTAGATAGTAATCATGGTATTCACCAAATGTCTGGCAATTCAGACTGTCCCATACTGATTTGGCATGCTGGTAGTCTTCATCTGTAATCCCTGACCCTCTGAGTCGACTGTAGAACATATCTTTAGGTGGCAGAGTCTTGTCATCAAATTTGGATGAGTCGGTAACATACTAGTACGGATAAACACCCTTACGTCTGACTGATTCAATATTTAAACCCGGAAATGCTACTCTTGTGATTCGGAACTGACAATCAGACAGTTTACTAGCCAGGGCATCTAAGCCGGCAAGCAGAAATCTGTATGAATCCAAAAACCGCATTTCGATTGTACGCTTTGACCCGGGTATATGCACATGTTTGCTGATAGATATATACTGCTCTTCATTTTTGGCCAGTATATTTATATTCTGTTTATCTTAGCCCAAATGTCTAACCAGATGATGATAATCGTAACTAGAGCCTGAATGAAAAAATATTGGCACAAATGTCGGTTTTTTGATCTGTAGATTACAGGAATTGCAGATTATGCCAAGTATTTGTCCTGAGTAATGGATATGGTGGAACACTTTGCGATTGCTGTCTGACTAATCTGAATCGCAATACGGGAAAGTGACGGCATCAGTCCAATTTTGATAGTCGTCCGTGGTTGGCTGGTCCATCGGTTTAGATGTCAGTAACACAGGCCCAATTTCTATATTTTCTTCTACTACTTTTTGTAGAAAATGTTCTATTACATTAGGCCCACGATATACATACGGAGTGGCAACTGTATTATCATTATTCCACACTACAACATAACCGAAACTAGATGGCTCATGTAGCTGGTATGGTGTAGTAGATGATATGTCTGGATTAGGCTCGCAATATGATACTGGTTTCAAAAATGACTCAAAATCTGCACATATGTACACCGGGTGTTCTAACAGTGCTTTGTGTGTTTCAAAATGCTCTACGACATTTGGGTTGGGCATTTTTGTGCAGGCAGGCTTATGATCACCGCAGTATTGTATATGATCTTTCAGTTTTTGTTTGGCAATATCTGAACCAGAAGATCTGACATAATTATGTTGTTTTTTATTATCTAATACAAATAGGCACCTTGGACAATTTCAATATGGCCATTATGTTTAGTTATTTGACATACGACCAGAAGAGACAGTGACCGAATAAGCGTATAGTGACCATTATTATCACTGGTAGGGCCTCCCCGATGGCGCAGTGGTAGAGTCATCGCCTTGTAATCTAGGGGTCCCGGGTTCAATACCCGGTGGAGGCACATAGTGGTTCGGATCCCACTTTAAACTGTAGGTCCAGTCCCGATTAGCCTTACTGTGCATAAAGTGGACTTAAAACACCAAATCAATCAATCAATCAATCACTGGTAATATACAACAAATTAATTACACGGCCATTGTCAACCTTACTTATTCTGATGGGATATACTGTCTTATCTGCATAACCATATACATAGATAGCCAACGGGTTTCCGTCTTGGTCCCGTGCCCGGGACTCAAATCTGGTTATGTCCTTGATAGAGACCGGATAGTCAATGCCAGACATGGCCCCATCAAATTCATGTTCGTATTGTTTGTAATGGGACACTCGTTCAGGATTTCGTCATCTAACAAATTCATAGATAGCAGCCAATATACACCTGATAAAACATTTATTGTCATTGTTCTGTATGTTCAACACTGCCCTTTTATGCTGAATATGTTTTGGAGGAGGCACATAACTGGATGCTGTCATGGTATCAAGCCTGCTCGGCTGTGGTCCCTGGGGTGGTGTTGTCGATAATGGCACCAGTTGACTTATCTTAATACATAACTTATGTGGTATGCCATTAATACAGCAGCTGTAAGTAAAGTTTCTTTCAACCTCTCAAACGCAGTTTGCTGTTCTTCCCCCCAGATAAATTTCTTCTTTTTTCCTATCAATTTTTGCAAGGGAACTGTCATCTCGGAATATGATTTTAAAAACTTCCTGACATAAGATGTTAATCAGAGAAATGTGCGAACTTGTTTCACAGTTGTCGGTGTCTTATATTCCTTGATAGAATCAATGATTTTGTCATTGATCCGATAGCCAAATTTTGAAATTTTGTGTCCTAAAGCAATAATCTCAGTGTAGCCGAAGTGACATTTTTCTATTGCAAGTTACAATCCCGCGGCCTGTAAACATTGTAACATTTTCTCCAGAGTTACGAGCATTTCTTCAAAGGTATTTCCAAAGCAAAAAAATCATCCACATAATGGGCAAAGTGATTGGGATCCATATTTGAGCACGCTAGGTGAACGCAACTAGTCATTGCACTTGGTGAACTGACGTGGCCCTGTGGCACGACGTTCATTTGATACTGTGACATTCCTGGTATTGTAAATGCTGTATATTTCTTACTGTCCTCGGTGAGAGGAATACTAAAGAATCCGCTCTTCACGTCTGCCGTACAGTAATATTTCTTGCCCTCATATTGTATAATATTTCATTGCTGTTATTCACACCCAGAGCGTTAAATACAGACGATACATTCAATCTGCGATAATCCTGGCATAATCTATAACCCCCCTTTGCCTTCTTTACAAGGATAACTGGAGAGTTAAAGGGTGATTGTGTAGGAGAAATAACCCCTTGCTTTAATAAAGTCTCAATCTGATCTTTAATTTCATCACGAAGGTGAAATGGAATTGGGTAGGATTTTAAGTGAAATTCCGTGTCATCTTTTAGTTGAATTCTATGTTTATAATTCGTGGCTCTACCTATATCATCCTTTGACCACGCAAAAACATGTGGATATTCCATTAAAACAGCTAAAACTTGCTCCTTTTGCTGGGGTTCTAAATTCGGATTCACATGAAACCGACTAGGGTCCGCCCGTGCGTCACTGACGTTCCCTGACTCTTCCGTCGCGAAAACCTGTGCCTGTCTACCAATTTCATCCTTATTCTCATCATTATTGTTACTCATGATTAGCCTATCCCACGTTTCAGCTTTCCCGATAATAGTGCTTTTCGTAACTCTAACATTATAATTTAAAGGATTTGTGATCCAAGTAAGATTCGAATCCGGATTAATAATAATTGCTCTGCCAACCATCAATCCCGTTTTCTTTTGAAACTGTATGTCCGGATCTAAGAGTCTTTGTCACATGAATTACCCAATTTCAGTGGAATACACAAATGCGTCCTGGGTTTCACTTTTATATTTTTAGCAGCTACAAATTCTGGTTGCAAAACATGCTGTAACAAATGGGAAACTTTGATTGACACGTCAAAAGCTTTCTTATTCTCATATTTAATTTGGTTTCTAGGAGGTGTGCCGAATCTATGCAATATAAGCTTATTTTCCTCAAAATCTAACTTAGCCTTTTGTCCCTTCAGGAAATCATTTCCTAATATAGTAACTTGATTAAAATCCTTAACGATTCTAAATAGATGAACAAATGTTTGGTTATGTATAGAAAATGGTAGTAACACAATTTCCTTAACCGTCAGTTGACTATTAGTGACCCCTCTAATCGCAGCATTTATATCAAATCTCTTGGCATTGACTGGTATATTATTATCTCCCGTTACCGAAATTTGACTTGCACTATCCAGGGTGAACTGTCGAATTTCCCCATCTACATTCACATTGATGTAAATCAAATGTTCAGAAGGAAAAGAAGAGACCGTTAGAGTTTTCCCCGAAGGCCCTGCACCTAGGTCCCCGTCATGTGCAAGTCTTAATCGTTTAAAATTGCTTCTGTTTTTACTAAAAGTAGAGTGATTTGTATTTACAACCTCATTAGTATTGTTATTTTGATCTTCCGGTAGTAGTGTGTTTGGTAATAGGATGAGGACAAAAATTATACAAATGAAGAGCTCATATGATTAAACAGATTGATTCGGCTATACTTAAAACAATGTCAAGATGTCTATATGAATCAATCTGCCAAGTGTGGACACAGTTGAATCTAAAGAATCTTGAGCCCTAGTGTACAAATGAAGAATTACACAGTGTACAAATGAAGAGCTCATATGATTAAACAGATTGATTCGGCTATTCTTAAAACAATGTCAAGATGTCTATATGAATCAATCGGTCAAGTGTGGACACAGTTGAATCTAGGGCCTCCCCCATGGCGCAGTGGTAGCGTCATTGCCTTGTAATCGAGGGGTCCCGGGTTCGATACCCGGTGAAGGCACAAGTGGTTCGGATCCCACTTTAAACTGTAGGTCCAGTCCCGATTAGCCTTACTGTGCATAAAGTGAACTTAAAACAGCAACTCAAACCAAACCAAACAATTGAATCTAAAGAATCTTGAGCCCTAGTGTACAAATGAAGAATCCTCAACAGACAGATTTGGCCATGTGTGCAAAAGCTGAATCTGTGAGATTGTTGTTTGTGAGCCTGCTAAAGATATAGTCTTCTTGATATTGTTATGGCTACACTTAAAACTAAGCCAAAAATGCTCATAAGAGCTTTTGCTTACACAGTAGTATAATGTAATATATGCTTAAATACTTGTTGCTGTTATGTTAATATGTTACCTGGAATATGCTCAATATTTTAATTGGACACCAGGCCCAACTTGCATATCTAGTACTAAGACAATGCATTGTGCAGAGGCTTTCTAGAATTGCTCTGTGACTCTCTCATTTCTTATATCATAAACATATGATTTTTCACCTATAAGAATAACACTACATATGGTGTCATCAGGGAGTGTATCTTGGAATTCACATATAATTTTAATGTTTGTCCTGTCATTAACCACAACTTGTTTCCTTTTTGAGGTGTTGATGACAAACATGGGCCTCTGTGCTTTGAATTCATCTGGTGTGTAATACATGTCAGTATTGCCAGTAGTGACCCTTTTGTATGCTGTAAATGCTTCATATAATTTAAGAAAATCATCCTTGGACATGTTTAAATTATAATTTTCTCTAGGGAACACCTCATTTCTGCCATTTTTAAGATATATGTTCTTGATGTTGCAGCTATCAAATTCACTTGATTTTTTTTTCCTGATGATTGTTTCTTCCAGTCTGAAACAGTACCACCACAAAATCTGGCATGTCATATTGCATACTGGAGAATGAATCTGTAGCATCAAATTCATAATAGCTACCAGTGGCAGGCTTCTGCACACATTGATATGTATAAAATTGTAAAGGCACCTGTGGATTTTTTAGAATATCTGCTTTATATTTAAGAGCATAACTGGCTTCATATTCAACAACTGGAATTCTTAGCTCCATAGTCTGAATAATGCACTTGCCTTCATCAGGTAGGGTATTAGGCAGAGACTCCCCTGTAGAGTTTAATGTACTGTACCTCATCAAAGCATTATTATCATTGGCAGCTCTTCTAAATGTGATTCTTAAACCACCCTTCCACATAATATCTTTGTAATCTGAGAAGAATCCTGGCAACAGGCGCATAGGAAACAATATTTTACTAAATTTTCAGGTGGAACACCTCCAAATGAATCAAACACAAATGCCTCATCGTTAAATATTTAAGATAATATTTTATCACCAGCCTCAAATCCACCTATTTTGTAGTAAGAAGCCTCGGTTTTGGATAATTTTAATGTGGCCAAAGCTGTAGAAGTAATACCAGGGTAATCTACTCTGTTTATAACAACACCATGTTTTCTGATCTCAATTTCAGAGAACAGATGTGGCACAAAATTGTCTACCAATCTTATATTTGAATTTGCCGGATAATCTGTACCATCGAGCTTTACAACATCAAATTTGATATATAGATCTGCTCTGTGGGGGTGTATAAAGCCATCCCCTACATCAAGATCAACCTCAATCTCTGTGTTGGGTTGATTTAAATTTGCAAAGGTCCTCCTGTTTGAAGGGAATGATTGTAGTTCATAACTCTCAATATTTTCCATTTTTTTTGTATGTATTTTTATTTAAATATTAATCTCTATGATAGCAGTTGTTGTGGCTCCAGCAAAATCAACTAATTCTTCTTTTTGATTAGTGACCATAAACTAATATAATCTATTCTATTGTGGCACACAGGAAAATATAATGTTGGTGATGGAGTGTAGATGATCGGTTCCATAAATTCAGAGTTAGGTTTGAATGTTGCAATGATGCCAGTTTGTTTGTGAGTGCGTATGCCATTTGATTTGGTGATCATACCCTCGGGCACATTGCAGTGAATATTTAAAGTTTCTATGGCTAAGAATTTAGGTATATTAATAGCAGTGTGTTTAATGGCTGGTTCAAGATTTGTGTTGTTCTCAAAGCCTAACAGCTCTCCTATAGTACCCAGATCCACTGTTTCTGTAGCAGACACAATCTCTACTCTGTGAGTGACAGAATTTTGAGTTAACACTATACCTCTAGGTAACTGAGCATTTAGAGTAGATAGATTATATTGCCCTGGAGTGATAACAATTTTTTGATCACCAAGTGCAATTGTGTTGTTGTGGTGTGTAATATTAGGGATTAAGTACATGCCATAAAATGCTCTGAGAGCTATTGTTTTGGGATACACTATATCATCATATAATCTAAGTTTCAATATTGAATTTTGGCTGGTGAGATGGAATACTCCCATGATGCTTCAGATACCACCGGGCCTTTTGAAAATCTTCAATTGATTGTTTATTTATTTGAGACAGATATCTAAGAACAGATAAACACAGATGTCCAAAATTAACATCTTTGAAATTTTGAACACGTGCATTATTGTAATAAAGATTAGTTGATTTTAGATATTTTACTAAATTTTCAGGTGGAACACCTCCAAATGAATCAAACACAAATGCCTCATCGTTAAATATTTAAGATAACCGATCCAGTGAGTGCCCTGATTTTTGTACTTATCCAAATTAACTATGCCACACTCTTTGTTGAGTGGTTGTTCTGGTAAAGAATCAGACATGTACACACCTCTAAAATTTTTGATGCCCAGTGGCTTGATTAAAGCTTCAATATCTTGGTTTGTAAGCGGCTCTTGTTTTTTTTAACTTATTCATGGCTCTCTTAACACCTTTGCCTTGTTTTTCATGGCCAGATTATGGCGCTTCAATTCATCTAATTCTACCTTATTCTTCTTGGCATCTATTACTGTTTATGCTATTGCAGCTGATCCCCCAGCCAAGCTCCCCACAGCCCCCAAAGCTGCTAAGATGGCCGGGATAGTAAATATGAAGCCACCTGTATGCAATTTTTTTCTAGATTGCTGTAATTTTTTTAATTGGGGGGTACTAAGTAATAATTTCATACCATGGCCCTTGGCAAGACAAGAGCTTTTTTTCTTGCGCTGCTTTTTGGTTAAAAGACTATCAATAGTTTTATAAGATTTAAGACCTGCATAAGGTATCTGATACATAACACCCTTGGCCTTCATCCTAGGTTTATTATATACATATTCTGGGATTACATAGCTTAATTAAGTGGCTTAAATTTATTTAATTTATCACAACCCCCACCCCAGTTTTTGTTTGGTGTTCATAGATATGGTGGTCCCCAATGCTGCTATTTTTTCACTTAAAGAAGCATCTTTGCTTACAAATCTACCAAATGCAGCCTCTTCTAATTTCTTGTCTGCAACATGTCGCCTATCAAGATCAGAATGTGTGTTGTATGCTATGGCATGGTCTCTACAAGCAGCATCTAGGGGATTAAAACCAGAGTCACCTCTGTTTAATCTATGGTCCAATTTTGTACCGGGACCACAATACTGATAGCCTGGAATGTGTAGTTCAAATGGCAGCTTGTTTATGATGTCATTAACCAGCCCCCGACCCTCAGAGATATTCCAAAATTTAGGTGGTAGAGTATTAATAATTTTTATAAGATATCCAATCCCCTTAGTGTCATTCACTATAAAATTAGACAATTTAGTGCTTATCATGTCCATAATTCCAACCTTTTCATTGTAAAAATTGTGGTTGCCAGCATTTTCTTCCCCAGCTATCACCAGCAACCTATCTACAAGTTTCCTGACATCATCAACTCACACAAATTCTTTAGGCAGGGTGTTGTATTGTTTGATTCCACTACCTGTCTTGATCTGTGACCATATGGGCTTGATTAAGTTGTTGTATTTTGCTCCACTGCTAGACTTGACTCTTTTTTGTGTGGGATCATTGTTCTGGTATGGAGCATCTGATTTTATTAATATTTCTTTGTAATGCTCATAATCTTGATCTGTATAGCTGCCAGGTCTCTTCCTAGTCATCAGTTCATACAATCCAGGTGTGCCAGGATACTTAACAAAAGCACCTCTTTCTCCAAGATGAGATTCTGAATATACAATCAGATCATCTACCATAAATGTTACTCTGAAATTGCCAATTCTATGTATGATGCTATCATCATACCATCACGCTCTGTGTCATCATATAAGCCAAAGACCTCATCTTTGTTGTCTTTAGGTGTGCTTAAATATTTTTGAGCAAGAAGACCCAATTCAATAGGATCCTGACTAGCTTCAATTCGTCGAGGAGGAACAGGACTAGGTGTATGAATACTAGAAAGTGGGGTGATTGGATAATCTAATATGTTCCTAGCAGCTACATTCACAAGCTCTGTGATCAAATTTTGATTTTGCTCTGTAACAGTTTTGATATTTTTACCTAATTCACTAATAGCATCAATAATAGGCTGTTCTGTTTGCTTGTGTTGTTCATAGTTTCCTCGGTTCTCTGATTTCCATCCTTTAAATCTTTTTACAACATAATCTCTTAATTTAAGATCATCAATAATTGGCCTTTTCATGGTTATTTATATATGTTTCAATGTCTAGAAAATTGTTAATTTTATTTCTGTATTTGCCACTATTAGGTTTCCTTGTCATGTCAATTGTGTCAAACCCATAGCTGTCCTGGTTCCAGCACCTACTGCAAAACGTGGAAAAATCATTGTAGCTCAAGTCCCCACCTACATATTCATCATGTATGTGTTTGAGGTTGGTATGATCTTGATGAAACACACATATAAAATTGCTGTTGTCTCGGATCAGCTGCTTCAGTATTTTTCAAAAAGTTGGTGCCAGGTACAAGCAATCTATGTTTTTGTGTCGGCCCTGTGTAAAAAAATTTCTAACCTTGTTTTGATTATCCAGTATAATGTCATCAAACACAACAACAGAGTTATCGAGACATTCATGGAGTGGCTAAACATCTGATTCAAAAGTGGCTATATCCAGTCAATCATATAGCTTCATCAGCTGCTGATATTTTAATTGTTCCAAGCTCTTAGAGAAAACATACAAGTGCCTGTTTTTCCAGTCTAACCAGTTGGGTGCCAATAAAAAATTATCAATCATTAGTGTAGTTTTACCACAAGCCGATGGCCCAACAATAAGACATCTAATATTATCAGGCAGCAGCTTGCCATTTCTCTTTATCTGCTGTTCAGGCTCTGGCAGCCTCTTTATAACATCCCTGGTGTTCATAGTATCACTTTGTCTGCATCGATCCAGCTGTGTTCTGGAAGTCCTAGCCATTTAACCAGTATCTTGTTGCCTTTTCTGCGGATGATTTTTTCTATGAGATATGTGTCAGGCTGCTTAGTTTTGCTGAGTTCTTCTTCATTAAACCTGCCTTTGAGAATTTCTCCTCGGTGGTCTTTTAGTATATATGTATATCGGGTCCCAGGTTTAACTTGAACCACTGTAAATAATTCAGTGCTCCAGTTTCTAGTAAAGCCTCTTTTGAATAAGTGCTTATATTTGCTGATTCTTACTTGATCACCTACCTTGTATTTGGCTTTTCTTGTTGTTGGCTGGTATCTAGGATAATAAACAGTACTGATCAATTTTTGCTCATTAGATGAAGTTACCTCAGAGGGCTTCATGTTGATTGTGGAATGGACCGAGTTGTTATATTTATGTAGAAGTTCTGGTAGAATACTGAGCCATTTATAATTACCTTGAAGGGTGAATTGTTTATACATATGATTTTTTAGGGTTTTGTTGAATCTTTCAACAATAGAGGCCTTGAGATCACTGTAACTCGAGTAATGTTGTATTGACTGGCTTTTAATAAATTGTTGGAACACAGAATTATAGAATTCTTTGCCATTATCTGTTTGTAGATAGTGCGGTGATCTTCCACTTTGATTGATGATTGTCCTGAAGGCTTCTGTAACACATTTTCTAGTCTTGGATTTGAGTGGCACAGCCCAGGCAAATTTTGAAAATGTATCTATGACAGTGAGTAGATACTTGTAGCCCTTGTTGATCTTGTCTAAGTTTTTCAGCTGTCCACTTGCCATCTAAACCAAGTCACACTGCCATAAATCATCTATGCCTTTTCCCATACAGCACACGAAGTCAGAATCATGTTTCTGAAAGGTTACGAAGTCTCATTTACATAACATACTTCAGTGTTTCCCTGTCGTGGTTGCTTTAACGTTGCGTGGTGCTTTCAATTTTTGGGCTCGTTACATCTTACACAGGGATCTTTCAATGTAGTTACGTGCGATAGCCGACTCGTTGCTTCCCATCATCCACTGCGCCAAAGAAGTTGAACGACGCTGTGTACCGGCGAAACCAAACACAGATGAGTAGCGTGGTTTGAACTTTGTTTCATGGGACAATCGTCTTTGTAAAGGCAGAGGTAAGTGTATTGATATTTACTTTTTTAACAGTAGTCTTTTTTACGACGAAAATACAGAATTCACAAAATGAAATAAATTAAATATAGGCTACTATAATTAATTCTGCTTCCTCCATGATTGGAAACAAAGTGAGTTTCAGATTAGTGCGAAAAGTATGTTACTTTTATTGTGAAATTAAAGTAGTGTGTGTGAACATACATATATTAAAAATAAATATATATATATATACACACACACACATATATATATATATATATATATATATATATATATATATATATATATACATACACACAACAGAATTACTTACGTACCTTGTAATTTATTCCTATTTCTACGTGCAACGTAATCAAGGATGTAGAGTTTGTTATCATTCTGCCGAGCGTGGCTGACTATCGCGGGACCGTTTACCCACTGTACCCCTCGAGAATTACGTAGAAATTTTTTTAATCGACAGATTTCAATGTTTTATGTAATGTAAAAGTGGTTCCAGCTTTAGGAAAGCTCAAATAACGGATATATTTGATACCATAGAATGGCACACGTAAGATAAAATCTTCAATTTCTAAGTATTCTCGCCACTTTTTGTTGGTAAAAATTGTTTGTATGTACAGTAAAATAGCGAAAGAACGCGCCGAAAATGACTATCAGTACCAAACCTAACAATCCTAACCTAACTACGTAAAATTATAGCTGCCTTTGCGGAAAGTCGTTTTGGGTGCTATATTCACTTGTGTGAAGCTTTCGGGCTGTTCTGCTTCACAGTAAAGTAACATGCTAAGGAAACACATGTACTTTGCTTCATAATAACACATTTCCGAAAGCTAAAATCAACTGAAAACGTTCATAAACAAGAAAATCTTCATAAACAACGCAAGGTATTTCACTTTCTTTTGGGGTACAGAGAGACAAGTGAACATTTCCAGCGCGCACAAATAAAATAACGTGGAAGAATACTGGAAAGTGTTCCGTTGTGGACTGCTGCTGCTGCTAATGTCACTTGACGTTGGTATGAATAATTATTACAGACCAAAATGCTTTCATTGTTAGGTTAGGCAGCTCAAATTTGAAGCATTAAAATTCTTCCGTAAATACTTTACTGCCCGCGATGTAGTTGTGAAGGGGTATTACATTTCTAAATGCATTTCTTAGGTTAGGCAGGCCAGGTTTATGGCTGTTGTGATAGCAATTCCATATGCTATTCTCATCACCTGTTGAAGAAGCTGTGGCCTAAATATACACCTTTTGCATTTACAGTATATGCCCCCCCTCCTAATTTTGCACAAAACTTACCCTATTCTTTGGAAAAGAAAATTTCCTATCTTTCGTGTGTATAGTGAAGAGGTGTACCATATAACTTGTTATGTTCCCAGCCTCTATCTAAAAATATCTACCTGCTAATGATGAATCTGAAGTTAAAATTTGTCGGAAACGTCTAGAAATTGCAAAATATTTGCGAACCATTGATGCTAGCCCAACGAACCATTGACGTGTGGTTAGTATCAGGAATATATATATATATTCGCTTGTGCAACAAAAAATTTTGCGAAAATAGACTGTTTCCATTCCGAAAACTAACTCCTTATTTTCACTTATTTTGCAATTTCTAGACATTTCCGACAACTTTTAACTTGAGATTCGTGATTACGAGGCCTCAATTAGTGAGTATGCCAAATATGAAGAAAATCGGAGAAGGGTCCGGTCATCTTCAGTCGTTCCTATTACAGTGACCAACTGTGCCAGGTGATGAAGCTAATGCTTTTATTATTATTATTATTGAATCTGGTCTCATTATTCATTGTAATATGAGGAATGTTTGTTACGAGATACACACTAATTCATAAGAGCTTGTGTTGTATTATTAGTTTCCATGCTGCTTATTAGGTTAGGCAGTTATGTGCATGGGTTAAGTAAGCACCACTATAAAAATTTGGAATGACCATATCACTAGATATTTAGTCAGCTTTTCCAATATTTTCACCATTAATCAAAACATAATTTCTAATTTTATTTATTCTTTACTTGCACCAGTCGTTAAGTTACTCAGTTAGGCTTATCACTTGTAAGCAGAGAATGCATGTTTTCCTTTCATTGTATCTGGCAGTACTGTTTTTAAATTTTGTGATATACATTTTGAGAGCCAAGCCATAACTGTTTTAAAAAAGTATGTTCTCTACTCATTTTTTTCTCCAGTCTTTGGAGGATGGAGGTATGACTTATTTTCTGGTGAGGCTTGAGATGTCCTGCATACATAGGCATGTGGTTAAAATCAAACCAAATTGTTCCAAGGAAGGTCAGCAATCGAGGAGAGGAGAATATCAAAAAATTCAATTAGTTTTATTTGTTTTAAATATATGTGCATGCGTAGGTGCACCCAGGAATTTTTGTATGAGAGGGGTTGGGGGTTGTCAACCAAATGAAAATGTGAGTCTGCTAGTTAGGTGGACCTTCATGGTACTGAATGGTTAATATGTAGTTATATAAACATCATAGCCAGGAACATGCCTCTTATAAAAAATAATTAAAAAAATACACCTAATATATTTCTTATTCTCAAGCAACAATTTTAGTGCTGGATGAATTGAAAGTCCATCAAAAGTGTGCAACGATTGATAAATGCTGCTGTGCCATTCCAGACAATTGAATCCTATTATTTTAAAATGCTACAAGGATGAATAATTTTCCATTATTAAATTGTGGGGGAAAAGTAATTTGCTGTAATGGTAATAATGGTCCCACGGTTGGGGGGGAATGAATGTTCAATTGCAATGTTATGGGGGAAATGAAACATTAACTCCAACCTTGCATGCGGGGTAGGTTCCACCACTACCCTTTTTATACTCTACATTAATTCCACTATCAGTCACCCATCAAAATAATCCTGTCAGTACATTACTGACTGTTGACTGTTGCATGTAATGGTTGTGTTTGGGCTGGGGTAGAATATAACCAATGTCCAAGGTTGCATTATTGTTTCTGCAATTTGTCTTCTATGCACTACCGAGCATTTCACATGTTAATTCATAAGTAATTTATTTGAGTACTCATCCACATTAGAAATCCAATTTAAATAGAAATAAATTACTACTGATTTAATTCATAAAATTTCTTCTTTTAGGATCTGTTCACCAACACTGGCCAAATGCTAGAGCAAGAGGTGTCTAATATGGCAGAAGTGGCGTGTGCGGGTCAAACTCAGAAATAACAAACAAAACAAGTAAGTTATAATGATGTAATGGAAACTGGGATAATTTGCATTTTTTTACTCTCAAAAGTCATGAAAAGCAATACACTGATTCAGATTAACATATTAACCCTGCAGTTACAGAAACCTAACTACGAATTAGATATTTGCCGGGCTTGTGGTTGTGCTAGTTTTAAAGTGTAATCTACCATCACATTCTCCTTGATTTACAGTGAGAACATTGGCATCAGCAAGATATAGATATCTGCCATTGCTCCCATCAGCCAGCTTGCTAAAGGCATATTATATAGCAAGAAAACTTGGTGAAACTTTTTCCCTCCATATGGCAAGCATAAAAATTAATTAAAAAAAACATTTTCGCAAGCACCCCTCCACCCTAGTTGTCTCACTGTCACCATGTTAAACTACATGAGCATCCCCAAACTAACCCCAAGGCTCTATCAAACATCCCCATCTAACATTTTCCACTTCAAACTCAGAATCCAGAGACAATGAAATGCAAATTTATTTTCCAAATCAGCCTTGCAAATGTTGGTTAAATTACATAGCACATATATTCCTGTTTGTCCTTTTGTGTGACTTTCGCACAGCATAAGAAAGTGTTACTTGCGGTTTGAAGTGTTTTTTTTGTTTAGGTTCACTTTATGCACAGATAAGCTAATCAGGTCTAGACCTACAGTTTAAAGTGGAAATCGAACTGCTAGGTGCCTCCACCGGAAATTGAACCTGGGACCCCTTAATTACAAGGCAACGACGTTACCACTATGCCAGTAGGGAGGCAATAAAGTGTTTGTGTTATCATTTTTTATGTGAGATGCAGAATTTTTTCCAAGAATGGTTTTGGTTCTTTGAGAAATTCTACAAACATACAGAGCTCATAATTAATTTATTTTCTCCCTTTCCAAAATTGAGCCTATTGTATTCTTAAAGCACAGACATTAGAAAAAGAAGTCTCATTTTGGCACATCTATCCCTTCCCTTAGATGTGGCATAGTGAGTTTGAGATGCTTGACTGAAGGAATTGCTGTAAAAGTTTTGATATAAATGTATAGAATAACTGTCATTCCATGTTTGTTTTATAATCTCATAGAGTTGGAAGTGGTCGGAAAAACTGGCTTTTTTTGGGGAAAAAAAGCTTGCTGTTTTTTTTCTCCGTAGCTATTTTTGGTTGAGCTTTTTCACAAAAGTGGCTCAAATCAATGAAAATGCAGGAGTTGGCAGTACTTTTCCTGTTGCATGGTTTTCGTATATCTCCCTACTGTAAAATAGGCACTCATTTCTAAATATAAAATACAATTTACAATATGAAATTTGTAGCTAGATATAAACAATGTTTTCAAAAAAGCTGGCTTTTTTTGAATGGGCTGCTCTTTCAGAGTGTAATCTTCATATTTCGGTAGGCTTATGAAATATATCTATGTAGTATAAAAATATTCACATAACTAGAGTAGTTTTGTGTGTGTTTTTAATATAACCTAATAGTATGATATGATTTTCAATGCTTGAATTTGTTATACATGAAGCAAAAAATAATATACTCCTCTATCTTTTGAGAATCTTGTATGAAATCTCTATACATTAAAGTTTGTGTTCGGTAAAATACATTTGTATTCCGGCTTTCCAGTACATAATGTATAATTTGGTTAAATGGCGGCTAAACCTGGACACGGAGCAACTAGTGATATAATTTTGCTACTTGTTGCAGTGGTTCTCACCTTTGAGATCACAGCCTACTAAATTTATTTCTTAAAAGTCGATGCTCTGATCCCAAGAATTTCATTCATAAATACATTTCTGATCTTTAAAGTTTGTGTAAATTAACATGCACTCTCAATGATAATCAATATTAATATATAAACTATGGCATAATCATAAAAAGTAATACATAGTTCAATTATGTATAGGCTTGCTGTCAAATATGAAATTAGATTTAAATTAGTTGTCAACCCCTGGGTGCAATGGACCTTTTGTTGAAATGCACTGGCATTAAAACTGAAGCAGAAGCAAATAAGACTGACCGCAAATGGCAAAAAAATATTTAAGAGATCGGGACTGGACCTACAGTTTGAAATTATATCCAAAGCACTCTGCCTCCATTGAGGATTGAACCTCAGACCCCTTCTTATTACAAGGCAAGAGCATTTAATTTATTCCACTCCAGAGGTCCATTTATTTTTATGAAAGGTACCTTATATAAAAATCTGGCCTTTTTCCAACAACAGTACTTGCAAATTGTTCTCTCTGATTTGCAGGCTAAACTAAATCTTAATCTTGGATGAAGTAGCTAATAATCTTGTTAAGTATAGAGAAAGAACATTCAGACCGAAGCAACGCATGGTAGTGGGGGTGTCACATTGAAACCATTTTATTATTGAATCACTGCTTCCTTTGCTGATTATATATGGCTAGTTATTTATTATTATAATAATTACAGAAATTACTATCACAAATAAAAAATAATAACCAATTATTACATGAGTGTGTCACATATATTTTATTCCCTAAAACTCGCAAAACCCATGGTTTTTATTAATGATTTTTTGTTTGTAGAAGTGCAGTTGTTTATTAAATATAATTATTACAATAATTACCATCATTACCAACTAATTGTACACTGTCACTGGCATGAGTATCTCGAATGAGACGCATTCAAAGATGACGCATGATATGTCCCCCAAGTGCATTTTGCCTCCTAATTACATTACATTTATGTTTTTATGAGCAGAAGTAATACAGAAATATTAGGAACATTCCAGGGAACCATGTAATTTATTTTCAAACAGTTGAAAAATCTAAAAAATAAGAGGTGGTTGGACTGCAAACCCCCCTCCCCCTCTTCCTCGGTAAGCTAGGATTAAAATTGTAGCTGAACCACTATGCAATATGTGCCCACTGAGATTGGCCAATATATGTCTCTTGGCTGCTGCATCATGTAAAATTTTTGTAGCTAGTTGTAAAATATGTGAGTACAAACCTGTAAACTCCTAATAATAACTTCAAGTGAAATAGGTTAGCTGCAATTGGTAAAAAGCCAAAATTTCTGTTGTTTTTTCTTTAAAAAATGCCTGCTTTTTATCGAAAAAAGAAACAGTTCATTCAAAAAGCTAGATTTTTGCAACTCGATCATCTCACAAGAAAACTTGGCATGTTATGCAGTAGGTTGTTGCACAGCCCAGAATGCCAAAATTTCATCTTCAAACATTGGTCAAATCACAGTTTCCCGATAACTTATTGATCACTTTTCACATTGTTGCAACGTTTTCATTTTCAAATTAAATATCTTCCAAATTTGTGCAATATTCCTGATTGTTGATTGATTGAATTGGCTTATTTTACTTTGTATTTCTGCCACTTTTGACTAATCGCAAAGATGGGGATGCTGAAATTGATGAATGGACACTCACAAATACCTATGCCAGGCTTCGGTCCGGGACCCTTGGCATCATAGCATGTTGTGATAACTACTCCACTCCATCATGGAGGCAGCTGGAGTATTCTTTCTGTGATGAAGTTGGTCTTTTTTGTTGATGAAAGTCATCTTTGTTTAGAAGCCCTAGTGTGGCATAGGTATTGTTTTGCAGATATTATCACACACAATATATTTTAGAAATAAAATTGAAGTTAAGAATATTTGGTATATGGGAACTAAAAGTTAAAAAAATCTGGGTTGTTGTTATTTTACTGATGCAAAATATTTTTCTTTAAATGAAAGTTCTGACTAGAATGTTAATTCCGAATTGATGTTACACATGACCGTATTTCCTTTACAGGAAGGAACTGAATGTTATTCCACTCCAACATGAGGGTATATTGCAGAACCTGCAATGGAATTCTTCTGAACTACAGAAAAAAGTGTATTTAAACAACGAAAATAAAAATAAAGGATATATTTTATGAAAAAATGTTTTTTTTTCATAATAACCATAACCACATAATGTATGTGTAATTTTTGAACTTCAATGCTGACATGAATTGCTTGGTTGGTTGGTTGGTTGATTTGGTGTTTTAAGTTCACTTTATGCACAGTAAGTCTAATTGGGACTTGACCTACAGTTTAAAGTAGGATGTGAACCACTATGTGCCTCCACCAGATATCAAACTTGGGATCCTTGATTACAAGGCAATGACGTTACCACTGTGTCATCGGGGAAGACCTTGGACATGAATTGTGCCTGAGCACTCGCTGGCATCATAACTGTATCAAAGTATGTTTATTTATATTTGTTTGGTTGTTATTGTTGCTTTAAACACACTATACACAGATATGTACCTCCACTGTGTATCGAACTAGACACCCCTTGATTACAAGGCTCTCATTTATATTTCTTACAGTGTAGGCTCAAACCGGCCAAACATCATAACAATTGTCTGGCGTTTTCTCATTTTTGTAATGTTACTGCACAAAAATTCCTGAAGTTTAGCTTTTATCCATTTTGCATTTGTCTCTTGTGAACAGGTAGTTTTTCCCAGTTTTTTAAATTTTTTTACTGGTTCATTAACTGAATCTCTTTTCATGGTCAATGTGTGTCTACATTCTCCAGTTATGTAAGTATAAGAGACATTGTCTTCCAATTCAGGTTACTTTAGGACCCTTTGCATGATCTCCAGAGGTATTTCAAGTTTATAGAATAATACATAATACTTCACAATTAATATTATTAGAATGCAGACTTGTCAAGAATTTCAAGTAGGTACGTACAAGGTTTTGATAAACTACAAACATGCAAGTGTTCTATTTAATTATTTTATTTGAGATAAAAGGCTGAAGTCACGTCTTGATTCTTTTGTTATTAACAGGAATATTACAAAACAGAGCAATATGTTACACCAGAATTTAAACATGGTAATTTTTAGTATATGGAAGTTATATACTTTAAAACCACATACTCAATTTGTAACATTTGAAATCTAATTTGGAATATTCCTGTGTAATACTGATAGTTTGACCACTGTGTAGGTTGAAAAACCATGAAAGTTGAACATTATCCCTGTTATCCCTGAGAAATGCACACAGAATCGAATTATCAGATGACCATGATTCTGCAAAATGTTTTACATCCTGCCAATTGGTAAAGGGGATGGATAGCGACTGGAGCATGATGCTGATAACATCACTCAAATCCAATCTTTTTCATGACATGGTGTTACAAACCAGGGAGAGCTTTATTATAGCATGTAAAACACTATTTTATACAAATTTGATGTTATTTTAGAATTTAGTGATTTAGTTGTCAATATTTCATTTTCATTTGAGTTTCCTTTTTTTTAGCTCTATCTGTTAATTGATATTAATGAATTAATATCCAGTACTTTTATGCAGTTTTTCTCCCCTTATATTAATTGCGACAATTAAGATATGTGGTCAATTCATGAGAGGTAAAATAAATATATTTAGATATCTTGCCTAAACCTAGTTTTCTAAGTAAAATCCTGCGAATTCTATTTTCAGGAAATGATTTACAAGCTAATATTGTAATAATTTTTGAAGGGGCTTAACCCCAATAACCCCCCTCAAATATGCCATCCATGAATACATGCAATATAACCACAATGTAAAATACCATTGCAGTAATGTAACTGACATATTATGCAACCTAATGGAAATGTCTCTGTATTGTCGGTAATGTTACATTTACATGTTTCTGTAACATTATCAATGTTGTGTTATGTTCGCGGACATTTCCACATTAGTGAAACTTACCCGAAACATTTTTGTAATGTTCTGCAACATTGCCGCAATGTTACAATGTTTCACAACTTATGTGTTGCTAACGTATCTGAAACCATGTTGTGCTGTATGGGTTGTAACCACTGGCAGTCTCTTATAATTATGTCTGGCTTGTCTGTGTAATTCATCAACAATAATTTGTCTAGACATAGTATGTAAACAAGAATATTGCAACTATAGGGTGTTCAGCAGCTGATACTACAGGATTTTCTAAATACAGTTTGTCTCCTATTTGTATATTAAATTCCAGAGAGCCATCATCTTCAGCATAAGATGTCTCTAATGTATTGGGATCTGTAAAATCCTCTAACTCTACACTGGTGATTTTTGCTTTGTTATCAGCATTTGTCATTGATAAGGTAGGGTAGTGGTGTGCCTGTGGTTGTAGCCAATATTTGATCTTGATTGGTCTAAGTGTGCCCCCAACAAAAAACTGGTAACAAAATTGTGCAGGGGACAGCATATATATTTTGCCACCTGGTGTAAATGGTGAATCATATTCTTTGTTGGGGATACTGTATAATTCAAGAATTACTGTATGTTTAGGATTCTCGATTATGCCAGTTATTTCTTTTTCTGCTGTAAGCAATCTACTTGTTACAGATTCAAGGTGCTCATTGATAGTCCTAACAACATCATCATGGCCTGGCTTGATCTTTATGTCCACAACAAGTTTCTTGTATTGTTGCACAATTTCTTGTAGCTGGGTGGCAAAAACAGACAGAGCATTTGCTTGGTTGGATTCCATGCTTCCTAGCTGTTGATTGATATTAGCTACAATTTGCTGTAAATTTTCAACAACTGCCAATTTTGAATTTTGAGCAGTAAGATCATGGACTTGTCTTCTGATATCCTCAAGCAGGGCATGCAGTTCATTAATATGTTGATTAGTTGGTAGAGTGGCCACTGTCTGAGTAAGTTGTTTGATCTCTGTCTGGATATTCTTGATATCTTCTGATTTCAATATGCGATTCACAGCTCTCTTAATATTTTTAAGTTCCTGTGATGTAGGCAGATTTGATACAGTATTCTGCAAAGATTCAAGTGCCAATTTCACATTATTTAATTCAGATGCATCAGCCACACTTCGCATAGCATCTTGGAGCAGGGTTATGTCTGCCTGTGTAGGTGTTGATTGTTGTAAAATTTCAAGCTTTGTTTGGATATCATCGATCAAGTGATAAAATGAGATAGCTCAGATTCAGTGTTGAGGTTTTCAAGTTTTGTGATCTGTTGCTGGACACTGACAAGGGTGTCTACAATACCAGGCAAGCGGGATACTAGAGATTCTTGTACATTTGTCAGATCACTTTGCACTGCTGCTATGGTACCTTCAAGATGGGTTATGGTACTCTGAATTTTTCCAAAATCTTCATATGTTTCAAGTTGTAGCTTAATATTGGCAACACTCCGAGTTATAGCACTCAAAGCATCAGAAGATGGCAAGTTGTTCATAAAATTTTCAAGTGTCTCAATTTTTTCTTTAACCTCGGCTATGGCATTGTTCAAGGGGTCCAGATTAGGTATCTGTAGTGATCGAATCTGTTCCTTTAGAGTGGAAATCACTAGATCAAAATCTTCTTGTGACTTTATGCTTTTGACAATTGTTTGGAGCTGTGTCTGGACATTATTTATCTGCTCTTCCAATTGTTGCTTTAATTGCTCAGAGTTGGTGGCCTGGGTCTTAAATTTGGCTTGAAGAGCTGCTACAGCCTCCTCTGAACTTTGAAAATTATCCAATGTTGCCAAGTCAGTATATTTCTGAAGCAGCAATTTGAGTTCTGAGAAGAGGGTCCATGCATTGTGATTGTAAATTTGTAATTTCTAGTTGAAGACTGGCATTGAGTGTGGTTTGTAAAGCTTGTAAATCACTTCTTAATTTTTTGACTCTGACATCAAGCATCAGAATCTCATCCCTGTGATCTTCATGCCTTGTATGGCCAAATATATCATTAGGCATTTTTGTTTTAGTGGTTATTAATTATTGAATATCTAATTCTTAATTCTATAAAAAAAGGTATAAGCTTGTGATAGGATCCCGGGACCTGAATATATAAGCAGTCACCAGTAGAAACAGTATATACAGTGCCAGAAACCATGTTTGAGTGCTTAATTCTATAAATATTTCTCCCTACTGAAATCTTGACATTACCCTCGGGAGTTGTAATAAATTGTAATTGACCACCTACAGGTAAATGATAATGATTTAAATTATTGTTAAATATGTACAATGTTTTACCTGTTTCATCATCAACATCTGTAAGTATGCTGTTCAGATGAATAATTAACAAAGCACTTACTTTAGATATTATATATTGTATATCAGAAGGGGGTGCTGGTGTTGGCAGGTCCATAATAGAATGTTTTTTGAACCCAAATAAGTTCATAGGCATGTTTATTTATTTCAAATCATGTTCTGTGTTTGGGCATTGTTTGCCAATTTTCAAATCACAATGCCCCCATGGTAGAGTATGTATGCCACATGATAAAATGCATCTCTTATCATCATGTGGGTCCAGAGCCACTTTTCTTACAATATTTGTAGTCAACAAGTAATCCTCACTCTGAATTCTGCATTCTGATGTTCTGATTAATCTCTGGGTTTTGAGACAATCTTCATAATCATAAAATTGGAGCTCTTTGTCAACAGTTACTCTGCCAATGCCCTTGGCTTTTTTTGGCAACAACACCACTACATGTTTCAAAGCTGTACATCTTGGCCCTTAACCCAGCAAATGCCACAATAACATCACCAAGTGTGTCATCTTTTAACTTGACAGGCACCTTTTTGTTGTGGGGTTGAATCTTTGTATGTTCACTGGTATCAAAATATTCAAGCAATGCAGGCTGGGACATATCTTGATAAACATCTTCTGTCTGAATATCAAGAATAAAGCTATCTGTGTCCATGTACATCAGTTTTACACGATCATTATAAAAAGGTTTCAATACATCATAATATAGCTTTAACATGTGTAATTTGGCCAATTCCAATATCACAGCCCCTACATAAATAGGCTTATCAAATTTAATCTTTGTTTTTTTCATGTTGAAAAGTGCCATATTTTCATCATAAATTCTTCTATAATTGAAATTAGGCTTTGCAATCAATTTTTTGCTCAGGCTGGGGTCAGTAATTAATTTAACATCAGTATGTTTTCTGACATTTTCTATGGTTTTGCCATACACTGAATTTACCATGAATTTAAACAAAGTTTTATCAAATTGGCTCATTGCAGATGTTCGAAGCTCTGTGTTTGTATCAATATATATCTTCAACCATCTTGAGTGCCTGAACCTCAAAACTTTGCCAACTTTGGTCACTTGAACACCATGATTCATCAGGAACTGGAGGTTTTTATAATATATGACATAATCCTGTTTTGGCTCTAGAGTCATCATGAGCTTCTTCTGTTTAGAGCCAGGTGAACACTTAACCTCAGGAATTGGGGGCAGATCAGAAAATTTGTTGTGTAAATCATCAGGAATTGTCAGATCAACTTCTAAGAACAGGCCATAGTCACGGTCATCAAAATCCTGAAGATCTTCAATATTGAAATCTTCAACCCACTCAAGGGTTACCCCTGCATATGGCAATTTATCCATCATAGCAAAACCATACAGGCTGTTGGCAACCACATAAAGTATAAAATTTGATGGCAGGGCTGGATCATAATCACGAATATATTTGTTGTTGGCTCTGGCATATCTCTGAGAACATTGCACCATGCCTCCTCTTATACATTGTTCCATAAACAGATACATATCTCGATCTTGGATCAGATCCAACTGCATTTTAGTGTTTAAAAACATTGCAGACCATGCTAGGCCTGGTGCACTGTAGAAATACATTGGATCCAGTTTATAATTTTCCATCGATGATTTTCTAAATGCCTGAAGTATATCAGCTAAGAGAGTGACATCAAGTTTTAAATATGCCTTGTGATAATCACCAAATGTCTGGCATTTTAAATTGTTCCACATCAACTGGGCATGGTGATAATCTTCATCAGTGATTCCAGATGCTCTGAGTTTGCTGTAGAACTCTTGTTGTGGTGGCAGAGCACACTTATCAAATTTAGAAAAATCTGTAACATAGTCATATGGATATACACCCTTCCGCCTAATTAATTTCAGGTCCTGATTTGGAAACATAGCACATGTGATTTTGAATTGATCATCAGATAATTGACTGGCCAGTGTAGCCAGGCTAGCGGACAGAATTCTGTAGGAATCAAGAAATCTTAAGTGAATGGGAACACCATTAACTTTAATTATCTTGGTAATAGCTATATATTTCTCATTATTTTCTGCTAAAATATTTAAATTCTGCTTGTCAAACCCCTCGTACCTGATCAAATGATGAAAATTATAATTGGATGCACCATGGCAAAATATAGGGACAAATTTTGGTCTCTGGATCTTAATATTACAGCTATTACACAGGGCCATTTTGAATTTACCATCTGTATGAGAACGGTGTTTCACCTTGATATTTGTATCTGAAAATTCAGAATCACATACCGGGCATTTTTCTGCATTGTTGAAATCTTCAATCTGTTCTTCTGTTAAAGGCAACATAGGTTTTAATTTTAACAAGACATTAGATGCTATGTCATGGCATTTATTTTCTATTCTATGTGCAAATTCTTTGATGGCATCTGGTCCCATGTATAAATATTCTTCACTAACAACACCATCCTGTACAACAACATAATAAAAACTTGAAGGTTCATGTAACTGGTATGATGTAATTGAAGATTCATCAGGATCTGGACTGCAGAATGCAAGGGGTTTGAGGTTTGATTCAAAATCACAAATTATATATGCTGGGTGTTCCAACAAAGCTTCAAATTTTTTGAATTTGGCATTTTCATTTGGGTTAGGCATAAGCATATGAACAGGTTTATGGTTGCCAAAGTATTTTAAATGTTCAATTAACTTGTATATAGCAATTTCTGCATTTACTTCACGAACCCCATTCACCATTTTTCTACCATCAAATACATTCAAACATCTTCTACACAACTTGAATATTGTCTTAGATTTGTCTAGTTGTTTTCTGACTAAAGCTTCAAGACTGTGTATCAGAGTGTAATGGTGTGTGTCATCCCCTTCAATTAAGAGCAGATCAATCAGGACAGCAGAATCATCATCAAGTGTACTGATTCTGAGAGGTGCTATCAAGCAATTGCCACGGCCAGTAGAACAAATAAAAACATTAATAGATAATTGTTTACCATTGATATCCCTGGCCTTTTTTTCAAATTTATCAATATTCTGAACAGACATTGGATATTCTAAGCCCTCCATAGCATCATCAAAATTGTGTTCATATTGTTTATAATAAGTTATTCTCTCAGGATGCCTTAAAACTGGAAACAAAGCAGCTAAAATACACCACAAAAAGCATTTCTCATCATTACTTTTTATGTTAACCACGGCTCTTTTGTTTTTGATATTGGCAGGTAATAGCAAATATGTAGATCCTTTTAATGGGCTGAATTCAGAAATATTAACATAGAGCTTGTGTGAAGTTCCGCATAGGCTCCATCCTGATTCTTTTGCTGCAAATTCAGAGTGTTTAATATTCAATTGCTCTATCAAACTGCTTATTATTTTGTCTAAATTTGCATTTGAATATACAGCTACAGTTTCTGTTATGTGGGGCTGTGTAAATTTTGTGCCATTTGATTTCTTATATTGTGTAAACAATTTGAGGGACAGCTTATAAGAGCCATTTTGTGCATTTAGAATTGCCTGCACATCAGGATTTATACTGTTCAAAAAATTCTTAATATCACATCTTGGCTCTGATTCAAAACAGTGATCCCTAAGTTGGCCAGCAAAACTGCTATGGATAGGTCTAGCATTAACAGGTGTTTCATGCTTCCTTTTCAGACCAGATGTAGATGGCTGTGAGGGCAATATTGATGACTGTACATAACAAGTACACTTATGCCTATTGTAATATGCTTTGCTTAATATTTTATGGCATCTTGGACATATTTTTGTAGCCTTTCTGCATTTCTTAGGATCACAATTATGCCGGTGCCTAGCCCAATTTTATTGCATTGATTGCAATATTTCAAGTTTGGCATTTTTATTGTTTGTTTATATCAAATTTCTTGGTCCAAAAAAGAGAACTATGGATAGACTGCCAAAACAATTATAACAGCAGTTAGTGGCTGAGCTGGTGCTTTTATACCCAGACAACAGCAGTAACTAGGCTCTGGTGATCCCCAATATAAAATAGTTTTGCTCTATTATGCTGTTGTATAACACACTTTACCAGGTATCAAACCTGGGAGCTATCAGCTGGATATCAGCTAGCAGTGAATATTCTCAAAGTCTCACGTGTGGGGATATTATTCTGCTACATGTATTTCAATCTCACAAATTTTACCAGGTATCAAACCCGGGAGCCTCTTGATTACAAGGCAATAATACCAACACTTTGCCATCAGGGAGGCCTACACACTCTACCTGGTATCAAACCCTGGAGCCTCTTGATTACAAGGCAGCAATATTAACACATCTCTATGGGGAGGCCTCAAACCAAGGAGCCTTTGATTACAAGGCATATAAGCTATGGGGCTATGCCCACACTCTCTACCAGGTTTCAGACCTGGGAGCTATGAGCTGGGTATCAGCTAATACAGTTGTGCAGTGAATATTTTCAAAGTCTCACGCGTGTATATATTATTTCAGAGCAAAGCCTTTTAGAATTGGACTCAGGGAGTGATGTCCTTTTAGTAAGAATTTCCCCCTATTACACAGAAATATTAATTGAAGTTTCATGCCCTTTCCAGTGAATTGGAGTCAATGGCATGAAGGCCGGACACATGCTATCATGCAAAAGGAATTTTCCCTAGAATTGCACAGAAATATCAATAATGCTACCTTTCAGCTTATATGCGTGCCAGCATATAAAAGCCCCCATGCGTGCCATCAATAATGGAATATGAAAGCCCCTAAGCGTGCATAATTTATTGCCCGGGGCAAGCAATGCATCAATTTTCCCAATCGAAACTGTCTGACAGACTAATGCATTTCTGAGCTAAGTAATTACTGCCCCGGGCAATAAACTGATGAAAGATTAGGAAGAAAACAGGTAACAGTTCCAATTTGCAGCCTGCCTTTGCCCAAGGTAATCCTGTATTGTATTAGATTCAGGTTTTGCACACATGGCCAAATCTGTCTGTTGAGGCTTCTTCATTTGTACACTAGGGCTCAAGATTCTTTAGATTCAACTGTGTCCACACTTGGCCGATTGATTCATATAGACATCTTGACATTGTTTTAAGTATAGCCGAATCAATCTGTTTAATCATATGAGCTCTTCATTTGTACACTGTGTAATTCTTCATTTGTACACTAGGGCTCAAGATTCTTTAGATTCAACTGTGTCCACACTTGGCCGATTCATTCATATAGACATCTTGACATTGTTTTAAGTATAGCCGAATCAATCTGTTTAATCATATGAGCTCTTCATTTGTATAATTTTTGTCCTCATCCTATTACCAAAGAGGAAAAGTGCGAACTCTGAAATCGAGGGTTAACGCCATTGCTCCATCGCCCCCGATGCGAGCTTTGCGACTGTGTGTCGAGATAATTATTGTGGTTATTATACCAAGTATTTCTATTCTGAGCTCTATGATTACTATTACGATAATAGGTTCTCCTATTGTTTCTGTCTCTATGTTCATATTCTCTAACTGGATATGAGAATGATGACTCAGTAAATGAATGTTTTTTTCCGATGTTCTGCAAGTGCATTTATTTTAGCCTCAAGATTCTGAAATTTCGAAACTAAATCTGACTCATGAGAATGGAGTCCCGTGTTCGACTGTAATTCATCAAGGTCTTGTTGCAGTGCATTTAATCTTTCCTCGATCTCCCGTTTAGCCTGAGAATATGTTATGTCAACATGACCATTGACCGTGCGCTGCAACGTGATAGCTTGCTGAGTCGGCATGTAGGCTTGACTCGATTAAGAACACGACAGAGCTTTCATTGTCTCACATTCAGTTTCTAGAATTTTACGTTTTTGAACAAGATATTTGAATTGTTCAACATGTTTCAAGTCTCGTAACATTTCATGCACTGAATCATATTGCCTGTTATAAACTTCTTTCATAAAGTTAGGTTGTAAACCCCCACTTATTTGCTTAATTTAGTCACTAGTGCCCATGGCAGGATCTAATTTTAATAACAATAACTGTTTTTCTCTCACATATTTTGAAACAGGTTCATTTTCCTGATGGAAGCGTAATCTGATTTGTTCCTCTAATTGAAAAGTATCCCCCGGTTCCGTAAATTCTTCCACAATTTTAGTTTTTAAAGTTACAAAATCTATATCCTGTGCTTCCTGAGTTCGACGCCAAGTATTGAACCATTCCAATGCTGAATCAGCCAAAAATGGCGGTAGCATTTGCCTTTTCTTTGAGTCATTCCACTCATTAAGAATAGCTAAACTTTCAAATTTATCAATGAATTTTAATACATCCTCGTGAATGTTATCTTGAAACTGGATAGTTTCGAGAATGTCGGGGTGGATAAATCTAGATTGCGCCATGATTCTATGATTAGGCTATGCGCAGGAAAAATGCTTGATTAGCTTAAAATTAGCACTAAGTTGCTTGTTTTCTTTTCTCATCCCCCCGTAGCTTTGACAGGACTTATCAACAATTCAGTTGTTTACTCTCCCGGAAATTTGATAAGTTAGGTTCAACAATCGCGTAACAGAGTGACGACAGTACCAAACACATCTTTAAAATATTTAACCAACCTTTATGCAACATCCTAATGTTAATTCTCATCTTTTCACAACCCAATCGCCGAATAACCTAGTTAAAACTCTACTCTTATTTATTTGTGCCTTACCGCGTAGCATATTGCTAGGCCTACCTTTTGCTTTCTTTTCTTGATATTTGGTAATAATGATTATTAACACAACGTGAAGATCTAACTAGTGAAAATTCCGGCGCCATATCGCACGTACGTAATTTGTAAAGCTAGAAGGCTCTATTATTTTCATCGTATTTCGGCATGAAATACTCTATGTGATCAGAAGTATCCGAACACCCACCTAAAAATAAAGTACCAGTTTGGGCAATCCTCCATCGGGAACACTGGCAATCAATAGAGTGTTGGCCCACCCTTAGCCTTGATGACAGCGTTCACTCTCAGAGGCGTACTTTCAATCAGGTGCCGGAAGGTTTCCTGAGGAATGGCAGCCTATTCCTCGCAGAGCGCCAAAATGAGAAGAGGTATTGATGTGAATCTGTGTGGTCTGGCACGAAGTCGGCATTCCAAAACATCCCAGAGATGTTCTATGGGATTCAAATCAGGACTCTACGCAGGCCGGTCCATTAGTGGGAAGTTGTTGTCGTCAAACGACTCCCCCACAAGCCCTGCATAATGGACAGGTGCTCGGTCGTGTTGAAAGACACAATGGTCATCCCCGAAATGTCTTCGACGGTAGGCAGCATGAAATCTGTTAAAATGTCAACGTAAGCTTGTGCCGTGACATTGCCATGTAAAGCAACAAGGGGGCCAAGCCCCCTCCAGGAGAAACATGACCACACTGTAACACCGCCATCTCCGAATTTCACTGTCGGCACTATACAGGCTGGTAGATATCGTTCACCAGGCATACGCCACACCCACACCCTACCATCGGATCGCCACATTGTGTACTGTGATTCGTCACTCCACACAACGTTATTCCACTGTTCTATGGTCCAGTTTCGAAGATTCCTTGCACCACACGAGGCGGCGTTTGGCATTTGTCTGTGTGATGTTTGACTTATGGGCAGCTGCTCGGCCATGGAAACCAACTTGCCGCACCTCACACCAAACAGTCATGGTGCTTGGAGTAGATCCTGATGCAGTTCGGAATTCCTGTGTGATGGTGGCCTTGGATGATTGACGATAATGCTGTACGACCCTCTTCAACACTCGATGGTCTCGGAGGCCAACATGGGAGGTTGGCCTGCACGCTTTTGGGTTGTACACATCCCTTCACTACAACAATGGAAACAGTGGACACTGGGATGTTTAGGAGAGTGGAAATCTCACACACAGACTTCCTACAAAAGTGGCACCCAACCAACTGACCAAGTTGAAAGTCTTGAGAGTTCTTCAGACCATCCCATACTGCTGTCTCACACTGTCTGCAGACTACTGAGTTCACTGACTATGTGTTCCACACGGTAGATGGCAGTACTGTGTCGTCCTCTATGATAAACACACATTTCGCGTTCTGTCCGGATACTTTGATCACATAGAGTAGATGAAAATCGCAGTATATCACGTACTGCAGTGTTTTCTCATCGCATTTGCAAAAAATGGATGAGAAGCCCAACGCACGTCCACCACGTAACGCAACTCCCATGCTGCGTTTGGGATCGAACCAAGAACCTCTATATTGAATTGGGTGATGTAGTTATTTCTCATTCATCTCTCAGATGGTTATCACTCGCTTGGCCTAAATGTGATAAATGCAAGAGGTTACTTTTAAAGGAATGGCGATAGAAATTAACTTAGATTAGATATGGGTTTTATACTCTCCATGACTGAACCGATGTGGATTGGTTAAGAAAAGGATATTACTTGCCTTACAAATATATGAAGATTGTTCCTACACTTGTCCTCTCAACTATCACTTGTCTGACCTCCTTGTCAGACATCGAATCTATCACACACCATCGTCCAATAATCGTTCTCCACTTTGCTTTTCTCTCACCATCCGTAGACCTTACTCTCTCTTCTATTCTCGCCAACTGATCACACCTCCTGACAATTCCAACAAGTCCAAGTCAATCACCAGACCTTTGTCTGATTACTTATTCAGCATTCCTATCTCTGCTACCTGCTATGCTAAGACTTTATACATCTTACCCAATAAATTGGGTACGATACGATATAAAACGCCTAATAGTTTTTTTGTATGTAATGAACTCTTTTGGTATCTTTTCATGCAGTTAACTCTCCAACTAGAATCACCAGCAAAACAAAAAATACAATAGAAAATATTTTCACCAATAGACCATGATAAATATTCAGTAGAAACATGTATAGGTTTTTCTGACCATGATTCTCAGCTTATTACGGTAAACGTAACAGATTTTGACCAAGTGTAACTGTTTTCGAGATACATCCACTTCCGGTCGCCATTTTGAATTTCCTCCAGTCGGGAAGGACATCGAGACGATGCTAACGCACCAAACCTAAGCTCTATGCGACCATCTGTTCTGACGTTACGAGCAATGAAAAAAATATGGCAATTGGTGTTTAAACCAAACCCTTGAATTTAGGACCACCAAACTTGCTATACGTACTCTGCATCACAAGAATCGACAAGGGGTACCTAATTTTACACAATGGGGAGAATTTTTGATTTATTTTGCCCTATCTCTCACTGTTTTCGAGATTATCGCAATTTGAGTTTTTTTTTAATTTTCAGAGGGGGTGAATTTGATTCCATGACGACCTATACCAGTTTTGGTAGGGGAGGACAGAGGGCACCGATATGTCTCTACGATCATCCCTTCAAAAGTTACGAGCGATCGAATAAAAATAAGTGGTAGTTGGCCCACACCTTGACCTCAGGACCACCAAATTTGCACGCGTATTCTATGTTACCCCAATCGACAAGGGGGTCAAGGGGGCAATTTTTCGTGTTATTTTCGCGATATCTCTTACCGTTTTCGAGATACGTCCACTTCCGGTCACCATTTTTATTATTTTCGAAAAATGTTCCGGAAAGATCGAGGAATTTTGATAGACTATGACTACAGAGCCATCTATGAACAAAACGTTGGAACTCTTCAATGTTGGAATTTTGATAGGCGGCGCCAGATCCATCTATGAGCAACACGTTGAAACTCTCGGATGTTGGAATTTTCTTGTCAACTTTTTCAGTACGTCGACATTTTTTATTCTTTTCTTTGTGAATGGGTTAAATGACTTGCAACGACGAAGGCCTTCTAGCAACACTAACTTCGCTTATGCCGGTGTATTTCACTAAAATATGTCTTTAACTATTGTCTTTTAGGAACCGAAATCTCCTTTTGGTAAATTTGGTTATTGCCAATTTGAAAATTGAGTCAAAAAGAACAATGGAGATGGCAATTAATTGTTCAGAAATGACAATAGTTAGAGGTTTCCCCAATCTAGTTTGATAGGTTGTTCGAAATTTCCAAGGCTTATTTTCTTTTTTAATATAAACATGTTAGAAATTGAATTGTCTCAATCATTGTCCCCAAGAAATTATATATAAATAACATATGAAAATTCTATCGTATTTGCGAAAACAGTCCTTTAACTTGTTTTAAAGCTATATTCGACAAACTATTTCAAGATTAAAGAGTCTTTTTAGAAGGTGTTTCCTAGATTTTCGACCATATTAATTTTTTTTACATGATCGGGTTTTACTTGTTGTCCCCGAGAAAATCTATATAAATAACATACCTGAAAATTCTATTTGCGACCATAGTCCTTTAACTTGTTTTAAAGCTATATCCGATAAATTATTTCAAGTATACAGATAAAGAGTTTTTTTAGAAGTTCTTTCAGTTAGTTCCTAGTTTTTTCGACCACATTGAATTATTTTACATGATCGGATTTTACTTGTTGCCCCCAAGTAAATCTATATAAATAACATACCTGAAAATTGGTAAAACTTTTTTCGTCTTCAACAACAACATCAATTTCTACAAAATTCCGATCAACTGGAGACTTCAAATAATCGTGAATCCGGAGAATGTGATCGAACTCAAAATTTTCTCAGGAAGTAAGATTTAGAGAATCACACACGATAGTATGGACTCCGCTACGACGTACGATGATTCTGCAGGAGATTGTCTGTATGTAGAGGTTCTGGGAGATTACGACAAACTCATTCCTCTCTTCATAGAGTTGAGAATCACGAATCCGATAGTAAATAAATAGCCATAGTAATAAAAAATACCTAACGATATTTTTGGACACCTGAAGAACGTGGACGATGCTAGCGAAATACTTAAGCTGGATGTCAGGGTTAAGAAGATAAGAAGCGATCTGATAGCTTTGCAAAATACACTCAACTCCAGTCTACAGTCGGAAATAACAAGTTACAAAAGAAGTTACAGCGAGGAGTAGTACTTTATCGGAAAGGAGTTTTATTTCAGGAGAGTTCATCAGAGTTTCATCAACGAACAAGCGAGTCGATTGTCACTTCGAGATCTACAAGTAACGAACGTTCCTCTATCCTTGTTTTTCATTCTCTCACACCCCTGCCAGACCAGTCAATTGTAGTATTTAAAGTTAATCGTGAGTGTTCTTCTTATTTCACTGGGCTAGCCCCCCATGCTAGATTAAGTGTAGACGTAGCTCTTGTTACGATACACTTCTCGCAGCAAATTAACTTCGAATATCCTGCTTCACATAGCCTATCTACTATCCCTTAATACCAACAATCGGGTGTTTGTACGTGGTGGAGGTTGCAGGCCTTCTTCTTTCATTCCTTTCCCTCCGCGAAATGTATGACCAATTTTTGGTGGTTATTTTTGCCCCCTGAGCTTTAACACGTTCACTCCGTTTACGAACTAATTTAACCTTCTATTATTATTTCCGCTACTCGTTAACTTTCCATTTTAATTTACATCTTTGCGTTTTTTAACCCCCCTTGTTTTTTATTGGCTTTCAACACGCGTTAATTTTGACGACACGGTCCCCTAGCGACCTGTCACCTGTTCAAAGCCCGACTTAAACGCCTAATCGCCCCCGAACGCTCCTCGCTGTAAGTTCTAGTTTCTTAGTTCGTGCCCACAGCCATCGGAAAATGGATTTTTCCAGTTTTATGAACCCCTTTATGATAGAGGGCTTCCAGTTCAATGGAATGGTCGGGGAGGATGTCACGCGCTTTCTTGACCGCGTAGACAGCTTCGCAACGCTTAATGAATGGACTGACGTCAAAAAGTTGCGAATGGTTTCTGCTTTTCTGGCAGGTTCAGCGCTTCGTTGGTTCGAAGGATGGAAAGCTATACAGGTAGACAAAGCAGTGACCTATGATTATTTATGACGCAGTTGCTCGACGAGTTTACAGACTCGGCCGATAAATTGCAGCTGAAAGAGAAAATCAAATGTCGCCTCCACACGGACGTCGAATCTGTCACGGAGTATATTATCGCGACAAGCAACTAATGTTGCACCGTCTAGATCCCAATATGCCCACGGCCAAAGTTATCAAACACTTGACCAGGGGTCTCCAAACGGAATTTATGCGCGAGACGTATAGGCGAGAATAGGCTTCCGTACCGGACTTTTTACGGGATTTAAAATAAGTCGAGAAGCTTCAGTTCCTTATAAGAAAACGTAAGGCTCAAGAGCTTTCTTTCGACGCTAATAAAGATTCTCTGCTGCGCCAGATGGGCGACCTTCAGGCGCAGAGTCCCAGGAATCTCGCGTTTTAATACACCGCGGCGCAGGCTCAGGATCTACCACGGACCGGTGAAACCCCGGACCTTGAACAGAAAGTCGCAGCCTTTCAAGCTGAGCTTGACTCGCTCATGCATAAATCCGAAGGCAACTCGAACCCGAGACCTCCTTCTAAGGAGACCGGTCTCGCAGAACAGTTAAAGAACTTGTCTCGGAGGATCGATGCACTTTCCAGTGCTTCTCCCAGCCAGCAGCCGCCTGATGTAACGAGGCGCGATGATTTTTATCACGCCCCCAAAACTACCGCGCCCATTCCTCGACAGGTTCTTTTTATAACCCGAGAGCCTTTTCGCATCGCGGCCAAGGACAGTATCGCCCGCAGTTCAACGATTTTAACTGGTCTTCCCAACATGACCGAGGCCAGCAGTGGCCGGGCGGAAATTCACGTTTCCAGTCCCCACGTTTTCAATCATCAACGCCGCGAGTGGAGCAAGGGGAACGCCGAGACGGAATTCCATTATTCTCAAGGTTCTTACCCCCACCGCACAGCCGATGTTTGCCAGGCCAGGGAAAATAATTTAAAACGGCCACTAGCGACCGGGGGAATAGACGTGTCAACAACCCCAGTTGTTAACTGTCTATCCGTTCAGATGTTCCCAAACGCAGAGATGGTATCTATTAGCCTAATGCAAGCAGGTAAACCGTGTAATTTCATTCTTGATACGGGTTCTATGATTTCGGTAATTGGTGCGAAGGACATTCCAACCAGTGCACCACGTTTTCAGATTCCTACTCTCATACAGGGTGTGTTAAGCACGCACCTTGCGGTAAAGGAGATCGCGCTTTTAACGTTTTCCGTAGACGGATTTGCATTCCGCCACCCCTTTCGCGTTCTTCCGACGTTTCAACAGGGTGAAATTCTGGGGAACGACTTTTTAAGTAATCAACGGGATACATTGGACTTCCGCACAAATCGTCTCACCCTATATCGTTTTGAATCTCCAGTAAAATCTACTTTTAGGACCACTACCCACAGGGCGTTCGACGTGTTTATCAAGCTCGCGCACATGATAAAGGCTAATCCCACTCCCGAAATTGTCGCGGTGAGGAAGATAATAGTGAAACCTCGCTCTTACCTTTGTATTCCCTTGCGCTTGGTGAATATTATTACCGATTCCGACACGTTATTTGAACCAGACGTGCGGTTTCAACCGAAATCTGGTTTATTAATACCGTGGACTATTTTAAATGCACAGACCAACCTTATTTGGATTAGCAATCCATTGACGCACAAGATTACCAAAGGCCAGCGTCTTGGTTCGGCTGACACGTGTGAAATCCCTGTCGCCCCGGCCGACCCGACTGGGGTCAGTGCGCGTGACTCCGCCGGAATGTTTCCCACCCCGGCTCAGGTGAATGTAACGACAGAAACTGAAGACGCACGTCACGCATCTCCGGTGGACAAGCAGTTCGACATAAATCCGGACCTTACGCCTGTACAAAAACAACAATTGTTACAGCTCTTGCATAAATATTCCAACGATTTTTCTTGTTCCGAAACTGACGTTGGTCGAGCTACAATTTACGTACACTGTATTCGCCTGAAAGACGATGTTGTTTTCCGGTCAAGGCCATACCCGGTGCCCATTCATTTGCGTAAATAATTGAATTGGATCCGTTTTGCCATCCCAAATGCGCTTCTTTGGAAAGTAAGAATGTGTTTATAACATATTGTTACCTGCTAATATACATATATATATATATATATATATATATATATATATATATATATATATATATATATATATACACATATATGTATAGTGTGTGCGCGAGCGTGCGCGATTTGTAATTAATTAATACACATACAAGGGAGGTCTAAGTCTCCCCCTCCGATTTCCATGAAACTTGGCAGGTGTATAGAGGGGCCCAAAGGAAGAAATACGCGTTTTTGTGTTTCAGCTAAAAAACAGTTTTAAGGGGCAACCCCCCCTCAAATGTCAAGATGAGAAGAAATTGAATTGGGGATCCCACTAGAACAGATTTTTAGCCGAAACAAAAAAACACGTATTTCTTTCTTTGAGCTCCTCTATACATCTCCCAAGTTTCATGGAAATCGGAGGGGCACACAGGGGTCAGATCCCCACTTCAATTTGTCCTCATCTTGACATTTGAGGGGAGGTTGCCCCCTAGAACAGATTTTTAGCCGAAACAAAAAAACACGTGTTTATTTCTTTGGGCTTCTCTATACATCTCCCAAGTTTCATGGAAATCGGAGGGGGACACAGGGGTCAAATCCCACTTCAATTTCTCCTCATCTTGACATTTGAGGGGGGTTGCCCCTAAAACAGTTTTTTAGCCGAAACAAAAAAAAACACGTATTTCTTCCTTTGGGCCCGTTTATACACACACCTGACAAATATCATGGAAATCGGAGGGGGACACAGGGGTCAGATCCTCACTTCAATTTGTCCTCATCTTGACACTTGAGAGGGTTTTGCCCTTATAACCGTTTTTTAGCTGAAACAAAAAAATGCGTATTTCTTCCATTGGGCCCCCACTATACACCTGCCAAGCTTCATGGAAATCGGAGGGGGGCACTTAGATAACCTCCCTTGTTAGTCTTACACTTTTTAATTATATAACACTGCATATATTAAAATGTTTTATTTTAATTTGTAAAACTGTAACTGTAGAAAAATTGTATAATTTTTGTATAACATTTCTATCTTGTTAAATGTGTTATAGGTTTCATCCTGGAATGGAATGTCTCACATTTATGTGTGTTTCCATTTCCAATACATTCGAATGAATACATGTTGTTTCAATGGCATTTACCAAATCACCTCTGACATTTTATGTTAAGCAAGTAAGATTATTTGTGTGCACGTGTGTGTTAGCCAATGCATAGCAAAGTATTTTAGGAACAACACTTGAAAAAAATTCTTTTAGGACTAAGTAATGAAATTTTTTTTGTAATCGAAGATCATAATACCTTTTAAGGTGCTGTAATATTATAATGGGATTGAGATACGAAACTCTCGGATCCGGATCCGGATTTTCGGATCCTGAACTTTCGGATCCGGATCCAGATCCGTAACTTTTGGATCCGGTTCCGGATCCGAACGGATCCGGATTTTTCGAATCCGGATCCGTTTGGCCATCCCTAGAATCTACGTCCCCTTACAACTCGCGTGTGTTTCTTGTGCGCAAAAATAACGGGAAATACCGCATTGTGCAGGATCTTCGTGCACTGAATTCTAACACCATCTTTGAAGCGATTGGTATAAACGATCTCAATGAGACTCTATATGAAATTGGCGGCAAAAGTTTCTATTTTAATCTTGATTTTCACCAGTCGCATTTTCAGTTACCCCTGTCGGAAGACAGCAAGCCGTATACGGCATTCCCAGTGCCAGGAAAAAGCCATTTTGAACTTAATTTTGCTGCAATGGGCGCCAGCACTAGTCCCGCCGGGTTAACAAGATCCATTCAATTGGCTTCTGCACAAATGGATTCCTCTACGTTCGCTTCCTTCATGGATGATCTGTACTGTTTTGCCGACGAGTTCTCGGTATTATTTAAAACCCTCGAACAACTGTTTAAGTGTTTAGAGGCGGCCGGTTTGAAACGTACCCCTTATAAATGTTCCTTCGGTTAGAGCCAGATTATCGCCCTCGGGAACCGGGTTGGCCGTTTCGGTTACTCAATCTCGGATAAGATTATTGACTCTATTACGCACTACGTCCAGCCCAAAACCGAGCGTTAGGTGCGCCGCTTTTTGTGCCTTACTTCCTACGTCCGGCGGTATATTAAAAACTACTCGGACATTGCCGCATCGCTTCAGGCTTTGGTAGGAAAGAATAAGCGTTTTAAATGTGGTAAGGAACAACAAGACGCCTTTGAAGCCTTAAAAAGGCTCATATTACGGCCCCCGTTCTATTGCCGTATAAGCCTGACAAAGACGTTCGGGTTTATACTGATGCATCGACTGCCGCGATTTCCGGGATATTGATGCAACAAAACTCTGAAGCAGCGTGGCTTCCTTGAGCGTACTGTTCACGAAAATTGAAAGATCACGAGACTAGGCTCGGGATCATCGAACTTGAACTGCTGGCCATTTTTTATACGTTAAAGAGCTTCAGGTTCTTTCTTTTAGGACGTCACTTCTTTTTGTTTACGGATGACAAAAGTATAACGAATCTGCGCATCGCCAAATCTCTCTCACCTTAACACTTACGTTGGTACTTATCGAACCAACCGACGACGCGCCAGAACTGGAAAAGACCAAGGTTTAATTAATTCAGGATAAAACCATTGATATTGCCTCCCATCAGCGCGCGGATGAAACCCTTGGCGCTATCATTCGTATTTTGGAGTATCCACAGGGGGAATGCAGCCAAGCTCGCGCCCCCCTCCAACGCCGGGTGTGTTACCATTCCATCGAAAATGGGTGGCTCTATCGGCTCCATCGAATGGCCTCAGGAACACAGAAGCTTCTGTGCATACCGATCGCCGTCCGTGACACTGTGATTGAATCTCTCCCTTCATTGCCGACCGGAGGTGGCCACATGGGCTTTTCCAAAACTTACAATCGAGCCCTCAAATAAATTTAATTTCCCTTTATGAAGAACTTCATACAGCCGAAAATCAGGGAATGCGCAGTGTGTCAAGCGAATAAGAAGCCGCCGGTTACCCGGCCGACGAGGTATTGACTTATACGATCAAAACCATTCCAATTCATCGCGATTAACTTCAGCAGCCCTTATCCCACTTCAGGACCGCTCAGATATAAATATATACTCGCGGCAACTGACTTTTCAAACCGGTATATGGTCGCATGTTCGATCCCAGACGTGTCAGCTCTAACGGCGGCCGACTTTGTGTATGATAAGGTTATCCTCCGATTTGGGATCCCAGAGACCATCCATACAGATAAAGGAAGCTCGTTTACTTCTAAGCTCTTGCAGGAGTTGAATGAAAAGCTCCGAGTGAACCTCAAGTTCGCGCCAACGGCGTGTCATAATCCGCTGAGCCTCCAAGATAAAGGACATTTTTCCTTGCAACAGATTCTTAAAAACTTTGTAAATAATGCTGACACGAATTGGAACATATATCTTGGCCCCATCCTATTTTCATATAACACGGCCCGCCAGCAGAACTTGCGTTTTCTGCATTTTATCTGTTGCATGGTTTCGATCCTCGCACTCCTTGGTCTGCAATGTTACACAGGAGCGTTTGTGCAAGCGTGGAGAATGAAACGAGACTCAAAATCCTAGACAAGGCGCGTGCCGCGGCCGCGGAACACCTTCAAGCGCGCTATCAAGCCGTTAAGTCAGCTTATGACCGACGACATTCTCAAATCTCGTTTAATAAGGGCGATGAAGTCCTTATTTTTGATGCCACCCAGCGCATTTGAACGTCTGGAAAATTTTCTGGGGTCTGGTACTGTAATAGAACGCGTTAACTCCAATTCGTATCGTGTCCAATATCCAAATAAGCGGGGCGTTACTGTCAGAGAGGAGATGGGGATACAGCGTCTTAAACTGTATAATCCGCCCCATGAAGATTAGCGAACACCGGGAATAAAGGAAGGTTGCGACACCCCCCCCCCCCCTTTGGCTACTTACCGGTGGTCACCTATAACTTTTGCTATATATCAGTGGTCAATGAGCAGCAACGATCAGACAGGCAATTTTTTAAAGATAATTTTAATTTCATACATAAATCGCTGATAAATAAATATCTACCTTCTCTTATGCGAAAATGTTGTGCAAGGTATTATTTTTCGCCAATGACCGCATCTGCACGTAGTGCAGACTGTAAGTCACCCACACCTGAATAATGAAGATCACGAAGAAGTAAGAGATTTAACACTGCGAGTGTTTCTATGTAACGCACATTGTAGTAGTTTCAACGATAAGTTAACAAGTAAGTTAAAATGCGCTTATTATATTATGTACAAGTCCCCCAGGGGCACCTTCTGTTTAACAGAGGGGAAAGGACGTGTGCTGAGCACACGATAATTGACTTACACGAAGTACATTCTTCACTAGTTTGGTGTGTGGGTGGACGAAACAGGCGTTAAAAATACGTTAACATTTCTACACATTTTTTTTTCATTACAATGGAAGGATTTAATAGATTTTATACAAATAGTACCTTTGTCGCTTGAACGGGAAAATATACCTCAACGCACCTTCGTAATAGTTTTGTTCAGAGTTCATTCCAGTTACATTAAATATAGAGATAAATAACACCGACAGAGATTTAAAGGTGCTGCGCACATGAAGGGACAATGAATAAATAAATCACTGCATGAAGCAAAGTCGGCTTCTTTAAGTAATTATGCGACGGATACATTATTATTATTATTCCGTTGAATCAGAAGAGTTGTGGCTTGCTCCCACACTTCAATAAGTGTATAGTTACTGACAGCATAGACCTACTTAATGGCGTTACTTGTATCATAACAGTTTTAAATTTGTTTTTCTCAAGCGTTCAAGCGTTAAGTTTTAAAGAAATAATTCGTTAAGCACTCATTTATCACTATAGTGTGGTACTATCATCTATATCGCGTTAATAGCGATTTGTTTGTTTTTAATTATAAGCTGCCTGCTTCATCGTTTCCCGCTCACGACCCGCTTTCGCGCAATCTCATGCTGCAGCTCATATTACTATGACCAAATAAGCGAAAATGCCATCGATACTTATCACACTTATGAAAACGTAGGCTTTACCATAGTAAATGCGGCCATACATATTAACGTACTATTCCAAGTCAGTGCGCTCTCGGAGCTGGAAGTGAGTACAAAACACCACGCTCCGTGCACCTATGTCAATGTGATCCTACCCTCCCGCGAACGCTCGCGTGCAGGATGAGGTTGTGGATTTACCACCGCCGTTTTGCATTCCCAAAGAGGGAAAGAGGCAAATTTCATTTATCGCCCATCTCTCGTATGATGACCTGTCCCTATTTTAAACCATCCCTTTTGATGGGCAGAGAGTCGTTCCGGCCGCCTACTTTTCAGCACCTGTTTATGTCTTGACTCAGGAAAAGGGATGGCGTTTATCACAACAGGCATGGTGACCTAGAACTGCATTGAACGGCGTATGAAATTCTGTTGAACTTTCTATACCCCGTGTTGGTAATCAGGAGGCATCTCCATTCGAATCCACGCCGGGAGCGCCCGCCGTCCCAGCTCCCTCTCAAGAACGAAACATTTTTCAAAGTACGTTCGTTTGTTCCCCGGCACATTTCCTCCGCGCACCTCCCGTGGCAGAATAACCTTATACCCCCCCCCCCTTCCGTCGCGCACCCCGCAGATATCCGAGTCTACAAAATCAAGTTTGCCAGTGCAATCTATTTCCATCTTTTTAAACACCGTCTCGCTTGACTCAACGGTGATACATCGACACGTCCTCCCACCCTTTTGCACATCAACAGGATAGGCGATTGCGGTTATTTCGCCCGTTGTGTTTCTCTGCGCTGCTTCTCTCAGTAATTGACCTTTGCTCCACTTCCAATCAGCTCCCGGCATTACAATTCAGTATTGCAAGCCCTAACGCTCTGGTTTCCAATCCGCCGTCTTTCAACTCCTAAGACCGAAAATTTTCTCGAGACAAGTTGCGCATGAAACGTCGCCAGTAGACTTCGGACCTCGCATGCGCCTGGGAAAATTACGTTTTCCGAGGAATTCAGAAAAGACAGGACTCAAATTACTTTGCCAGAGCCGTGAATCCTGCACGACGAACTGTATTCTGTACCCTCCTATGTAAGGTTCCATAAATAAATCCTAGCCGCAAACGAGGGCACAATTTTCTATCCGTTCACATTCTTTCTTCTTAAATTTCGTCTCTTTCAATGGTGCTTTACTTCGAACATTGCATTCTTACGTTTACGTCACCCTATCGATGAAACCCCTTGACATCTGAATGCCGTTTATTCACTTGATAAGTGACACTTCTTTAAAGGGTTATTAATAATAAAAAAAGTACGGGGTCCTACAGTGCTCAGCCATTTACTTTACGAATTTTATTACGTTAATCTCAGGGAATTTGCGTTTGGGTTAATCTTTTCAGCGAAAGTCAGAACACGATTACCTTGGCTAACCACGACGACAATATCCGCCTTTCGGCGGTACCGTTTCAATTATGTTTCAGTTATTTATAACTTCCACACTCCTTTCTAGTGGAAAGCAGCAAATTACTTTCCTTATTTCAATTCTCAGCACATTTAATTTAATACCTGTAATTCATATATTCCACTTATGCTTTCAATTCAGCCATTCTCGCCTTAGAACAACGTTACGGAAATGTATTCAGTAATAGTTTTTTTCTTTAAGGGGCATCAACTTATGAACATTAATTACCTTTTCCTTCGTTTGTTGCGTACGATCGCCCGTAATGTGACCTACAATCGGTTACATTCTCGAAATAAATCGTCGCTTGAACCGATACCTTTGCCCAATCACAACGCATCTTATTACCATAGCATTCACGCTGTCGTGAAGGAACATATAGATTGCGTTATTGCCCTTGTGTTTTTGATTCATTTTCGACACCCCATTTTATTCGTATTTACGCCATCTTTGTTTCTTTTAGTCAATTTATTACCCCTTGTACACTAAAGAAATTACTTTCCCCCTCCAATGCTGTCAACGTTGAATACAGAGGACGGGACATTTCATTTGTTGCAAGTTCATCCGCACCCTCGGGAAAATAACGTCCTTTATCAATTTACTATTTTTATTATTATTATTCCTATTATCGTTCTAGCCACGGTCACCCGTCCCCATCCTAACGAATAACCTTTGTGCTAGTGCTTTGCGTTTGCATTTGTTTATCTTAAAGCATAACTTCTCAACTTAACTCTCCTTATACCTTGGGTTGTATTGCATTTTTTTTTTACATTTCCTTAATTTCGCTTCAATCGCTATATTCTGGATTATTCAAGACGTAACGGTTCAGTTTAGCCCCCTCCGCGTCGTGTGTTTGGGTCCAATCACCTTAATACGTGAAAATGTACGCTCTACCAGTGCCGTTTTCGTGTGTCTATTCCTTCTGGACACCCACTGTTCGCGAGCCAGAACTTTTTCCCTCGCACAAACTGCCAGTGTGTTCTCCTTCGTCCCGGAATAGCCTTTCGGTGACGTTTTTCGGACTCATTGGATAAACTTGTTTCCAGTTTCCGGCAAATCTATTCTGTGCCCTTGTGTCGCGTCGCGTATACAAATGCGTGTGTCCGCGTCGATTCGTGTGCTCCGTGTGTTCCCGGTTCAACCCTCGTCGCCGGAACTTCAAGAACAGTTCACCGATGGCAATGAACGGTCGCCATCGCGACTGTAATGGAGTATCCTTCAGCTACATAAAGAACGCTAATAAAGTGTATTTTTTCTGTTTCCCTCTGGCCAACCAACATTTCGGCCAGTACTATATGTCAAAAACACACATTTGAATTGTAACATCGGAAAACAGTTTTTTTCTCAGACCGGCAGAAAGACTTACATTATTTTCGACCTCAATTTCTGCCACTACTGTTATAATTTTTTTTCAAATTATGTATATTAATTGAACAGACAATAGTTTGAGAGCGAAACGCCCAATGTATATATATATACCATATCGCAATTTGGAAATTCCTGGTATATAATTTGGAATGTTGGTACTTGTGAACCCTTCAGGTTGATCCTGCTGTATATATTGCATGCCAATTTTGTTCTTGGGACTGCTTCCCAAGTTGTTTTATTTACTAACTTCCAGGAAATGTTTAAACACTTGAAAGTGTATAAACGTACTCCGCGTTTCCTTAACTATATGCAATGGAACTGACCTTGCCCAGGAAGCAAATAAACATTTTTTTTTCTTCTTCCATGTACTACAGTGCTTTCGTGTGCTCCGTGTGTATAGTGATATACACCGCTATGGTGACACCATGAGAAATAGCGACTCAGCATCAGATGAACCCGCGTAGTACGCGTGCCATCAATGTTGTTTACAATCCAACATGCTTAGATCCTGCATGATTTTTGGCTGTGTGTAAAATTTAATTTTCCTTATACCCACCCTTGTATAATAGTAATTTTTTTGGGTTGGTGTAAATAAATTGTCTCCTAGAATTTACTTGTATGGACGGGCTCGCGTTACAAAAAATTAACATCCCTGCGTGAAGCTAATTTTTTGTCCCAGGCAGGTGTGACGTATCATGTCGAAGGCATGACTCGAATCCAGCACCCCGGGCGCCATAGTCCAATTGCCTAATTATTTTATAAAAAGGGCCCGAGTATGAAATAAGCTGGAAAGAGCTTTTTTCAAGCAAATACCACCTGCGATCTTCAGCGGATGTAAAAAACCGCTGATACGAATTCTTCCAGAATCGCAGGAAAGATACTGCAAACACAGCTTTACGCTGAAAGCACCGTTATTGAGAGACGCGGTCTCTCAACGGCCGAAATTCGAATTTCGTTTAAATAGCTCGGGAGAATATTTCTTCACACAGTCAGTATCTGAAATCTATCGCGTGCACAGTCGGTGCATTGGAATTATACAAGTTGTTGAACTAAGAAAGTTATGGCGTGAATAGTTGTTGCCTTCGACTTAAAGTCGGATTACGAAACGTTACAAAAGAAGTTACAGCGAGGAGTAGTACGTTATCGAAAAGGATTTTTATTTCAGGAGAGTTCATCAGAGTTTCATCAACGAACAAGCGAGTCGAACATCCCTTCGAGATCTACAGATACCGAACCTCTATCCTTGTTTTTCATTCTCTCACACCCCTGCCAGATCAGTCGATTGAAGTGTTTAAAGTTAATCGTGAATATTGTTCTCATTTCACGGGGCTAGCACCCTTACTTGGTTAAGTGTAGACATAGCTCTTCAGAGCTATACACCCTCTTACGATACACCTCTCGCAGCCAAATAACTTCGAATATACGGCTTCACATAGCCTATCTACGATCCCTGTGGATCTTTGGAGTTGATTAATGACGTAATTAAAAATATTAATGCTCTAATAGAGAGCTTCCAAAATCAGACGCTCAGTATTCAAGACACGTTAACTACGGTTCACCAGAATATTTATTATTTAAAAAATTTGAACGTTGAATCTTATCTTAACCATTTTCGTCATGTCTTGAACAACATACAGCATGATCTCGAAAGTTTGCAGACGAGCGTTCCATGGAACTAAGATTTACAGAAGTTTAAAACAGCGGTGTCGACATTGTCCGAATATAGTGATGTGGAAAGTATCAAAACTTCTCTGACTGCACTCGAAAACACGGTAGGTGGTCTTCCCACATAGCAAGAACTTCGCGCCGTTAAATGAAATATTGCACGCATATTAAAACAGATGGAAACAGAAGTGACAAATACAGAACAGTTTCGGGATGAAATTTAATCGCTTCGTGACATGGTGTCCACGTTATCAACATCGCAGAGTGTAATCGATCTCCATTCGCATTTTTCTGAGGTGAGAAACATAATAAACGATTTTACTGTGAAAAGTTGCAAATTGAATCTATTAGAAAATCTTCAGAAAATTGTCGTCAGCGTCAGAGAACAGGTTGATGTTCTCGAAACCAATGTTGCTTCGCAAGAATCGACGCTAGCCGCTTTCGGATCTAAGTTACAAGAACTGAACGAAAACTACAAACAATTGAACGTTGAAATAAAAATCAAACCAATCATTTTAGTCTATAACGGATTATATCGTCGAGCAATTGTTACACATAGAAAATAAACTGGAACATGTTCACAGTATTCTTGTTACTGTCGATACTAAAATTGCCAAATTGTTTTTCTTGCAAGCTATCGAAATCAATAGGATACCAAAAAAGCAAAAAACTTCCACGTTTGTTAAGGACAAAACGTTGTACTTATTAAGCCCACATAAAGCATATTACATATTTTTAATCGATGGTACTATACAAATACACGAATTTTCATACTGGACTCATGGGAAACAGATCGCTATTCTAACCATGACATTAATAACTAAGCGCGGAGTCCAGAAAGCAGGAAATATCCCTTTAGCATACCGGAATGAAACTCATTCCCTATATGAAAAACATAAGATCTTACAGTTTTTGATGTGACCGCTGGAGATAAACTTTATATTCAAAATACCAGTGAAGTGCCGCCTTCAAATATCCAATCACGTTATTCATTCCCCTCAAACGAAATATCTTACTCAATGTCTATTAAGGCTATAGTGAACGAGTTGCACACACCAGCGTGTCGAAATTACTAACGTTTATCGGTGGTGACAAAAGCATAGACAATTTGTGGCAATTTGTCCTCATCGAATGAGCAGTGGTAAATTGAAAAATTTACATATAATCAGCAAGGGAAACAAGTACCTTCTCACCGTCATCGACATATTTTCAAAATTTCAAGGGCTTTACCCCTCAAAGTCAAAACGGGAACATTTGTAGTGGAAGAATTCAAAACAATTTTCAATGCAAGTGGCAGACGATTCCTTCAAACGGACAACGGCAAGGAACTCTACTACTCCGTTTTCTGGCAATTCATTCAAAAACACAACATTCAGCATTATTCGACCTTCAGTCACACAAAAGTCAGCATAGTGAAACGTTTCAACCGAAACTTGAAAGCGAACATGTGGAAACGATTCACGCTTTAGAGTAATTTCAAATGGATCGACATGCTGCAGGAACTCGTGAACGATTACAAACACACAGCTCACAGCACGATTCTAAATCCGACGAGCGTCGTTTAATTTCTACGGTTTATTGTCCAAAGTACAGTCCCACGACCAAAAAACCTAAGATCAACGATGGAGATTAGGTGAGGATCAGCAAATTCAAACGTACATTCCAGAAAGGAATCACAAAAAATTGGAGTACGGAATATTTTACTGGAGTTTGAGTTTTACCCGGAAACCGTGACACGTATATAATAAAGGACAGTCACGACGAAATTTGAAAGGAATGTTTTACGAAGGGGAGCTCTCTAAAACTAAATATTCCGACACGTATCTCATCGAGAAAGTATTGCGTAAAAAAGTTAACAAACTAGTGTTGAAATTGCTGGGACTTCCGGTAAGAGTTGAATCATAGCAAACGAAGTGATTCTATTAGTACGTGGAACGTGGTGAACAGCCTACCAGATTTCAAATTTCAAACTAAGAGAAAAAACTGCGAGTTAACACCCGATAACATTCGTTGTCTAATTGTTGGCCCTTCTGATTGTGGAAAAACTACGTTACTGGTGGAAATTTTCTCCTCGCACCTAAATGGTGAGATTGGAAGAAAATACACCTGTTTGCGTTCTCCAATAGTTTGAAGCAATCAAAATACCAGCAACTTACGAAACTCTACGAGGGACTGGGCATAGCGACTTTTGAATCCGAAATAAAACCACTCCACTGTTGTCACGAAAATTCTATAGTGGTATTCAACGACGAAATTTTAGAAAATCAGAATGAAATTCGCAACTTTTTCACTCAAGGTCGTCACAATAGAATGGATTGCTTCTAAGTAGCTCAAACTTTTTCCAAAATTCCAAAACGGTTACTAGACAACATTGCGAACTTTATTTGTTTGTTTAGTCAAGATCACACCAATCTCAAACTTGTCTATGATGACTATGTAGGAGGAGATTTAAACTACAATCAATTTTCGAAATTCTGCTCTTCGTTCTGGAAAAGTGTCGATTTCGGATTCGCTACAAGCCATATGACTCGAAAACCAAACGATGGAAAGTACAGAAACAAAATCAACGACTTTGCAAATGTTGCACCGTTACACGACGTTTAAAATAACCCCCATATCAAAAAAGAAAATGACAAAACGAAAAATCGAAGACAACTTGAAATTGCGCGATTACCATGCGAAACGCTTCATAGGTTGGAAAATGCGAAAATCGTGGATTTTACGAAGAGAACAAGCGCCAGGGTCAACCTATCATCGACGCCATTAGCGGTCTCGGTAAAGAGACTAAAAATGTAACAGAACAGAACAAGAACCTCTTCACGGAACTCGTAGCTCTTGCCGCTCGAAATTATGTCGATTTCCCATCCACGCCTCTTTCTAGCATTCACACGCCTCCCGAACTCAGACAACCTCCGAAACGTTAAGCCATAAGACGAACTTCATTCTCTTCGGATAAGATCGAGTTGGGATCATTGACAAGAGATTACCTGAACACCGCAAGTTTGACAAGGATGAGGTATTCGGATTGTATCCGACCATGGAAAATAACGAAGGAGTGATTTGGAAATTTGGAAAATCAAAAGTTACCTTCGAAGGAGACTACGTGAAAGTTAATTATGGTGAAGAAAATAGTTGGGCCAGGTACCCAGGTACGGTGGTGGGACAGTGGGAACTCATCACCAAAAAAAGGTCCAAAAGATTACACGGACGAAGATTACCAAAGTTACACGGACATTTTAATATTGTCGGATGCTCTGTACCAAAACAACGACGCTACTCAGAATCGTGTCAAATCCAGCAGCGAAGAAAAATACAAGAATCTCATCAAACCTATTAGGAACAATATTAAATGTGGAAGCGGTGAAGACGCTACAACACTTTACCGTAGGAATTTGTGTCGGTCGACGATGTTAGGAAACTCTTGGATCATTTACTTGTCATAACAGGCGAAGAAAATGCAGTTAACCGTAACTATTACAACGATAAGGTAGGCATCGTAGACATGATCAGCACCAAGCTCTGCAACTTCATCGTGAACGACAGTAAAGGAATAGTTTACATGATAAAAATAATCAAACTCTTCCACCGAAATTTTGGAACGTGCCGAAGGCAAGGGTCCTGTGAACGACATCATAAACAAATTACCGTTGAAATGCACATCCCAGGTTATCTGTACTGCGGATCGGGTACCAAAGTCGAAAAACGCTTGGAAAATGGAGACAGTGAATCCGTTGGACGCAGCATGCAAAGATCGCGACATCGCTTACAACACTTGCACAAATCTAGATGCACGTTGCGAGGCAAAAGAAAATTGGAATATGCTGCATTCGGGTGACTCATCAGCAGAGACGCTTCTCTGGGGGAACGGGTTGCAGCTATGTGCACGACCATCGCCATGAACACAAAACGAAAATTGAGATGGGGTCTATAAATAACAACACATAAAAAATGACGCAGTCTGCAATAACAGAACTTCCTCCCGAACTGCTGCAAGAATATTTACGATTAGGTTCGACCAAGGGGAAGAGGATGTCGATTTGGTCAAAATAATATAGGAATTTCGATCACCGTGCAAGATGGTTCTCATGGAGCATCATCGGAAAATATGCTACACAAAAATCTTGCAAGATCTCGACATCTAATTTCAGACTGCAGGGGAAAAATTGGAGAACATAATGGATGTGCTTCATGACGCAATGCAAGGAATGAGACGATACACCGACGATTGGTACAGATCCAACATGGTAACAGGTAACATCATCTTACACCTCATTGTGTTGTCCAAAATTTCTTCTTTGACTCCCACGATATATACATAACCGATTGCTAAAAATAAAAAAACTATCAAACTTATCACGTGAATTATTCACAAAACTCATAGACCTAGCGACGAATTAGATCGGATCACTTCGAACACAGAGACTCATAATATTATCGATTACATTATCGCGCTGAGTGAGACAAAAATGTCTTTTTTCCAGAATATATATATAAATACCATAGCATCATCATGAAGCCCAAGTGCGTCGTGTACCAAGTACCTTACTCAAATCTTAAAACTCTGGGTGTCCTCTATGGGTTACTCACCAAAAAACAACGCGAAAAGAAACTTTTTTTCTTGTCCAAAGGTCACAGAATGAAATTGTTGCTCAGCACTCCTCAATTGAAAAGATTGCAGCATTCGAGGAAACAATCTCACGCAGGAGGTTTCATATTCAGCATTTCAGCAATTTTAGCGGCTTTGGGTGCCGTGAGAAGTTTAGCAGATGGTAGCGCCGCCATAGCAAAAACCGTAATCGACGCGAAAAAGAACAAGGTGGAATTGGAAGACCATAAACGTCACAACCTGGAAATAGAGGAAAAAGGTAAAGGCGTCAAGAGAAAACAAATCGACTCTTTGAGAAAATTTAAAAAAAGAAGAACCACTCATTGAATCTCTGATCAATCCGTTGGGAATCAGAGGAGTTTTCAGAGTTTTCATGCCAGATTCTTTACCTTCCTCCATAAGAAAAAAAGAATGTGTAGTGGTCAACTTGGAAAATTACGAGAATCCAGGCACACATTGAATATATTGTCTCAAACATTCAAATACGGCTTTCGTTTTCGATTCTTTCGGAGGTGTTCCACCATCGGGTGTAGTAAAATATTTCAAAGCTTCCAATCTCTACTACAACGACGAGAGAATCCAATTATTCTTAAACGTGAGCTGCGGCTACCTCTGAGTTTCCATTCTTGTCTTTTTATCTCGAATAAATAACCCATCAATTCAAGATTTCCAGAAAGCATTGTGGAACCTGAAACATTATGAGAGTGTTCCATCTCACAAGCAAAACTTCGGTCTTGAAACTACGTTGCATGACGATATTGTCTATTCTAAATCCATCGCCCTTCGTACATTCTAAAGCATGTACCTGATCCTGCATGTGACCAAACAGTATCAAGATCGGAAACGAAAATATCAACATCATGCCGGGACGGTATAATTTGTCCACTTTGCAAGTCGAATTACCAAAAGTAGTATTTCTCTATCAAAATTTCGTGACCCACAGATTTGAGTTGGTATCCGCAATAGAGACCGTGGACCTGGGTACGATCAAAGAGCTTTTGAGTTTCGAGAACAACGGTGGCTCAGTCGGTAGTTTCTCGGTGGACGCCGTTGTTGTTGGACGTGCTGATATCGTTCTCTGGTAGTGCGTTCCCCGAGTGCAGCTAGAGAGTCAACTACGTCTGAAAAATTGAACCTGTAAAATACGAGACAAATCGATAAATTAGTAAGTACTATAGTGGCAAGTAAGATTAACGAAATGAATACGTTAAATACGATAAAGATAAGCTTTCCAGTGAATGCTCCTAAACTGAGGGCAACGGATATACATGAATTTATTCAAGGACAATTCCGTCTGCATGTTGACGAATTGATGGGAATACAACTCCCAACAATTTTGCGTTGTGTGTATATTAAATTTGTGAGAGAAGCGACAATGAGAAAACTATTAGAACAACATGTGCCTGACATGGAGTTTCGTTACGCTTATGGCAATAGTGAGAAAGAGTCATTAGAAGATGCGGGAAGGGAAGTGAAATTTGTGCGTGTCTTTAATCTCCCATTGGAAATGGACGATGATAGCGTGAAAGAAAAACTGCGAGAATTTGAACTGTCGTTGGTGTAGACAAAGAACAATGGTCGGGGAACTTTCGATACTGAGTGTATAATAGAGTGCAAGTGGCTAAAATGGAAGTCACAAAACCAATACCTTCGTTTCTAGTAATACGCTCGTTTCAGTGTCACGTTATCTATGATGGACAGCAACGGACATGCCAGATTTGTCACCAGCCTGGTCACTAACGTAGGATGTGCGACTTTCGTCAACCCACTGTCCTGAGAGTTCAGCTCAGGCACGGACGAAACTAGAGTCAAGGGGCGTAACAACGAGAAGGACCATACCAAGAAGTTCCATCCAGAGTTACACCTTCTACCAGCTTTGAGAATTAGCTGGAATCAACTGAAATACATACAGAAAGAAACCCTAACCCCCAAAAGGACGGAACACCTACCAACCCATTAGAAGACACCACGAAGGAAGCAGAAGTGGCAGTTGCGGATTCGAAGATCCCAGAGGAAGATGGTACACCATGTTTGGTAAATAAGGAAGAAAACTCCAAACCGGAATCAGTGAGAAAAGTAGTCGTAGAAGATGGCTTGTACGCACCAATGACATTAAGAATTAGAAGACAGCACAAAGACAGGAAGTACAACAAAACGCAATGGGAGACGATATGGGTAGTGAGTTGATTACTGATGAAGATAGTGAGAGTAGTAGTGTAAAATGTAACTGGTACATAAAACGGACTAAAAGTGCGGCGAAAGTGAGCGACATGAACTTAGCGAAAATAAGATCTAGGCGCAGGGTATTTGATTTAAGTAAATCAAAACAATAATTTAACAAGTTGTTTGGCCTTGGTAATTGGTGTGAAATATTGCATATATAGCCAGAATAAGATTAAGGTAAAATGAACTGGAAAAGAGTATTTTCTTATACTTCTATATATATTTATATATATCTACATGTAATCCTTAGTTTTTCATCATACATTCATAATATGTTGACCTATACAGTAGCTACTATTAATTACAATAAGGCGTGTAGTAATATTAAGCAGGAAGCTTTACTAGACTTCCTTAAAAAAGCATATGTGGATATAGCCTTTTTGCAAGAAATTGGAACTCCATATTTAGAAGACGGTAACATATATGATGTGTATAATAATTTTACTCCACAAAATCACGGTACAGCTCTCTATATTCGTAAAGGACTACCGATAAAACAGGTACAATGTTAAAATCAACCTTCCTGTGTTCCAGCATGTTTTCTCCACAAGTCGTGAAAGAAATGATTTTTTGAGAACTGTTCGATATTGTGCAGGGTATTGTAAATATAATGTCGCATAAACTCCTCAGAAATTTGCCTCTTTCTACTCAAACTTTATGGCGATTTCCTCCAGGTAGAGAAAACCCATGTTCAGTGTTTCAAACCTATGTGATTTCAAGTCGAGCACGCAAAATTGTTAGAATTCCGCAAGATACTTATTCTTATTTCTATTTACTCTTTCTGTTTGATTGTGTATTATATTGGCGATTTATAAATTCATGGAATGTGCGTGTTTCATCTAGTTGAAAGACCGTCTCAAAGTTGGATACTCTCAGCTGGCACTGAAGTGCAATGTTGCTAAGTTTACGAATTCAGGACTTAGAATTATTTTGGGGCGGTCAATTAACATGTTGCGAAGAGTACACACAGGGTAGTAGGGGTTTCCATCTTCATCTAGCGTGTGTAAATGTTCTCATAGACGGGGCCGTGATTCCGCATTAGCAGCCCGCGTAAACCTCCTACAGCGCTTGTTCTAGCATCGGCCTGAGTGGAGAATCCTTACTGCTTGGCCGGCTTCTCGACAACTGCGGGGTTCAACGCCAGCAGTTTAGTTGGACAAACCGACTCGTTTGCTTCTAGATCCTGGACGGCGGGTCTGGTGTGGGTACGGAAAAGGGACTCAATGCTTGCATTACCTACAGCCTGTGGAATTGAGTATTGGATACAAGGCTCAAAGTTCCTATGTAGCTATGTTTTTGCGACTCCTTACCGTACCAAATGCATGCATTTGCCCTCAGTGAGTTGACGCAATGCAGCAAAGTGATCTGTTGAGCTCGGTTGCTATGGCAACGAGTCTATTCAGATGAGTGTTGCTTTGCTACTTTGCGTCAACTCACTGCGGGCATGTGTACTCGTCTGTTGCAAGGTATTCACCCCACATATCGTTCCGCGTCAGTGCTTCACGAATCGTGCTGGGACCAACGGAGCTGTGGACAGCGGGCGTGTGTTTTCCCCCCATCTCTCATTCACTCGAGCCGTCACCAGTCAATCAGTCATGCGTAACCTTAGACGAAACATGTTTGCACATATCTCAAACATCGAAAGTTTTTTACGTGAAAAACGGATCACACGATCGTGTGGGATTTTTTAAAATGGCTAGTTGGGTTCATAGTCACGACTGGAAAGGGTCTGCTTTGGGGTTTCTGGTGTTGGAAAACGCTGGTTTTTGGCTCTAATATTACAATTAAAAATTGAGAGTTTGAGGAGGATTTTTTCATTGGTCATTATAACTTCTTTAATCAAAACCCATACCAAACCCACGAACAATTTGAACTGATCATTATTACGCCTGGAGGAAAAGAAAAACCTCATAACCTGACTAAGAGTCTTAAATCGAAATGAACGTTCAAGTGGAAAAACAATTACCTTTCCGATTCCAGAAGCCGTTGATCGACTAATGTTAAAATCAAATAATCTTCCTACAGCCAGAGAAGAGCTCTTCCGACCAACGGAGATTAAGTTCTCTAAATAAGGAGAATTTCTTGTTCTAGGTGATGTGTACGCTGATTACTTCAGAGCCTATAGGAGGGTGGTATTTATTGCACATAATGAGTGACCGCAATGGTTTCAGCTGGTGAGGCACCACATCTTACATCTTCTGATTGTTGCAGGTAACGAATAATGGCACTTACTTTGCAAGAGAGGATGGAAGTTATCCGACATCACTCCCCTGAACTTTTTTCTATGGGGTTACTTGCAAAATCTAGTTTACTCCGAGAAAATCAGCAAAGCACATCAACATAGCTACCGCATTTAGCGGGCCTGTGATCAAATACTCCTACAGATCCTCATGCGGGTATATGCTGAGTAGATCTCACACCTCGAAGAATGTGTTCGGCAATACGGGAACCACATTGAGCACATGTTCTAGGACAAACTGGTTGGTACCGCAACACGCGATTGCCATCTTTCAGTGTATACAACTTTTGTACCTTTAAAGCTATTACAAAACGAATTACAGCATTTCATGCATTTCATGTAATATTCTAATGTGTTTTGATACCCCATGTGGCTTCCTTTCCAAAATTTGACCATCGACCCAATTTATCGGACTTCAAGATAGCCGCCATCTCCCGAAGCACCCTGAGACATGAGCCACTTATCCGGATGTAAAAATGGAGAGGTGAAATATTTTCATCGTCTCTAAAGAATTTAAACATTTCAAAAGATGTACGTTGTAGACTCAATTCAAAGAATGAAAGTTGTAGATAAAGAAAAGAGAAACTTACATATCGTTCTTGATTTTGAAGATTATGTACCAGGTAAAACGCAGTGCTATATTATAATGTTGAGCTGTAACATTCTATCATATGACATCAAAAATCAACAAATCACTGTAAAGATTTGGATATGGCACACCGATTAATATCTACTTGCTAGTTAGACGCTTGCGCTAGGCCGATTTAAACTTTCACCCTTTGATCAAATCAAGGTATTTTCCCGAAAGGATGGAAGGAGTAATATAATAATATAATGTCAAGCTCTGACGCACACATACTGGGAACATACAGCTATACTTTTTCTCAGTTACCACCCATGATGACATATGAGCATTCTGGTTGACTACGTCATTATGTGTGTAACCTTGTTTTGTGTCACCAGCTTACGGATGATAGTTCAAGCTTCCAGCTCGAAAACAATTTATCCAGATCTATCAAATAAACAGGTTCAGCACTGCATCAATTAATATGATATCTAACTGTTCATTTTTATGTAATAAATACATCATGCTGATGAGCTCAGACAAGATAATGATTAATATTATAGAATGTGTATTAGAACAACACAACATTCCTTACATGCTCTATATTTTACTTACAATACTCATTATTATTCTATATTTATGTTAGACTACGATGAAAATATTAAGTAATGTTATGTTAATCCAGTCAACGATAAAATATATGTTGTAGATAACAAAAGAAATATGAGATAAAATTTGAAGAGCCCTGCCCTTATTGAATGGAAAATTTCTGCCAGAAGTAGAAAGCTGTTAGATCACGCTCGAAGATGATTGGCTTTTCGGAGACTGTCGCTTATTTCTTTGTTATTTTACTGTGCACGATTGTCAGGCTATTGCTTCTGAACAGTGCCGAGGCAAAAACAAAAACCTTAGAGATTGTAAATTCAGTGAGAGATGTTTTGTTGTTTCAGCTTCAGTTGTCTTCCCTACGATCACCTCTGACTTGCCGAAGGAGGCACGTGGTACGGATTGCGGCCAAGGTAAGCTCTGATCTCACTGGCTCTTGAACTTACATTTCTGTGTGCTGTTGTGTGGAGATATTGAGCTGAACCCAGATCCAATGCCGATGAGAAACAATTACTATCAAAATCTGAGGAGCATTAAAAATAAACTCACTGACTGCACTAGGAGAATGTAGTCTTTATGGAACAAGATTGCATTGCAATTACTGAGACGTGGCTTAACAACAGTGTTCTTGATTGCGAACTGCCATTTCCCAAAAAAAAAAAAAAAAAAAAAAAAAAAAACTTCAACATTATCAGGAAAGACGTAGGATCAAGGGTAGTGGGACTGATGCTTCGTGTGAATAGCAAGTGAAAAAGGTTTTACCTAGAAGTTACCTAGAGCGTGATTGTAAAATTTTATGGGTGGAGGTGGGGTAGAAATAAGCAAATTATTCATTGACTGATTTTATAGACCGCACAAAACTTACCCTCTGGCAGTTTTAGAGGCTTGCTACGATTCTGTGCTTTCATCATCCTCTATGCGAGATGTAATTCAATTCGCAGACTTTAACCTCTCTATCACATGGATTGCAAAAAACAATCAGAACAACTATTTCATGAACCGCTTCAAGCATGGCTTCGGGCTTCACCAGCACAACACACACAATACTCGGAGAAACAGCAACCTTCACTACATTGTTTCCTCCCTCCCTTCAGTGCACGTCATCCATTAGAGAAACTTCATCCCTTCGGACCACGAAACCTTGGACGCTGTATTTCGACTCCCTGACTACTTGAGGTGTCAACGACTTCCCACCCCAAGACACCAACACTTCTTTGGAGCAAATCACCCTGGGGCGACATCCATTCGGCGCTGGATTCCATACCCTGGACGATTCTGGAAAGTGGAAGTTTTGACGAAGCATGTGACGTGCTGACACGATTCACGCAGCGACAAAAGAAGCGCACGCAGCGTCTACTTAAGAAAACTAAAGCATGGAAGTTTTCTTCTTGGTTCGACTCTGAACTCTTACTTGCCCTGGGAAACCGAAAAAAGCCTGGGGTCTCTGAAAACAATTTCCTAACGAGAACACTCAAAAACTTTCTTCGATTTAAGACGCCACTGTAAACTACTGCAGACAATCTAATACAGAGAATACATTAGCGCTATCACAAATGAAGTACAAACGCTTTTGGTCACTCATTAACTCAAGTAGGAAAAATACCCGATTTTCTTTCGAAGTAAAGCATTACTCTGAACACGCAGAGGGCTCTTGCAGAGCTGACCTCTTTAACTTCTTTTCTCTAAAAATGTAGTTTCAAATACACCGGATTCTTCTCTTTCTAACCCTACTCCAGTTTGCTGTCACTCTCTATCATCTCTCTCCACGTCTCCGGGGGAAACCGATGCTTCAATGACGGACCTTGATTCATGGAAAAGGGCTAATGTGGTACCGTTTTATAAATCTCGGAGCAAAGATGCTGTTACTTCTTTTTCAACAATTTTTCTGTTATCACCACTTTCTATCGCCTGTGAGAAGATAATATAAGAGCGCCTTTACAAATTTACCTCTCCATAAGCTCTCAACTGGATGTAATATATATATATATATATCTTGATTTCTCGAAAGCATTCGAGTCTCTAAACCACAAATACCTCCTACGTAAATTATTTCTTAGTTTTAATGTTCATGGAAAATGTCTTTCTCTGCTGGAACGCTACATCCAAAACAGTCAACAAAAGGTTGTACTTTCAAGAACCTCGTCTTCTTATCAAGGTTCTGGTGTACCCTAAGGCAGTGTTCTTGGACCTCTTCTCCTCATCCTGTATCTTGATGATCTTCCAGAATATATTTCTGACTCAAGTAAAAACCTTCTTTTGTTTGCCGATAATTGCAAAATATACAGAAAAATATCAATTTTAAATGGTATGGCACTTCTGTAAAAGAATTTAGATTCCCTAATAAAGTAGTGTGAAATATGGAATCTGAAATTTAAACCTCAGAAATGTACCAACATGAAATTCTCCTTAAAGAAAATTAATTTAATACACAATATTTCATAGAAAGTGATTGCATTCAATGAGTTGCCGCACATAAGGACCTAGGTGTCATATTTGATGATAAACTATCCTTTGTTGAGCACATCTATGCAGTCACAAAATGTTCGAAGCGTATCCTCGGTCTCGTCTATCGTTTTTCTCAAATTAACAACCTGTCTGCTGTCGGCACTGATTACGAATATTTAGTTTCACCAAAACTTGTATACTGTTGTCCGATCTGGTCTATGGTATGCCCTTTAAACTTAGATAGACTAAATTATTTTGAATTTTTTCCTGGCAACTTTTTGCCACCGATTTCATCCACAAAAGAAACATAAATCCATCCTTCGGAAATTTTAAATATCCATTCCCCTGACGATAGACACAAACTTGCAGACCATATTTTCTAACATAAAATAACGAATGGGAACATCAGATGTGATTACCTTGTTCACGTTTCTCACTTTCTAGTGCCGTTTCGCACCTCAAGGAGAACTCAGCTTTTCACATATCAGAAACCAAGATTTAGTCTAATACAGCGTTCTCTCTTCCACAGACTACCCGGCCAATACAACACTTTAGAAATCCGAGGCTCTGTCCGAAAGGTACAAAGTACATACTAGAAGTATGGTCTTGACGGAACTGACGTCACCTAGTACAGTTCGAAAGCGTCACGTTCACGAGGTATTGAGATCACAGTGCAGACAAGCCAAATTGCAGGCTTGGTCACGTGACAAGTAGACTTGTTGTTCATTTGTTTCAAATCGCTGAGGTAGAAGGATAGCAAGTTGTTAGTTGCAGTTCTTCTAATGTGTGGAAATGTATGTATAAGAAAATTACCAACTGCTATGTGATTTAAGTGGTGAAAAGCAAGTGTGTAAAACATGGAAAATTAACGTGTCGTCGGTTATTCTACTGATCGCATTTTGCGCTACAGTCCAAGTGCAGTTCGAGAGATTATCACTTCCCGTCCACGGCTTCAAGACCGCACTGCCAGACCATTCTCGAAGTATGCTCGCTTCAAGTACCGTCTGGCACCTTTCTGACACGGCCCGAGTGCACATTTTTGAAAACCAGACACAATTTAAGAGCTATTGTGTAGGAAAGACTAATTCACTTTATCTCATATATGTAATTTAGTTTATGATATTATTCTTTATTGTTACTTCCATTGTTATTCTTATTGTTATTTCCAATGTTATTACATTCGAATGTAATATGGCGAACTCTGTATTTCGAACTCTCTGGAAATAAATAAATGAATAAACTCTTATTTTGCGTTTTAATAACAAGGGTGCACTTGTGTTTCAAACATTACATCAAATATTGTTGAGCTTATAACTGTTAGGCAAGAATGCCCTAGGGCAATGCATTTCAATCTGTCCTTGTTACATCTCCGAGGAAGGCATTTTTGCCACTCCGTGTTTTTGAAGAGTGTAAACAAAAGTGACAAAAATGTCAATATTTAAATACAATATAGTATAATATTTCTTATGATATATGTTATCCTCCTCTCAAGGACCCACACCACCAAAATTAGTTGTGGATATAAACCTATGAAACAATGAGAAAAGTTTAACGATCTGTCCTGAACACTTGCTAGTTTAACACAAATCATAGCGTTCCGCTTCGAATGCTTGGAGTAATTCACTGTGGGATGGCTGAGATGTATACATACATATATATTCGCAGGGCCCTTATAAAATACCTTTGCGGTTATAAGAAGAGGTAAACTGGAGGATCACCATTTCAATAAAATACTTTGGTGCTTTAGTTGGTCCACTACTAAACAGTATTCGAGAAAGTGTTAATCGCAAGAGTCGGCACGGCCTACTTTTATTTGCTCATTATGTATTATGGTCCCTCCGCTTGAGCTAGAACAACTCAATCTTTCTATGTTACATCTCGTGGGGGGGGGGGGTCTGTTAGCTTTCTTTCAACGTGTGAATTGTAGAACAGCGTATTTCTTTCATCTCCGGGGATCACTGTTACATTATATACTTTTATTCTTCTTTGTGTGTGTTAATTGTAGTATAGAGTCTGTCTTATATCTCTGGGGGATTTTGCCGATCAATGTTACTTCTTACAATTTTGCCTTTTTTGTGTGTGCAAATTGTAGTGTAGCATGGCTCCAGAAAAAAATGTGTCAGGTCCCACTTGTTTCCAGTTATGTTGATTAAAATTAAATTAGTTTTAAAATTTGCAAATATGAAAAAAATATATAATGAATTTACTTACTTCTTGACGTTGAGATAATAGAAACTACTCCAGTGCTAGAACCCTCTCCAATACGTGTACTTGCTGTAATCCAAAATTCGTATTTATATTTGTCTTCAAGATCAGTAACTTCGTATTCTGTGTGGACAGCAGGTATTATTCTGCTGATAGCATCTCCGACCATACCAGGTATTACTGTACGTTCGTAAAGTTTGTACTGCAGCACCACACCGTTTGGGTTGAGAGGAGTTGCCCAAGAAACAACTGCTGTCCGAGGTGAACTTAGTGCAACTCGAATATTTGCTGGAGGCCCTGGAACTGTGAAGAAGAAGTTAGTAGTTTATGACAATAACATAATCATCGAATTATAGTTGTATAATACACGGAAAAACTCTTAATTTTTTTAGAAAGAATAAAATGTGAATTGGAATGTGCTGAACTGAAAATAATTCGTAGAACTGCCGTACCGTGTCACACTTTCTTGTTGCAACGTGTTGGTATTCTTCCTAATCATAGGTAACATAATTAAAGATAGCCTACCACATACAGAGACATTATTCCTTGGCAGAAATTATTAGTTCCTTAAACAGATAAAGTAAATTATTTTATGTAGTTCAAATAAATTCATGTTGCTTCTGCAATAATATTCACGAGCCTGCCCGATGACGTGGTGGTATCGCCGTCATCTTGCAGTGAAGGGGTCTCACGTTCTATACCCAGTGGAGACACATAGTGGTCAGGATCCCACTTTAAACTGTAGGTTCATTCCTGATTAGCCTCTCTGTGCAAGAAATGGGCTTAAACCAAACAGAGGAACTAATAATATTCACCTACCAATTTTTATAACTTGGCACTCAAACATGGTTAGCTATGTCGTTCGAAGTTCTAATTTTTTAAACAAAATCAATAGTTTTAACTTAAGGCTAATTCGTGATATATTACTAGTATTGATGTTCCGAGTTTTCATAAAATTACGTTACTTTCATATTTCTTTTCCGAAATTTTATTTCTAAATTTCAGAGTTTGTTCTTGGATTTGTGATGAGAGATTGCTCATTGTGCAACGTGACTCAATATTATTTAATCACAACGGGAATTTGACTGATTTATATTAGTAATATACACTGATTATTCTCATACCATAACACTGCAAACCTAAGAGGCGTTACAGATGACCATAATGATACAGCACTGATGATATGGTCGAAATTAACTTTTTCAGAAATGTGTGTAAATAAACCAAATGGAAAAGGAAATTCGTAAGTAATAGAAAGAGAAATTTGTCTCTACAAAATGTAAGGTGAACCGAAATTGAAATGGTCCGCACCTGGGGTAAAAAAGGTAAAAATACAAGTACAGGTATTGTGGCTTGAGGTAATAATGATAACGGCTGCTGCGATCATGGGTTGCAACTGTTATCATGTTACATGCAATGCTGGTCATTCGCGATGATCATATGTTAACTACCTCTTGTCCACTGTCCATTTTTTTGTCACAAATCGCACACAATTAGAGATTTATATTCAAACCAAAATATAATTTGACACAACAAGAAAAAAAAAACAAATTGTAAATAATAATTTACAAACTATTAAAAATTGTTAGAAAAAAATATAAAATGTTAGGAATTTCACAATAGCCAGTCCGCCATTTTGATATCCGTTTTGGCGTTTTTCCCGTGCTCCGATTTAGTCTGATTTTGGATATGTTATCCAGCAATTATTTCTGAGTTAGAAATTGTTTAAAATGCTTCTGATGCAATTTTGCCCAGGTTGGGTGAAGAATTGCTTTAGTTTGCATCATGATGTCTGTAAAGTACTGTAAGGGAATACATCATTAATTGACATTTAATTTTATTTTAAAAAATTGTCAATTTAGGTTTTATGTGCAATGTAACCGCGAAAAGTCACACGCAAGCTTTTATTGATGAGATATGATCTGCATCATGAAATTATATGTTTTGAAAATCACACTGACCAGTACCAATTATCCTTTCCTCTGGGCCATATAACTACAATACATACATATAACAAATACTAATAACAACATGTGCAATAAATCACCCTGCGTATAATTAGCAGAATAATACAGCGTGTCCGAAAAAGATTGTATCCTTTCCTTTCTTTTCTTTCCAGGTGCCCAGTGTGTGGAGAGAGGTGTAAGTTACACTGATTGCTATTAGATACTCCAAGTTTTGATTGCAATACCCGCCGTTCCGACGAGCACAAAATGTTCAAAATGGCGCCCACCAAACAACAGAAGTCAATTTGTGCTGCGGAATACGCAATAACAACATCTGTTATCACAGTTCAACGCAACTTTCGGCGACAATTTGGGGTCGATCCAACTGACAAGAATTCCATAAAGCGTTGGCGTACACAACTCACGGAGAGAGGTTGCTTATGCAAAGACAAAAGCACCGGCCGTCCTTCGCATTCAGGGGAGACAGTGGATAGAATTCGGCAATCCTTCCAACGCAGCCTCATGAAGTCATTTCGGAAAGCGAGCCGTGAGTTAGCATTGCCTCACTCAACAGTCTTGGATGTTATTCGTAAACGTTTGAAATTCAAGGCTTAAAAACTCCAACTTGTGCAGGCACCCACTGAAGATGACAAACAACTTGGCACTGCCTTCAGTGTAGACATGTTGGGATTCCTGGAAAATGATGATTTTGGGGACAGGATAGTCTTCAGTGATGAGGCAACCTTCCATATCTACGGCAAAGTCAACAAGCATAATGTTCGAATATGGGGTTCAGAATACCCTCGGCAAATCACCGAGCGTTTTAGGGATTCTTCAAAGTTGAACGTCTTTTCTGCCATATGCAGAAGGAAGCTTTATAGGCCATTTTTTTTAGCAGAAGGGACTGTAAGTGGGCACTCGTATCTTGACATGCTCCAGACGTGGTTGATGCCACAAGTTGAAGAAGACTCACTAGATTTCATTTTCAAAAAGAATGGAGCTCCACCCCAATTCCATAATGACGTGAGAGGGTATCTGAATGAACATCGCTCACAGCGTTGGATATGTCGCACTGATGCTAATGATGAAACGTTGTTGGGATGCCCCCCAAGGTCTCCAGACATGACAATATGCGACTTTTTTTTATGGGGCTTTGTCAGAGACAGAGTTTTTGTCCCACCATTGCCTCGAGATCTGATAGAGGTGCGAGAGGGGATCACAGAAGCCTTTACTGCCTTTACAAGAGACAAGTTGATTCGAGTATGGGAGGAAATAGACTATCGACTCGATATCTGCCGTGTCACGAAGGGCGCCCATATTGAATCTTTGTAATGTAGGAAAAAAATTTGATATATTACCTTACTTTTGGCATATAAACGATTGTAATATCACATCAGGGGGGCCGAGAATATTTCTTTGAAAAGGGTACATTCTTTTTCGGACACCCTGTAGAGGGATTGTCAATTATATTGTCTGTGCATCTATTCATGCACATACACCTATTAATGATGAATGATTTTCTTCACATCTGCATATAAAACCATTGTCTTTTAGTATGAAAAGAAAAATATCCTCGAGACTGGAAAGTTTATCCATGAAATATCTTCTATCAATTATATGGGGAGACACACGTTTCCAACATTCTTGCAGCAAGAAGCATGCGTGTTGTCAACCACGTGAAAATGACTCCCACGAAGATAATGACTAACTTCTCCTTCCGTATCGACAAACTCTGTAAGTTCAGAATGATAATATGATCATAGTATACATATCAGTAGCTATAATGCATGTGCATAAACATTTCTGTATAAGCTACTATCCTCGTGAAAATTTCCGTGTACAATTATTTACTGCGCTGAAATATTTCACGGAAGATTCGATTCTGGTTTACCTACAGACAGTTAAGACCTGATGATCCTATACGGAGTGTAACTTTTCACTCGGAAAACTGTACATACGTCCAACTCAATGGGTACAAACTCATCAGTTCATTGTCCAAAGATTGCTGGAGGCAAACTCAAGCTTACAGCAAACCACGAAAACGGAAACAACACACACAGCTCAGCATTTTGCCATGCTGATTAACCACAGCCATTCACCACCGCATCCATTATCATGAACCCTGTTTCTCTTCTCCTTTCGAGTTTTCACCACTAACAAGTTTCACTTGTTTAATCATCGAGCAGACTAATACTATGCAATACCATTGCATGTGTTAAGGATGTACATTGTCGAGAAAGTAAACATTACTTATGAACAATGAAATCCCTTTAAAAAATAGTGGCCGAGTAGATGCTTGCCTCTGTGAGGAGTGGTTAGCACAGTACGCTGCAAAGCCATAGGTCCCGGGTTTGAATCCCGGCTAGAACATGAATGTTTGTGTTTGTATGTGATGAGAAAAACCGAAAAAATAGTAATATTGATATGAGAGAAAGTAGAGAAAATGCTTGAATGACGGGAATACTACCGCATAGGGGTATTCCTTTTAAAAAAAATTGTTAGTACATCGCGCTGTGACGCCAAGGATCCCGGGTTCGAATCCCGCTAGGGCTTGGTTGTATGTGATTTCCTATTCATCAATTTCATCATTTCATCACTCATACCCATCTTCGTAAATTAGCCAAGAGGCACAACATCCGAAGTAAAATATACTAGATCAATCAAGAACCTTTAAAAAACACTTGCCAAACAGTGTACTATTTCGTGTAGTTTTTTTGGTACTCATTTATCATTTGCTTCCTCTCTCTTAGTGCCTAGTGTAACCGAGTATACCATCTTTGTATTCCGGTGAACTTAGTGAACGCGGTTGACAGCTCTCATAAATTATTGGCGCCAGACGTGACGTATCAAGATGGATGAAACTGGTTTGTTGATACCTAGGGCTGTTTTAAACCTAGAACACTACCGTACGTAAAATTTACGTATGCTTCGCACTCAATTCAGTCCCCTACCTCCCACATCGCACCCACCTACCCCTCCGCCTATGGTATTCCTCGGACATTCTGTTATGTGCGTGGCAGCACTTTGGTAAGGAGCGCGGAAACAGTGAACGTCTTTAGTTTGTGCGTTATGTGAGACTCTGTACGTCAATAATATGTAGAGGTAGTTACAGAAGAAACATCTTGCACGTAATTTTGACGTGCATGCATGTAGTAATAACGGCATTTATATTCAAGTAGGATTTGAGTACCGGTAGTCATACGCGTAGTGAAAATGTATGAGAAACGTCTGACAATTGATAAAATTTGCGATCTTTTGGTAAGTTGTGAAGAAGAAGAGCTGCTGGAAGAGAATGAAGAAGACATTTTGGAAGTTGAAGGCTCTGATATCGGTGGTTACGATAGGAACAAAGACCTACAATATGTTCCTCATGATACTATTTTACTTAAAACAATCTGTGAAAGGATACAAGAAACATAAGTTTGCGAAGAAACACCAAGGACTCAGGCAGGGGCCAGAAGAGAAAGCGGAAATCAGAAGTTTCTTCGCGTGGAACGTCATCGGTCACATCAAATCAGAGGAAAATACCTGAGAATCCTGTCACACCTGGTGAAGACACAACTCCTGTAGACACTCTGGTCATTCCTCGTACAGATATTCTAAAAGGCAAAAACGACTTTTCGTGAAAATGTGAGAGTGACTCAAGTTAGGGAAGGACTGCTGCAAAAAAAATATTGTACACGTTAGACCTGGACCAACTCCACATGCACGAAATGTCATACGGGCAGAGCAATGTTTCAAGATATTTATTAGTGATAATTCAATTCAAGAAGTTCTTGTACATACAAATGAGGAAATTAGACTTAAAAGAGTTTAGTATGCGAACCCAAACCATGCTTCTTTGCAAGATTTGAGTTGTGAGGAACTAAATGCTTTCCTAGGGCTCTTCGTTTTAGCTGCTGCTCTTCAAAACAACCATCTGTCGTCAAAAATTATGTTCGACTCATCGTTCTCTGGTGACTGGTATCACATTACCATGTCTGAAAGGCGGTTTGCCTTTGTGATTGATTTTTTGCCATTTGACAATCGTGCCACACGAGAGGAGAGGAAAAAATAAGATAAGTTAGCTGCTATTTAAAAAATCTGGAACATTCTGATCGAAAATTGTAAATCACCCTATAAACCTGGCTCGTACCTTGTAGGTGATGAACAGTTGGTTGGTTTTCGTGGAGCATGTTCCTTCCGGATGCACATCTCATCTAAACCCAACAAATATGGCTTAAGGATCATAGTGATTTGTGATGCCGGATCTAAATACATGATCAATGCAACACCATACGTAGGGAAGGGTTCCGTACATAAGGGCATCCCATTTGGAGATTATTACTTGGAAAAATTGTTTGAAACTGTTGCTGGAAGCAACAGGAAAGTAACTTGTGACAATTGGTTCACAAGTGTTCCACTTGCTGAAAACGTCTCAAAGAAAAACTAACAATGGTCGGAACAATAAAGAAAAATAAACGAGAACTTCTACCAGAGTTCAAAGATTTATATTTTATAGAGAAACAGACTGGATCAAGACTTTTCCTACTTCACGACGATGCAACTGCAGTATCATATAAGGCCAAACAAATCAAAATTGTGGCTTTAATTTGAACAATGCTCAAAAATGCAACAATCAACCGTGAAAGTAAGAAAACCGAAATCATTTTAACCTACAATTGTACAAAGGGTGGAGTAGACGCTTTTGATCAAATGTGCCAACGAATGAATACTGAAAGAAATACTAAGCGATGGCCCTTGTCATTTTTCTATAATATGATCAAAATCGTATCGATCAATGGATACATTATTCACACTCACAACTTCAACAACAATCGGGGCAACTCAGAAAATAGACCATTCTAACGAATACAGTTCATGCTTCACCTCCATCAGAACTTGATCAAGATATGACAGAAGCAAAGGCTAAAAAATTCGGGACTGTCACAGGAGTTAGGAAAGTCAATTTTGAAGGTACTGGGGAATTAAGAGACAAGTACAGGAGCAGCCACGTCACAAGGGAACAGAGAGTATTACAGTTTCTGCAACTACAAGCAAAGGAAGATGACAACGACGTACTTCTCTGTGGGAAGTCTATTTGTGGTGAGCATCAAAAGAAAAAAGTGTTCCTACTGTGGATAATTCCAGAAATGCATTATTTTTTCCTAAGCTGTCTTTTTATTTCTTGTTAACAATGTTATAATTATTATCAAAATTTGTTTCCATTGTGTATTTTTGTCATTAATTCTGAATATACGTACAAGTTTGTCAACTAATATGTTTTTTTCACATATTATGTATTTAATAAAGCCATGCTCATATAATTTGTGAAGAATAAAAACTCCAAAATGTAGAAAACAAACAAAATATTATTAAAAAATATTTTCATTTTGATTTTATACTCTAAGGTATATGTTAAAGATTATTCACTGCATGTACGTAATATTTACGTAGCGGAAGTTATACAGTAATATGGCAACACGGTTTCACAAGCAAACCTCCTCTCGATAAGCAATCCATTGACACACAAAACAACTATCCCCAAAGGAACGCGTCTCGGCTCCTCTCAACCTTGGGAACTCCCGAATCCGGGTAAAAGTTCTGGAGAAAGTACATGTGAAAACGCTGGAGTAAGTTCTCCCCCGGTTCATGTAAACGTCACCGAAGAACCGAGATATGGAAGTCAGGCATCCCCGGTCGACAGACAGTTCGACGTCAATCCGGAACTGGAGCTCGGTCAACAAACAATAACTATTGAAGTTTTTGCATTAATATTCTCACGTTCTTTTATGGTCCAAAACAGACGTGGGTAGAGCTACAAATTACACCCAGCGGATCCGTCTTAAGGACGATATTGTTTTCCGCTCAGAGCCGTATCCGGTGCCCATACATTTGCGAAAGGAAATGAATGAAGAAACTGATTCCCTTTTGAGATAAGGGATCATCCGGGAAACTATTTCCCCTTACAATTTCCTTTCTTTTCTTGTGTGAAAATCTAATGTTTAATACCACTTCGTGCAGGACATGAGATTACAGAGGACGAGCACAGTATTTGACGCTATCGCCATAAATGACTTGAATGAAACTCTTTATCAAATGCGCGGGAAACGCTTCTATTTCACGTTGGATTTACATCAATACCACCTTCAACTCCCCCGTCAGACGACTCAAAACCAAATACTGTCTTTACAGTGCCAGGTAAAGGGACCGATCCTTTCACAGTGATGGGCGAGCACAAGCCCAGATGGTTTAACGCGCTGCATTCAATTGGCATGTGCAGGAATGAACCCTTCTACATTCGCGTCGTATACAGACGATTAACGTTGTTCCGAGGATGAATTCTTGGACTTATTTTCCACTCTCGAGTGGTTGTTCCAGTGCTTAGAGCCGGTCGAACTGAACATCACCCCTTTAAGTGTTCATACGTTTATTCAAAAACTCTAGCCCTTGAGAATATACTTGACCGTTTTGGATTTCGATTTTCAGATAAGATTATCGGATCCATAACTCACTACACATACCCGTCAACCGTCCGTAAAATACGCTGCTTTCTGGGCATGACATCATACGTCCGGAGGTTTATTAAAGACTATTCGGACATTGCTGCGCCACTGAAGGCACATCTCGGAAAGAATAAACGTTTCAAATTGGAGCAACTTAAACAAGACGCCTTTGAAGCTGTAAAGAAAGCGCTCGTTACGGCATTCGTTCTCTTGCCTTACATACCAGAGAAGAAACTACGCGTGTATTCGGTCGCTAGTACGAAAACTATTTCCGGCATTTTAATGCAACAGAACTGTGAAGGGGTGTGGTTTCCTCGCGCATACTGGGAACATATTATATATTGTTCTCTCCACCCTCCTGGGACTTATGATGTTTCATCCAAAAGTGTAAAATTTAGTAATTTCAAATCATTGGTAAAACAACCATTTTCAATTTACACAGATTTTGAAACAATACAAGAAGTAATTGAAGATTTGAAGTAAAACACGATGTAAGTGCTAATGGGAAATTTACGACGAAAATGAGTTTTGTAGGAATTCCCTCGTCAATATGAATACCATGTTGCTACCTTTTGGTTTCTGAACTATGTGAAATTATATTACACTGAATACTAATTAACTAACTAACTCTCTAGCTTTCATGAGTCCGAAACTTCATGGGTGTAGTTCCATTCTTTCTTATCCTGAGCAAGATTTATATATATTCTATTCCATCTTTACCGATTTCTTTTAAGTCCATCCCCATCTTCGTTTTGGTCTCATACCATCAAATTTTAAAACAAGAATCATGTAAACACTACTTGATTCCTTTCTCATTCGTACCCACCTAAGTCTTCGTGAATTAACCATCAATCTAATAATATTTGGAAATGAACCTAAATTATGTACTTCTAAATTATGTAACCTTCTCCATTCAATTGTTTCTTCATCCCTTTCAGGCAGAAATATTTTCCTAAGGATCTCATTTCAAATACTCTCAATTTCAATGTAAGCGATCAAGTTTTCGCATCCACAGGCAAAATTACTGTTTTGTATATTTTAACTTTTAGTTTCTTAGATATTAAACGAGAAGACAGAGAAAAATAACATGCATTCTCCGAATTAAGCCTTCTTTTCATTTCCTCTTTCATATAATTTTCATTAATTAGTATTACTCCTAAGTTCTTGAATTTGGAAACTGGTTTTAAACTAGTAATTATCACTTGGTTTCGGTCTGTAATTTTCTCTTTGCTAACTTTCTTAGCTGCTTTGAAAAATATTTTAGCGTTATTCGTAATTGTATTTACATCATCCCCCAGTAAGTCTGCATATGCTAACAGCTGAGTCACATCGTTTAATTTTAGTACTTCGTTAGTTACTTTTACCTTCCTAACAGCATATTCTAAGGCAAAGTTAAATATCAATGGAGATAATACATGTTCTACTTCTTTTTAAGCCATCATGAATTGTAAATTTGTTAGATATATTAACACGATTCTTAGGTATTCGAAATTCGAATAATTTATCTCTTTAGTCTTTTAATAGCATCTTTAACTTCAATCAAGTTAGGTTCTGGGCATAAAAGTTCTGCTGCGTGTACTTCATTATATTTCTTACTTATCTCCTACATAAACATTTAAAAGGTAATTGAAGTTGTTCTTCCATCTATTTAAAATATCTCTTGAGTCTGCCATTTTTTTTATCAAGTTTACTTTAGGTTGCCACCCCCTTTCTAAATTCATTTGCACCTCTGATATTTTTATTTCAATTGCGTTATTTTTACTTTTCGAGTAATGTCCTATCTGTTACTACTAAACATGCTGTTCTTTAACGACCAAAGTCTAGCCTGATTTCTTATTTCTATTAGGTTATGACATTCATTATCGAACCATGTCTTACTTTTTTTGTTTTATGGTATGTTATTCCAACTGCTGATTCAATTGCATTACGTATTTTCTCCCAATTCTTATTTACGTCTGTTTTATTTAAATCCTGCAAAATATCGAATCTATTTGATTCATATTTTTGAAGGTACGCAGAATGAAAAAAAAAATGTAGAATTGAATAGGTTTAAAAGTTCATTTTATGCCAGGGATTGTATGGTATTGTGTTTTTATAGTGTCATGTGCTTTCGTTAGATATTTAATTTACGATTTTTTTTTATTATAAGATGAATTAAACGAAATAAGTTTGTTAAATGAATAATCGTTAGTTCATAAGATACTATTTCTTGTGATGCATACGCATAGTATCTTGTTTGTCGTCCGTGTTGAAGTTTTTTATGTTTCTTTTATTTAAGAGGATTCGAATTCTTGAGGAGGCGAATGGGGTTGAGTTTTTCGAGAATATCACGCATTCAATGTTTATATATAATATCGTTTACAATTATATTTTGAGTAGAAAACGCAATGTAGTAAATATCCTTTATCGATGTTTCAAGTTAAGCAATGAGTTTTGGTCGCCAATTAATTTTGATGAGGGAGTAGGGTGTCATATATTCGTGTCCATGTTCGAGATCCGTCTTTCTTTGATTTCCACCGATTTGTAAAAAACGCCCAATTCATAAGAATTAGCAAACTCAACAGAAAAATATTTAATTTTAGAAATTTGTGAGTGTGCAAATTTTGCCCATTGGCAAAGTGGAAGGGGAGAGTATGTGGTAAATAATTTTTATTTTCCGTTGTTGGTGTGTAAAGCAGAAAATAAATATTCCGCTGCATGATTTTCAATATTGTGTTCCGTGTTAGAAATGTCAATAATCGTTATTTTTAATAAAATATATAGTTTCGTTCGTGATTATTGTTTATTATATATATAATGGAATTTCTTCGTTAAACTTTTTTACAATTTTTCATGTAGCATATGGAATTTATTAATTTCACAGATCATTTTTTGTATAAAGATGTATAATGATGGTATGTTGTAGTTTTATGGGAAAAATATAAAAAAATGTATTTTGACACCCTGCAGTTTCCAGTGATTTTTCTTAATGGTTGGGACAGTTAGCGAAAGTGAATCGAATTATACTCTTGGCGTGATGAGGCACTGAAGTAGATTGTTAGCGTGGAGCACACACATACAAGCTGAAGAAGAGAGACTGAGAATGAAAACTACTATCCCTGCAGAAAAGCTTTGCATCCTTGAACTTGATGAATTGATAGATTTAATCGGAACATGCGGTTCTTTGCAGTGACGTGAACCTTCACCAGGTTTCGAAGATTATACATTACAAAAAATACATTAGAATCACGTACATTTTGTTTTGGGTTATGAGTGTATTCTTCAAGTGTGTTATTCGATACAACACTGGATGCCCTTTCTCGTCAATCTAAAATTTCTGAACTCCACATTATTTGTACTCCAACCGATGATTGAAAGGGGGATAATGCAAATGGGTGAAAGAATAAAATGTTGCAAAACTTGATCCGTTTATCTCCTTGTTTCTATCACGATAGGGAACTAAAAATGAAAAAGTTCCATTATCCTCGACTTACACATTTTCTCTTTTCTCGCGATCTCTATTTTGATCACTTATCTCCCTACCTCTTAGAAACATGTTTTTTACCTTTTTTAAATGTACAACAAAGGCAGTCGACTGTTGTTCGTCTCAGCAAGAGAATAATTAATATTGCTCAAGGAGGGAAGTGGTGGTTCAATTGTTGAGATTTAACACATACTCACAAAAACAATCGTAAAATACCAGTGTGTGTGTCAGTTTCAAATTCAAGTTATAACAAATGAAAAAATATATTAAGCAGGATTAATTCGGAAAATGTGTGTTAATTTTCTCTGTCTTCTGAAAGTTAAAATATATATAGAAAGTAATAATTTTGTCCATGGATGCAAAAAACTTTGTTTCTATCATTGTTGCCAGAATTGTTAACCCTAGCAGGACCAACGTGTGGCATATAGTACCAGTTTTGAAGTTTTTGTGTTGGTAATCGAAACTGCCTTGAGCAATTTAATTAAAAATCCTGTTTATTGTCAATCCCGATGTGTATTTTCATATTTGCTAAAATTCAAGAGAAAATTTTATCCATTTTAATTTTTAAACTGAAGTTGATTGAGCCACATGTAGCAGATAGAGCAAAGAACATTGAGGGATTGAATACAAATACCGGTAATGCAATGGAAAACGTTCTTCAAAAGAAAATTAGGTCAACGGTTGACAATCCCATAGATATATCTACTTATGCAACTGCTTCGAGAAAAGGAAATAGGTGTTACATTTACATTTCCAATGGAGAAAGAAGAAACAAACTCTCACGAACTACAATTTCATGCAATGACTGTGGTAAATGTGTCTGTGGAAGACTCTGCATGAAAGTTCAGATCTGTGACAACTGTGTAATTTCTAATAATAGTGAGTAATGCTGAGGAACTTTAATTTACTGACAATGTAGAATGTGTTATAATGTCATAATGTTTTATTCTATTATTGCTAATAATAAATATGCAGATGTACATTTCCAAATAAAACATACTTAACATACATTAAAAATATACAAAATATGACTTACTTATTTTTCAAAATAAAAAAAAACTTAACAAACATTAAAAATATACAAACTATGACTTACGAGTATATTAAACAAAACATACTAGTAGTGCAAAATAACTAACAAATGTAGCGGAATAGTAAAGTGGCACAAAATGCCACCCTTAGTCCAGCATGTAACAGATCAAACCCTGGTCATGCTAGGGTATATAAAAGCGAATTATTAATAAGATCATATATGTACAATATTACAGAAACTAAAATTCTTATATTATAAATACATAAAATTCTAAGAAGTTGCAAGAGAGATAAAAAAAAATTGTGTCTCCTAACAGATCTAAATGATGAGACAATTATATAACTAACTAATAGATATATATTGTCCGAATCCTATTACCTCACATGAATGCACATAACAAACATTAGGATCAAAAAGGTAGGAGTTTTTCACTGTCTATATTGTCCAAACTGAGAAAAATTGGTAAAAAAAAATGCTGAAAAGCTAGCGGATGGAATAAACAGAGGAGAGAACACGGCTCCCACTCTCGTCATAGTCCATGCATTTTAGAGATAACTTAAAAAAGAACGTGACAAGTATTTTTTTTCTCATCTTCTTTAATTCACAATACGTAAACTCTTATGGAAAAATGTTCTCCTCTTTACATCGCAACGACGAGGATAAATAATGATGGTAAATTCCAATGTGGTTGAGCGATCGCACTAATTTGCTTTTTCTTTTTTTTCAGATGCCGAAAGCACACTATAAAAACTTTAGTTATCACACACTCCATTCATCCATGTTAATTAACGAAGAATATCCTTTTTCGATATGTTCTATTTCTTCCCATACATGTCAAACGAATTCATATCACGAAGACATATGTTAGTAATCAACACATCGAAAAGAATACAAATCGTGGTCAACGACAGAACCAACATCAAGATCGTGTGCGAATTTCACGACGACACCGTCTGCAGCGTCATCCTGGTGGCAGAGAAATCTTTCTTCCAAGACGAGAAAAACGAACGAGTCACGGAACAGTTTTAAAAAATAACGCAATTAGAAAAGTTTCTTTCATATCACTTCTAGAAAAAAATCGAGTAGTGTGATTTGTGGTACAACCAGTGCGAGAAATGATGAACCCCTCTCAGGCAGATTTGGCTACACTTAAAACGAGCTCAACATGCCCATATGAGCTTTTTGCTCAAGTGTGGAACCCTGTCTAATCCAAGATTTTTGTAAAAATGCCCTCGGGAAGTTCCTGTGAAATGATGAGCCCCCTCAGATTGATTTGTCCACACTTACAAAAGGCACTTCTGTCAGATTGTTGTCCATAATCCTGTCAAAAATATGCCCCTCTTGATATTTTTTTTGCCCACACCTAAAACTAAGCCCCCTTCACCCACACCCACCCACACCCACCCACACCCACCCACACCCCTCACACACCCACACACACCCCTCACACACACACACACACACACACACACACACACATATTTACTTCCGGTTTAAGTTTAATTATACACCAGGCTCAACTTGTGCAATATGCAGAGGCCTTCTAGAATTGCTCTGTGACTCTCTCATTTCTTACATCATAAACATATGATTTTTCACCTATGAGAATAACACTACATATGGTGTCATCAGGGAGTGTATCGTGGAATTCACAGATAATTTTAATGTTTGTCCTGTCATTAACCACAACTTGTTTCCTTTTTGAAGTGTTGATGACAAACATGGGTCTCTGTGCTTTGAATTCATCTGATGTGTAATACATGTCAGTATTGCCAGTAGTGACCCTTTTGTATGCTGTAAATGCTTCATATAATTTAAGGAAATCATCCTTGGACATGTCTAAATTATAATTTTCTCTGGGGAACACCTCATTTCTGCCATTTTTAAGATATATGTTCTTGATGTTGCAGTTATCAAATTTACTTGAATATTTTTCCTGATTATTGTGTCTTCCAGTCTGAAACAGTACCACCACAAAATCCGGCATGTCATATTGTATACTGGAGAATGAATTTGTAGCATCAAACTCATAATAAGTACCAGCGGCAGGCTTCTGTACACATTGATATGTATAAAATTGTAAAGGAATCTGTGGATTTGTTATTATATCTGCTTTGTATTTAAGAGCATAACTGGCTTCATATTCAACAACTGGGATTCTTAGCTCCATAGTCTGAATAATGCATTTGCCTTCATCAGGTAGGGTATTGGGCAAAGCTTCCCCTGTAGAGTTTAATGTGCTGTACCTCATCAAAGCATTATTATCATTGGCAGCTCTTCTAAATGTGATTCTTAAACCACCCTTCCACATAATATCTTTGTAATCTGAGAAGAATCCTGGCAACAGGCGCATAGGGAACAGCACTGTGTGGCTCTTAGATATAATTTTATCACCAGCCTCAAATCCACCTATTTTGTAGTAAGAAGCCTCGGTTTTGGATAATTTTAGTATGGCCAAAGCTGTGGAGGTAATGCCGGGATAATCCACTCTGTTTATAACAACACCATGCTTTCTGATCTCAATTTCAGAGAACAGATGCGGCACAAAATTATCTACCAATCTTATATTTGAATTTGCCGGATAACCTGTTCCATCGAGCTTTACAACATTAAATTTGATGTATAGATCTGCTCTGTGGGGGTGTATAAAGCCATGCCCCACATCAAGATCAACCTCAATCTCTGTGTTGGGTTGATTTAAATTTGCAAAGGTCCTCCTGTTTGGGGGGAATGATTGTAGCTCATAACTCTCAATATTTTCCATTTTATTTTTGTATGTATTTTTATTTAAATATTAATCTCTATGATAGCAGTTGTTGTGGCTCCAGCAAAATCAACTAATTCTTCTTTTTCATTAGTGACCATCAATTCAATGTTATCTATTCTATTATGGCAGACAGGAAAATATAATGTTGGGGATGGAGTGTAGATGATTGGCTCCATAAATTCAGAATTAGGTTTAAATGTTGCAATGATGCCAGTTTGTTTGTGAGTGCCTATGCCATTTGATTTGGTGATCATACCCTCGGCCACATTACAGTGAATATTCAGAGTCTCTATGGCTAAGAATTTATGTATATTAATAGCAGTGTGTTTGATGGCCGGTTCAAGTTTTGTGTTGTTCTCAAAGCCTAACAGCTCTCCTATAGTACCCAGATCCACTGTTTCTGTAGCAGATACAATCTCTACTCTGTGAGTGACAGAATTTTGAGTTAATACTATACCTCTGGGTAATTGAGCATTTAGAGTAGACAGATTATATTGCCCTGGAGTGAGGACAATTTTTTGATCCCCTACTGCAATTTTGTTGTTGTGGTGTGTAATATTAGGGATCAAGTACATGCCATAAAATGCTCTGAGAGCTATTGTTTTGGGATACACTATATCATCATGTAATTTGAGTTTCAATATTGAATTTTGGCTGGTGAGATGGAATACCCCCATGATGTTTTAAATACCACCGGGCCTTTTGAAAATTTTCAATTGATGGTTTATTTATTTGAGACATATATCTAAGAACAGATAAACACAAATGTCCACAATTAACATCTTTGAAATTTTGAACACGGGCATTATTGTAATAAAGATTAGCTGATTTTAGATATTTTATTAAATTTTCAGGTGGAACACCTCCAAATGAATCAAACACAAATGCCTCATTTTTTAAATATTTAAGATAACAGATCCAGTGAGTGCCCTGATTTTTGTACTTATCCAAATTAACAATGCCACACTCTTTGTTGAGTGGTTGTTCTGGTAAAGAATCAGACATGTACACACCTCTAAAATTTTTGATGCCCAGTGGCTTGATTAAAGCTTCAATATCTTGGTTTGTAAGCGGCTCTTTTTTTTTTAAACTTATTCATGGCTCTCTTAACACCTTTGCCTTGTTTCTCCATGGCCAGGTTATGGCGCTTCAATTCATCTAATTCTGCCCTATTCTTCTTGGCATCTATTACTGTTTTTGCTATGGCAGCTGATACCCCAGCCAAGCTCCCAACAGCCCCAAGTGCTGGTAAGATGGCCGGGATAGTAAATATGAAACCCCCCACATGTGATTTTTTCTAGATTGTTGTAATTTTTTTAATTGGGGGGTACTAAGCAACAATTTCATACCATGGCCCTTTGCAAGACAAGATTTTTTTTTCTTCCGCTGCTTTTTGGTTAAAAGGCTATCAATAGTTTTAAGAGATTTAAGACCTGCATAAGGTATTTGATACATAACACCCTTGGCCTTCATTCTAGGTTTATTATATATATATTCACAGCCCCCCCCCCCCCAGTTTTTGTTTCGTGTTCATAGCTATGGTGGTTCCCAATGCTGCTATTCTCTCACTTAAAGAAGCATCTTTGCTTACAAATCTACCAAATGCAGCCTCTTCTAATTTCTTGTCTGCAACATGTCTCTTGTCTAGATCAGAATGTGTGTTGTATGCTATGTCATGGTCTCTACAAGCAGCATCTAGGGGATTAACACCAGGATCACCTCTGTTTAAACTATGGTCCAATTTTGTACCGGGACCACAATACTGATAGCCTGGAATGTGTAGTTCAAATGGCAGCTTGTTTATGATGTCATTAACCAACCCCCGACCCTCAGAGATATTCCAAAATTTAGGTGGTAGAGTATTAATAATTTTTATAAGATATCCAATCCCCTTAGTGTCATTCACTATAAAATTAGACAATTTAGTGCTTATCATGTCCATAATTCCAACCTTTTCATTGTAAAAATTGTGGTTGCCAGCATTTTCCTCCCCAGCTATCACCAGCAACCTATCTACAAGTTTCCTGACATCATCAACCCACACAAATTCTTTAGGCAGGGTGTTGTATTGTTTGATTCCACTACCTGTCTTGATTTGTGACCATATGGGCTTGATTAAGTTGTTGTATTTTGCTCCACTGCTAGACTTGACTCTTTTTTGTGTGGGATCATGGTTCTGGTATAGAGCATTTTATTTTATTTTATTTTATTTATTGATTTTATTAATATTTCTTTGTAATGCTCATAATCTTGATCTGTATAGCTGCCAGGTCTCTTCCGAGTCATCAGTTCCCACAATCCAGGTGTTCCAGGATATTTAACAAAACCACCTTTTTCTCCAAGATGAGATTCTGAATATACAATCAGATCATCTCCCATAAATGTTACTCTAAAATTGCCAATTCTATGTATGATGCTACCATCGCGCTCTGTGTCAGCATATAAGCCAAAGACCTCATCTTTGTTGTCTTTAGGTGTGCTTAAATATTTTTGAGCAAGAAGACCCAATTCAATAGGATCCTGAGTAGCTTCAATTCTTCGAGGAGCAACAGGACTAGGTGTATGAATACTGGAAAGTGGGGTGATTGGATAATCTAATATGTTCCTAGCAGCTACAGGTACAAGCTCTGTGATCAAATTTTGATTTTGCTCTGTAACAGTTTTGATATTTTTACCTAATTCACTATGAGCAGCAATAATAGGCTGTTCTGTTTGTTTGTGTTGTTCATAAATTCCTCGGTTCTGTGATTTCCATCCCTTAAATCTTTTTACAAGATAATCTCTTAATTTAAGATCATCAATGATTGGCTCTTTCATGGTTATTTATATATGTTTCAATGTCTAGAAAATTGTTAATTTTATTTCTATATTTACCACTATTGGGTTTTCTTGTCATATCAATTGTGACAAACCCATAACTGTCCTGGTTCCAGCACCTACTGCAAAACTTGGAAAAATCATTGTAGCTCAAGTCCCCACCTACATATTCATCATGTATGTGTTTGAGGTTGGTATGATCTTGATGAAACACACATATAAAATTGCTGTTGTCTCGGATCAGTTGCTTCGGTATTTTAGAAAAAGTCTGTGCCAGGTAGAAACAATCAATGTTTTTGTGTCGGCCCTGTGTAAAGAAATTTCTAACCTTGTTTTGATTATCCAGTATAATGTCATCAAACACAACAACAGAATTATCGAGACATTCATGAAGTGGCTTAACATCTGATTCAAAAGTGGCAATATCCAGTCCATCATATAGCTTCATCAACTGCTGATATTTTAATTGTTCCAAGCTCTTAGAGAAGACATACAAGTGCCTGTTTTTCCAGTCTAACCAGTTGGGTGCCAATAAAAAATTATCAATCATTAGTGTAGTTTTACCACAAGCTGATGGCCCACCAATAAGACATCTAATATTATCAGGCAGCAAATTGCCATTTCTCTTAATCTGCTGTTCAGGTTCTGGAAGCCTTTTTATAACATCCCAGGTGCTCATATTATCACTTTGTCTGCATCGATCCAGCTGTGTTCTGGAAGTCCTAGCCATTTGACAAGTAACTTGTTGCCTTTTCTGCGGATGATTTTTTCTATGAGATATGTGTCAGGCTGTTTAGTTTTGTTGAGTAATTCTTCATAGAACCGGCCTTTGAGAATTTCTCCTCGGTGGTCTTTTATTATATATGTGTTAAGGGTCCCAGGTTTAACTTGAAGCACTGTAAATAATTCAGTGATCCAGTTTCTTGTAAAGCCTCTTTTGAATAAGTGCTAATATTTGCTGATTCTTACTTGATCACCCACCTTGTATTTGGCCTTTCTTGTTGTTGGCTGGTATCTAGGATAATAAACAGCCCTGATCAATTTTTGCTCATCAGATGAAGTTACTTCAGAGGGTTTCGTGTTGATTGTGGAATGAACCGAGTTGTTATATTTATGTAGAAGTTCTGGAAGAATATTAAGCCATTTATAATTACCTTGAGGTGTAAATTGTTTATACATAAGATTTTTTAGGGTTTTGTTGAATCTCTCTACAATTGAGACCTTGAGATCACTGTAACTCGAGTAATGTTTTATTGACTGGCTTTTAATAAATTGTTGGAACACAGAATTATAAAATTCTTTGCCATTATCTGTTTGCAAATAGCGCGGTGATCTTCCACTCTGATTGATGATTGTCCTGAAGGCTTCTGTAACACATTTTCCAGTCTTGGATTTGAGTGGCACAGCCCAGGCAAATTTTGAAAATGTGTCTATTACAGTGAGTAGATACTTGTAGCCCTTGTTGATTTTGTCTAAGTTTTTCAGCTCTGCCATAAATCATCTATGCCTTTTGTAACTACTGGCAGTCTCTTATAATTATGTCTGGCTTGTCTGTGTAATTCATCAACAATAATTTGTCTAGACATAATATGTATACAAGAATATTGCAACTATGGGGTGTTCAGCAGCTGATACTACAGGATTTTCTAAATACAATTTGTCTCCTATTTGTATATGAAATTCCAGAGAGCCATCATCTTCAGCATAAGATGTTTCTAATGTATTGGGATCTGTAAAATCCTCTAACTCTACACTGGTGATTTTTGGTTTGTTGTCAGCATTTGTTATTGATAAGGTGGGGTAGTGGTGTGCCTGTGGTTGTAGCCAATATTTGATCTTGATTGGTCTCAGTGTGCCCCCAACAAAAAACTGGTAATAAAATTGTGCAGGGGACAGCATATATATTTTGCCACCTGGTGTAAATTGTGAATCATATTCTTTGTTGGGGATGCTGTACAATTCAAGAATTACTGTATGTTTTGGATTCTCAATTATGCCGGTTATTTCTTTTTCTGCTGTAAGCAATCTGCTTGTTACAGATTCAAGGTGCTCATTGATGGTCCTAACAACATCATCATGGCCTGGCTTGATTTTTATGTCCACAATAAGTTTCTTGTATTGTTGCACAATCTCTTGAAGCTGGGTGGCAAAAACAGACAGAGCATTTGCTTGATTGGATTCCATGGTCCCTAGCTGTTGCTTGATATTAGCTACAATTTGTTGCAAATTTTCAACAACTGCCAATTTTGAATTTTGAGCAGTAAGATCATGAACCTGTCTTCTTATATCCTCAAACAGGGCATGCTGTTCATTAATATGTTGATTGGTTGGTAGAGTGGCCACTGTCTGAGTGAGTTGTTTGATCTCTGTCTGGATATTTTTGATATCTTCTGATTTCAATATGCGATTCACTGCCCTCTTCATATTTTTAAGTTCCTGTGATGTAGGCAGATTTGAAACAGTATTTTGCAAAAAATTCAAGTGCCAATTTCACATTATTTAATTCAGATGCATCAGCCACATTTTGCATAGCATTTTGGAGCAGGGCTATATCTGCCTGAGTGGGTGTTGATTGTTGTAAAATTTCAAGTTTTGTTTGGATATCATCGATCAAGTGATGAAAATGAGAAAGTTGAGATTCAGTGTTGAGGTTTTCAAGCTTTGTGATTTGTTGCTGGACACTGACAAGTGTGTCTACAATACCGGGCAGGCGGGATTTTAGAGATTCTTGTACATTTGACAAATCACTTTGCATTGCTGCTATTGTACCCTCAAGATGGGTTATGGTACTTTGAATTTTTCCAAAATCTTCATATGTTTCAAGTTGCAGCTTAATGTTGGGAACACTCTGAGTTATTGCACTCAAAGCATCAGAAGATGGCAAGTTATTCATAAAATTTTCAAGTGTCTCAATTTTTTCTTTAACCTCGGCTATGGCATTGTTCAGAGGGTCCAGATTAGGTATTTGGAGTGATTGAATCTGTTCTTTTAGAGTGGAAATCACTAGATCAAAATCTTCTTGTGATTTTATGCTTTTGACAATTGTTTGGAGCTGTGCCTGGACATTATTTATCTGCTCTTCCAATTGCTGTTTCAATTGCTCAGAGTTGGTGGCCTGGGTCTTAAATTTGGCTTGAAGAGCTGCTACAGCTTCTTCTAAACTTTGAAAATTATCTAATGTGGCCAAATCAGTATATTTCTGAAACAATAATTTGAGTTCAGAATCAATTTTAAGAAGAGGGTCCATGCATTGTGATTGCAAATTTGTAATTTCTAGTTGAAGACTGGCATTGAGTGTGGTTTGTAAAGCTTGTAAATCACTTCTTAATTTCTTGACTCTGACATCAAGCATCAGAATCTGATCAATGTGATCTTCATGCCTTGTATGGCCAAATATATCATTAGGCATTTTTGTTTTAGTGGTTATTTATTATTGAATATCTGATTCTTAATTCTATAAAAAAAGGTATAAGCTTGTCATAGGATCCAGGGACCTCAATATATAAGCAGTCACCAGCAGAAACAGTATATACAGTGCCAGAAATCATGTTTGAGTGCTTAATTCTATAAATATTTCTCCCTACTGAAATCTTGACATTACCCTCAGGGGTTGTAATAAATTGCAATTGACCACCTACAGGTAATTGGTAATGATTTAAATTATTGTTAAATATGTACAATGTTTTACCTGTTTCATCATCAACATCTGTAAGTATGCTGTTCAGATGAATAATTAACAAAGCTCTTAGTTTAGAATTATATCAGAAGAGGGTTGTGGTGTTGGCAGGTCCATAATAGCCTGTTTTTTGAACCCAAATAAGTTCATAGGCATGTTTATTTATTTCAAATCATGCTCTGTAATTGGGCATTGATTACCACTTTTCAAAACACAATTACCCCATGGTAGAGTATGTATGCCACATGATAAAATGCATCTCTTATCATCATGTGGATCCAGAGCCACTTTTCTTACAATATTTGTAGTCAACAAGTGTTCCACACTCTGAATTCTATTTTCTGATGTTCTGATTTTGCTACATGATTTGAGGCAATTTTTGTAATCTTCAAATTCAAGCTCTTTGTCTACAGTCCCTCTGCCAATGCCCTTGGCCTTTTTGGCAACAGCGCCACTACATGTTTCAAAACTGTACATCTTGGCCCTTTACCCAGCAAATGCCACAATAACATCACCAAGTGTCTCATCTTTTAACTTGCCAGGCACCTTTTTGTTGTGGTGTTTAATTTTTGAATGTTCAGTGGTATCAAAATATTTAAACAATTCAGGCTGTACCATATCTTGATAAACATCTTCTGTTTGAATATCAAGAACAAAACTATCTGTGTCCATGTACATCAGTTTTACACGATCCTTATAAAAAGGCTTCACCACATTATAAAACAATTTTAACATGTGTAATTTGGCCAATTCCAATATCACAGCCCCTACATAAATAGGCTTATCAAACTTAATCTTTGTTTTTTTCATGTTGAAAAGTGCCATATTCTCATCATAAATTCTTCTGTAATTGAATTTGGGCTTTGCAATCAATTTTTTGCTCCGGCTGGGGTCAGTAATTAATTTAACATCAATATGTTTTCTGACATTTTCAATTGTTTTGCCATACACTGAATTGACCATCAATTTAAACAAGGTGTTATCAAATTGGCTCATTGCAGATGTTCGAAGCTCTGTGTTTGAATCAATATATGGCTTCAACCATCTCTAGTGCCTGAACCTCAAAACTATTCCAACTTTGGTCCCTTGAACACCATGTTTCATCAGGAACTGGAGGTTTTTGTAATATATGACATAATCCTGTTTCGGCTCCAGAGTCATCATCAATTTCTTCTGTTTAGTGCCAGGTGAGCACTTAACCTCAGGAATTGGGGGCAGATCAGAAAATGTGTTGTGTAAATTATCTGGAATTGTCAGATCAACCTCTAAGAACAGACCATAGTTACTGTCATCAAAATTCTTAAGATCTTCAATATTGAAATCTTCAACCCACTCAAGCCCTGCATATGGCAATTTATCCATCATAGCATAACCATACAGGCTGTTGGCATCCACATACAGTTTATAATTTGATGGCAGTGCTGGATCATAATCAGGAATATATTTGTTATTTGCTCTGGCATATCTCTGAGAACATTGCACCATGCCTCCTCTTATACATTGTTCCATAAACAGATACATATCTTGATCCTGGATCAGATCCAATTGCATTTTAGTGTTTAAAAACATTGCAGACCATGCTAGGCCCGGAGCACTGTAAAAATACATTGGATCCAGTTTATAATTTTGCATGGAAAATTTTCTGAATGCCTGCAGTATATCAGCTAAGAGGGTCACATCAAGTTTTAAATATGCCTTGTGATAATCACCAAATGTCTGGCATTTTAAATTGTTCCACATCAACTGGGCATGGTGATAATCTTCATCAGTGATTCCAGATCCTCTGATTTTGCTGTAAAACTCTTGTTGTGGTGGCAGAGAACACTCATCAAATTTAGAAAAATCTGTAACATAATCATATGGATATACACCCTTCCGCCTAATTAATTTCAGGTCTTGATTTGGAAACAAAGCACATGTGATTTTGAATTGATCATCAGATAATTGAGTGGCCAGTGTAGCCAGGCTAGCAGACAGAATTCTGTATGAATCAAGAAATCTTAAGTGAATAGGAACACCATTAACTTTAATTATTTTACTAATGGCAATATATTTTTTATTATTTTCAGCTAAAATATTTAAATTCTGCTTGTCAAACCCCTCGTACCTGATCAGATGATGAAAATCATAATTGGATGCAGCATGGCAAAATATAGGGACAAATTTTGGTCTCTGGATCTTAATATTACAGCTATTACACAGGGCCATTAAGAATTTACCATCTGTATGGGAATGGTGATGCACCTTGATATTTGTATCTGAAAATTCAGAATTACAAACCGGGCATTTTTCTGCATTATTGAAATCTTCAATCTGATCCTCTGTTAAAGGCAACATAGGTTTTGATTTTAATAAGATATTAGATGCTATGTCATGGCACTCATTTTCTATTCTATGTGCAAATTCTTTGATGGCATCTGCTCCCATGTATAAATATTCTTTACTAACCACACCATCCTGTACAATCACATAATAAAAACTAGAAGGTTCATGTAGCTGGTATGATGTACTTGAAGATTCATCAGGATCTGGGCTGCAGAATGCAAGGGGTTTGATGTTTGATTCAAAATCACAGACTATATATGCTGGGTGTTCCAACAAGGCTTCAAATTTTTTGAATTTGGCATTTTCACTTGGATTAGGCATAAGCATATGAACAGGTTTATGATTGCCACAGTATTTCAGATGCTCAATTAACTTGTTTTTAGCAATTTCTGTATTCACTTCCCGAACCCCATTCACCATTTTTCTACCATCAAATACAGTTAAACATCTTCTACACAACTTGAATATTGTCCTAGATTTGTCTAGTTGTGTTCTAATTAAAGCTTCAAGATTATGTATCAGAGTGTAATGGTGTGTGTCATCCCCTTCAATTAAGAGCAGATCAATCGGAACAGCAGAATCATCATCAAGTGTACTGATTCTGAGAGGATCTATCAAGCAATTGCCACGGCCAGTAGAACAAATAAATACATTAATAGATAATTGCTTACCATGGATATCCCTGGCCTTTTTTTCAAATTTATCAATATTCTGAACTGACATTGGATATTTTAAGCCCTCCATTGCTTCATCAAAATTGTGTTCATGCTGTTTATAATAAGTTATTCTCTCAGGATTCCTTAAAACTGGAAACAAAGCAGCTAAAATACACCACAAAAAGCATTTCTCATCATTATTTTCTATGTTAACCACGGCTCTTTTGTTTTTAATATTGGCAGGTAATGGCAGATATGTAGATCCTTGTAATGGGCTGAATTCAGAAATATTAACATAGAGCTTGTGTGGAGAACCTCATAGGCTCCATCCAGACTCTTTTGCTGCAAATTCAGAGTGTTTAATATTCAATTGATCTATCAAACTGCTTTTTATTTTGTCTAAATTTGCATTTCAATTTACAGCTACAGGTTCTGTTATGTGGGGCTGTGTAAATTTTGTGCCATTTGGCTTCTTATATTGTGTAAACAATTTGAGGGACAGCTTATAAGAGCCATTTTGTGCATTTAGAATTGCCTGCACATCTGGATTTATACTGTTCAAAAAATTCTTAATATCACATTTTGGATCTGATACAAACCGGTAATCCCTAAGTTGGCCATTAAAACTGGTATGGATAGGTGGTGCATAGCGTGGCTGCTTTGCCGGCCAGCATTAACAGGTGTTTCATGCTTCCTTTTCAGACCAGATGTAGATAGTTGTGAGGGCAATGTTGATGACTGTGCTGAACAAGAGCCTACATGTCTATTGAAATTTGCCTTGCTAAATATTTTATGGCATTTGGGGCATATTTTTGTGGGAGTTCTATATTTGCCTGGGTCACAATTTTTTTGGTGCCTAGCAAAATTGGGGCTGGATATATTTTTATTACACTGATTGCAATATTTTTGATTTGGCATTTTTTCTTGTTGGTTTATTATATAAGATTTCCTGGGGTTCATTTCAAAATTTTGTACTTAATATATATATATTTTGTTCAGCTGTGTGCTTTGTATATTTCTTGTGTATATTTAATATGTTAATATTATTAATTTTTATTCTCGGTTTATTATACAAAATATTTTAGGTTTTAAATCAAAACTCTATGCTTATTATGACAGGTTGTAAAGCTAATAGCCTTCAAGTGGAAAAAGAGAATAAATATTGATCTACACTGACCTTCCGCAAATGCCTGCACAGACATGCATGTCCTAGAAAGGCAATGACCTAGCACTGTGTTATGTATTGATTTTTGTATAACAGGCTGGGACAGATATAAGCCTGACTCTAAATAAGAGTGGATTACAACAAACAAGCTGGATGCAACAAATATCAGATTTTTTATACAAAATATAAGCCCTTTTTGTTCAATATACCAGAAATATATTTAATATGAATAATAAGAAATATTATATATTAAACCAAACAGGCCTGTAATTATGAGAAGCACTGTAACAACACATCTGTACTCCTCAGCCACTCTCACAATACTGGCCGATATGTAATGCAAAATCTCTTTATATACCCTAAGCATGGATTAAAATATCTGAAACAACAAAGCAATCAGAATATAACACATCATCACATTATGTCATAATTAACCAATCAGAAAACAACACATGCATAATATTGGATAATAATTTGTTGCACAGCATGATGCAATAGAAATAAACCAGAAGTAAGCATGTGTGTGTGTGGGTGGGTGTGTGTGTCTGTGGGTGTGTGTTTTATGAGGATTTTTACTTAATTTCAAGTGTATCCAAAACAATATCAAGAAGGGGCATATTTTTAACAAGCTTATGGACAACAATCTGGCTGATGCAACTTTTGTAAGTATGGGCAAATCAATCTGAGGGGGCTCATCATTTGTACACTGTAGTTTCGGGAAATTCCCGAGGGCTTTTTTACAAAAATCTTGGATTAGACAGGGTGCTACACTTGAGCAAAAAGCTCATATGCTCATCTTGAGCAAGGTTTAAGTGTAGCCAAATCTGCCCGAGGGGGGTTCATCATTTGTTGAGTTTATAATACCACAAATCATACTACTAAATCGCAATAAAATTGTCACAAATTCAAAATACTAAATTACAAAAATCGTAAAATCGCGATCGGAAGTGTACGTATCTCGGAAACGGAAAGAGATAAGAGAAAATAACTCGAGAAATCTCCCCAAACAGCGCCTTGTCGATTTTGAGACTCTAGAATAAGTATACCAACTTTGGAGGTCCTGAGGTCAAGGGGGGGGGGTTACCTCCGAATTGGTTTTTTACAAGTCATAACTTTCGAAAAGACAATCGCAGTAACGTGGGGTTTCTTGCGTTAACATCGTCTCGGTGCCCTCTCCGGCTGGAAATTCAAAATGGCGTAGGTCGTCATGGAACCCCCTCTGAAAACTTTGTAAGTCCAGCGTTAAAAATCCTCAAAAAGGGTGAGAGATAGGGCTAAAATATATCGAAAAATCTCCCCGTTGGATGCCGTTAGATACCCTTTGTCGATGTGAGACTCTAGAGTACGTACACAAAATTTGGTGGTCCTAAGTTCAGGGGGGAGGGGGTTTGGTCCGACACTCGAAACTGTGATCATTCATAATTTCCAGACAAATAGTAGTCGAGATCTCGAGTTTGGTGCGTTGAAAGAGTCTCGATGTCCTCTTTGATCTCCTTACAAAATTAACATAGGTCATCATGGACCCCCTCTGAAATATTTCCAAGTCCCGCGTTGAAAAACCTAAAATTGCGAATATCTCGAAAACGGCAAGAGATAGAACGAAAATAAATCGAAAAATCCCAAAATTTGGTGGTCCAAAGTTCAAGGGGGGAGGGGGTCCATTGCCGAATTTGTTTTTCATCGCTCGTAACTTTCGAAAGGACGATCGTAGTGAGCTCAGGTTTTTTGCTTTAGCATCGCCTCCCTTTAAAAATGGCGACCGGAAGTATCTCTTTTGGTCAAAATCTTCTTTTTGCGAATTAGGAAGGTCATGCATACGTAGGTTAGTTTAGTCAGTAATAGATGGTAAAAAAAATGTTTTGGTAACGATCGTAAAAAAATAATAATAGAAGTTACGTTATATCACGTAAAATCGTAAGAAAAAATACGTAGACAAAAACAACCCCTGTAGGTTAACTTAGCCCGTAAAAGGTTGTAATAAGTGAATAGGTTAAGTTATATCATTAAAGATCGTGGCATACCTACAAAGTATGAGGCGGAAAAAACAGAGTCGAGGTGAAAATTGTACTGGAACGTCGTCGAACGCCATAAAATCCACAAAAAATATCGTCATAATATGATATAACTGAGACTAAATGCATAGAAATAGGCGATACCTACTAAGTATGTGGTGGAACCGATACTTTTATACTACTGTTAATCTAATTATTTTTTGTTAAGAAAATCAGTGGGCACCAAAGATAAAATATCCCGCCAGAGATGCGTGGTTCGCAACACAGTTCTATTGGCCGCTGCCATATAAACCACGCCTCTGTATAGTTTCAGAAGTTCCTTTTTTTCATCTTAAAGACTAATGACTCCCTACAGAGGACCTCCGTGTGTGTTTTTTGCATGCAATGTTGCTATTGACTCTATTGTGATGATATATACAGGTAATGACAATGTGGGGAAAATCTCATTCAATCTTGGTATTTAGTTGCATGAGTGATATTCAGCATGATAAAAAAAGAGAAAAAAATACAATTCATATTTTTATAAGCATAGAATTGGTGCGAATGACATTTTTTTTTGATTGAAAGTTGCTACTTTTTTAAAATTTAGTTTCAATTTACATTTTTTTGAATGGTGTAAGAAATAAAAAGTTTGCTACTTGCTTTCTTTGAAACTGTTCCGTGACTCTCTCTTTCTTGACGTCTTGGACGAAAGATTTCTCTTCCACCAGGATTACGCTGCAGACGTTGTCGTCGGGGATTGGATCGTGAAATTCGCAGACGATCTTGATGTTTGTTCTATCGTTGACCACCACTTGCTTTCTTTTTGAAGTGTTGATGACGAACATGGGTCTGCGCGGTTTGCATTCGCTTGGGGTGCAGTATACGTCAATGTTTCACTCGGTCACTCTTTTGTAAGCGGTGTACGCTTCGTAAAATTTGAGAAAGTCATCTTGTGCTATGTCGAGGTAGTAATTTTCGAGCGGGAAAACATCATTCCTTCCGTTTCTGAGGTACTAGTTCTTAATCTTGCAGTTGTCGAATCTGTTGGAATCTTTTTGCTGGTCGTTGTCCCTCCCGGTCTGAAAAAGCATGACGACGGAATCTGGCATGTCGAACTGCATGTTGTTGAACTGCGTCGTGACGTCGAATTCGTAATGGTTGCCCGAAGAGAGTTTCTGCACGCACTGGTAACTGTAAAATTTAACGGGCACCTGCGGATTTCCCGCTCTGTACTTGAGGGCGTTGTTGTTTTCGTATTCCACAACTGGAATTCTCAACTCCATGTTTCGAATGATGCATTTTGCTGTTTCGTGCAAATTGTTTGGATGCGGAGTGATCCCGTCCAGACACAAGTTAATGTATCGCATCAAAACGTTTTTGTCGTTCGAGGATCTGCGAAAAGCGATTCTCAAACCTCCTTTCCACATGATCTCCTTGTAGTCCGAGAAGAAACCTGGAAGTAGACGCATGGGAAACCGCGTGACTTTTGGTTGATATTTGTCTTCCTGCTTAGAATCCTCCCGCTTGGTAGTAAGCGACATCCGTTTTCGAACGTTTCAACGTTCCCACTACTGTGGAGGTGATGCCTGGATAATCGATTCGATCGATGACCGTTCCCTGTTTTCCGATTTCTACCTGCTAGAACAGGCGAGATCGAAGTTGTCCACGAGTTTCAAATTTGCATTGGTTTGGAATGCATCTCTGCTTTCCTCTTTACCACGTCGAATTTAACGTACAGGTCTGATCTTTGAGGATGAACGAATCAATCTCCTACGTCCACATCGAACTCGATTTCCCGGTTGGGTTCGTTGAGATTGGTGAACTTGCGACGGTTGGGAGGAAAAGATTGCAATTCGTAACTTTCGATTTGCTCCATGATGGTTATTTTCTATATGTTGATCTCGACGATGGCCGTTGACATTGCTCCTGCAAAATCCACGACTTCTCCTTTTTCGCTGGTCCCCACTAATTCAATCTGGTAGATTCTGTTGCGACATACCGGAAAGTAGATGGGCGACAAGGGCATGAAGTTGGTCGATTCCATGAATTCCTAATTTGGTTTGAAAGTCACTATCATTCTCGTTTGCTTGTGACTGCCGATATTGTCTGATTTTGTGATCATGCCTTAAGCCACGTTGCAGCGAACGTTCAGCGTCTCGTTGGCCAGGAATTTTAGAACGTTTGCGCTAAAATGCTTGATTCCAGGTTCAAGTTTGTGTTGATTTCGAAACTCAAAAGTTCTCCGATCGTACACATGTCCACGGTTTCCGTTGCAGACACCAACTCAAGTCTCTGGGTCACGGAATTTTGAGAGAGAAGTACACCTCTCGGTAATTCGGCTTGCAATGTGTATAAATTGCACTGTCCAGGCATGATGCTGATTTTTTCGTTTCCGACGTTGATGGTGTTGTTGTGTTCGGTCACGGTTGGAATCAGGTACATGCTGTAGAATTCACGAAGAGCTATGAATTTAGGATAGACGATATCATTGTGCAACGTGAGTTTCAAGACCGAAGTTTCGCTTGTGAGATTAAACACTCCCATGATGATGTTTCAGGTTCCACGATGCTTTTTGGAAATCTCGAATCCAGGGGTTATTTATGTGAGACAAGATTGCGAGCATGGAATCGCAGAGGTGATCGCAGTTCACTTCCTCGAAACATTAGATTCTCTCGTCGTTGTAGTATAGGTTGGAAGCTTTGAGATATTTTTCAAAACCCGACGGTGGAACACCTCCGAAAGAATCGAAAACGAAAGAGTTGTTGTTTGAGTTATTGAGATAACATATCCAATGCGTGCTCGGATTTTCGTAATTGTCGAGGTTAACGACTCCACACTCTCTTTCTTTCCAACGGAGGAGGGTAAAGAATCTGACATGAAAACTCCTCTGAAGTGTTTGATTACCAACAGTTCGATCAGAGATTCAGTGTCGCGGTTAGTGAGCGGTTCTTCTTTTTTTTTAACTTCTTCCAAATGCCTTTATGTTTTTCTCCATTTCCAGGTTTTGACATTTTCTGTTCTTCCAATTCCGCCTTGTTCTTTTTCGAGTCGATTACGGTTTTTGCTGTGGCTGTGCTACCACTTCCAAAACTTCCCACGGCACCCCAAAGCCGCTAAAATTGGTGGAATGCTGAATATGAAACGTCCAGTGTGAGTTTTTTTCCTCGAACGCTGCAATCTTTTGAATTGAGGAGTGCTGAGCAACAATTTCACACCGTGAATTTTGGACAAGCAAGAACGTTTCTTTTGTCGTCGTTTCTTGGTGAGTAACCCGTCAAGGGCACCCAGATTTTTGAGATTCGAGTACGGTAAATGGTAAACGACACCCTTGGCCTTCATGATGTTACTGTGTTACTTATATATATATTCTGTTTTTGCCTCACTCGTTTCACGTGATTTGAAGCTGCGTCATTTTTTATGTGGTGTTATTTATAGACCCCATCCCAATTTTCGTTTCGTGTTCATGGCGATGGTCGTGCCAAAGTTGCAACCCGTTCTCCCAGAGAAGCTTCCCTGGTCATGAATCTCCGAATGCAGCATGTTCCAATTTTCTATCTGCTTCGTGACATGCATCTAGTTTGTTTAATTGTTGTAAGCGACGTCATGATCTTTGCATGCTGCGTTCAACGAATTCACTACGCTGTCTCTTCTTTCCAATCTTTGATCGCGTGTGGTACTCGGTCCGCAGTACTAGTAACCCGAGATGTGCATTTCGAACGGTAATTTGTTTATGATGTCGTTCACGAGTCCCTTGCCTTCTGTCACGTTCCAAAATTTCGGTGGAAGGGTATTGATTATTTGCATCAGGTATCCTATTCCTTTACTGTCGTTCACGATGAAGTTGGAGAGTTTGTTGTTGATCATGTCCAAGATTTCTACTTTTTCGTTGTAAAAGTTACGATTACCTGCAGTTCCCTTTGCCTGCTATGACAAGTAAAGGGTCCACGCGTATCCTAACGTCGTCAACCCACAGGAATTCCTTCGGTAGCGTCTTGTAGCGTTTGACGCTGCTTCAATCTTTTATATCGTTCCAAATAGGTTTGATAGATTCCTGTATTTTTCTCCGCTACTGGATTTGACACGTTTCCGAGTGGTACAGAGCATCCGACAATATTAAAATGCGCATGTAACTTTGATAATATTCGACTGTGTAATCTTTGGAATATTTTTTGGTGATGAGTTTCCAAAGTGCAACCGTACCTGGGCCATTTTTCTTTTTCGCCTAAAATTATTTTTACGTCGTCTCCTTCGAATGTGACTTTCGATTTTCCTATTTTCCAAAACACTCCTTCGTTAGTTTCCATGCTCGGGTACAATCGGAACACCTCGTCCTTGTTGAATTTCGCGGCACTAAGGTAATCTCTAGCCAAGGGACCCAACTCGATCTTATCCGAAGAAGATGAAGTGCTTCCTATGGGTTGAAGTTTCGGCAATTGCCTGAGTTCGAGAGGAGTGTGAATGCTAGAGAGAGGCGGCGGAGGATAATTTTCGTAATTTCGAGCGGAAAGAGGTACAAGTTCCGTGATGAGATCCTTATTCTCTTCCTTGAAATTTTTAATCTCCTTTCCGAGACCGCTTATGGCGTCGATGAAGCGTTGACCATCGAGCTTGTTTTATTCGTAGAATCCACGATTCTCGGATTTCCAACCTTTCAATCGTTTCGCAAAGTAATCGTGCAGTAGTAGGATTTACAATATTATAAACCCCACTTACAAGTGTAGAAAAGAAGAGGTTATTTGATTGAACAACCCGATTTGCTTACTCTTAAAACAATGCTAAGAGGGGCTTATACCCCAATTCTTCAAGTGTGATATGCTCTGAATTTTTAAGAATTTTGAATTCTAGTGTAGAAAAGAAGAACCCCCTCAGACAGATTTGCCTATACTTAAAACAATGTTAAGAGGGGCTTATACCCCAATTCTTCAAGTGTGATATGCTCTTAATTTTAAGAATTCTGAATTCTAGTGTAGAAAAGAAGAATTCTTAACAGCCTGATTTGCCTATACTTAAAACTAAGCTAAGTTCCTATAAGATTTTATTGTTTATAGTGTGTTTCTCTGTCAAAATCCCAGGAATCTTGAATTCTAGTGTAGAAATAATAAGCCCCCCCACCCCCCTCAGATTGATTCTGCCATGTGTACATTGATATAAAGCTCATAGCTCCTGGGTTCTGAGACCCAGTAGAGTATGGTGCATAGCCCCATGGTTTTTATTGCCTTGTAAACAAGAGGCTAGGATTTGAATCCTGATAAAATGTGAAGCCTCCCCTGATGGCAAAGTGTTAATATTGTTGCTTTGTAAACAAGAGGCTCGGGTTTGAGTCCTGACAAAATGTGTAAGATTGAAATACATGTGGCAAAATAATATCTCCATACGTGAGATTTAGAGAATAATTATTGTTAGTTGATATATAATTGATAGCTCCCAGATCTGAAACCTGGTAAAAAGTGTTATACAACAGCATAAAAAACAAAATTATTTTATATTGGGGATCACCAGAGCCTAGTTATTGTTTTGGCATAGTTCTGTTTTTTTTTGGACCAAGAAATTTTATATAAATAAACAACAAAAATGCCAAAATAAAAATATTGCAATCAGTGTAATAAAAATATATCTAGTTCTAATTGGTCTAGGCACCGGCATATTTGTGACTCTAAGAAATGCAGAAAAACCACAAAAATGTGTCCAAGATGCCATAAAATATTAAGCAAGGCATATTACAAATGGCACAAGTGTAATTCTTATGTACAGTCATCAACATTGCCCCCACAACCATCTACATCTGGTCTGAAAAGGAAGCACGAAACACCTGTTAATGCTGGACCAGCAAAGCAGCCACGCTATGCACCACCTATCCATAGCAGTTTTAATGGCCAATTAAGAGATTATCGGTTTGTATCAGAGCCAAGATGTGGTATTAATAATTTTTTGAACAGTGTAAATCCTGATGTGCAGGCAATTCTAAATGCACAAAATGGCTCTTATAAGCTGTCCCTCAAATTGTTTGCACAATATAAGAAACCAAATGGCACAAAATTTACACAGCCCCACATAACAGAAACTGTACCCGTATATTCAAATGCAAATTCAGACAAAATAATAAGCAGTTTTATAGATCAATTGAATATTAAACACTCTGAATTTGCAGCAAAAGAGTCTGGATGGAGCCTATGCGGATCTCCACACAAGTTATATGTTAATATTTCTGAATTCAACCAATTACAAGAATCTACATATTTGCCATTACCTGCCAATATTAAAAACAAAAGAGCAGTGGTTAATATAGAAAATAATGATGAAAAATGCTTTTTGTGGTGTATTTTAGCTGCTTTGTATCCAGTTTTAAGGCATCCTGAGAGAATAACTTATTATAAACAATATGAGCATGATTTTGATGAAGCAATGGAGGGTTTAGAATATCCAATGTCTGTTCAGAATATTGATAAATTTGAAAAAAAGTCCAGGAATATCAATGGAAAACAATTATCTATTAATGTATTTATTTGTTCTACTGGCCGTGGCAATTGCTTGATAGCACTTCTCAGAATCAGTACATTTGATGATGATTCTGCTGTTCCGATTGATCTGCTCTTAATTGAAGGGGATGATACATATCATTACACTCTGATTCATAATCTTGAAGCTTTAGTCAGAAAACAACTAGACAAATCCAATACAATATTCAAGTTGTGCAGAAGATGTTTAACTGTATTTGATGGTCAAAAAGTGGTGAATGGGGTTCGGGAAGTGAATGCAGAAATTGCTAAAAACAAGTTAATTGAAGATTTAAAATACTGTGGCAACTATAAACCTGTTCATATGGTGATGCCAATGCCAAGTGAAAATGCAAAATTCAAAAAGTTTGAAGCCTTGTTGGAACACCCAGCATATATAGTCTGTGATTTTGAATCAAATCTCAAACCTCTTGCATTCTGTAGCCCAGACCCTGATGAATCTTCAATTACACCATACCAGTTACATGAACCCTCCAGTTTTTGTTATATAGTTATAAGGGATGGTGTGGTTAGTAAAGAATATTTATACATGGGACCAGATGCCATCAAAGAATTTGCATATAGAATAGAAAATGAGTGCCATGACATAGCATCTAATATCTTATTAAAATCAAAACATATGATGCCTTTAACAGAGAAACAGATTGAAGATTTCAACAATGCAGAAAAATGCCCGGTATGTGATTCTGAATTTTCAGATATAAATATCAAGGTGAAACACCATTCTCATGCAGATGGTAAATTCTTAATGGCCCTGTGCAATAGCTGTAATATTAAGATCAAGAGACTAAAATTTGTCCCCATATTTTGCCATGGTGCATCCAATTATGATTTTCATCATTTAATCAGGTACGAGGGGTTTAATAAGCAGAATTTAAATATTTTAGCAGAAAATGATGAGAAATATATAGCTATTAGCAAAATAATTAAAGTTAATGGTGTTTCTATTCACTTAAGATTTCTTGATTCATACAGAATTTTATCGGCTAGCCTGGCTACACTGGCCACTCAATTATCTGATGATCAATTTAAAATTACATGTGCTTTGTTTCCAAATCAGGACCTGAAATTAATTAGGCGGAAGGGTGTATATCCATATGATTATGTTACAGATTTTTCTAAATTTGATGAGTGTTCTCTGCCACCACAACAAGAGTTTTACAGAAAAATCAGAGGATCTGGAATTACTGATGAAGATTATCACCATGCCCAGTTGATGTGGAACAATTTAAAATGCCAGACATTTGGTGATTATCACAAGGCATATTTAAAACTTGATGTCACTCTCTTAGCTGATATACTGCAAGCATTCAGAAAATCTTCCATGCAAAATTATAAGCTGGATCCAATATATTTTTACAGTGCTCCGGGCCTAGCATTGTCCGCAATGTTTTTAAACACTAAAATGCAATTGGATCTGATCCAGGATCAAGATATGTATCTGTTTATGGAACAATGTATAAGAGGAGGCATGGTGCAATGTTCTCAGAGATATGCCAGAGCAAATAACAAATATATTCCTGATTATGATCCAGCACTGCCATCAAATTATATACTGTATGTAGATGCCAACAGCCTCTATGGTTATGCTATGATGGATAAACTGCCATATGCAGGTCTTGAATGGGTTGAAGATTTCAATATTGAAGATCTTAAGGATTTTGATGACAGTAACTATGGCCTGTTCTTAGAGGTTGATCTGATAATTCCTGATGATTTACACAACAAATTTTCTGATCTGCCCCCAATTCCTGAGGTTCAGTGCCTACCTGGCTCTAAACAGAAGAAATTGATGATGACACTGGAGCCAAAACAGGGTTATGTCATATATTACAAAAACCTCCAGTTCCTGATGCATCATGGTGTTCAAGTGACCAAAATTGGCAAAGTTTTGAGGTTCAGGCACTTAAAATGGTTGAAGCCATATATTGATACAAACACAGAGCTTCGAACATCTGCAATAAGCCAATTTGATAAATCTTTGTTTAAATTGATGGTCAATTCTGTATATGGCAAAACTATTGAAAATGTTAGAAAACATACCGATGTTAAAATAATTACTGACCCCAGTCTGAGCAAAAAATTGATTGCAAAGCCTAATTTCAATTATAGAAGAATTTATGATGAAAATATGGCACTTTTCAACATGAAAAAAACAAAGATTAAGTTTGATAAACCTATTTATGTAGGGGCTGTGATATTGGAATTGGCCAAATTACACATGTTAAAATTGTATTATGATGTGCTGAAACCTTTTTATGGTGATTGTGTAAAACTGATGTACATGGACACAGATAGTTTTGTTCTTGATATTCAAACAGAAGATGTTTATAAAGATATGTCACAGCCTGAATTGCTTGAATATTTTGATACCAGTGAACATACAAGAATTCAACCCCACAACAAAAAGGTGCCTGGCATGTTAAAAGATGAGACACTTGGTGATGTTATTGTGGCATTTGCTGGGTTAAGAGCAAAGATGTACAGTTTTGAAACATGTAGTGGTGTTGTTGCCAAAAAAGCCAAGGGCATTGGCAGAGTGACTGTTGAAAAAGAGCTTGAATTTGAAGATTACAAAAATTGCCTCAAATCATGTAGCACAATCAGAACATCAGAAAATAGAATTCAGAGTGTGGATCACTTATTGACTACAAATGTTGTAAGAAAAGTGGCTCTGGACCCACATGATGATAAGAGATGCATTTTATCATGTGGCATACATACTCTACCATGGGGTCATTGTGATTTGAAAAATGGCAATCAATGCCCAAATACAGAGCATGATTTGAAATAAATAAACATGCCTATGAACTTATTTGGGTTCAAAAAACTGGCTATTATGGACCTGCCAACACCACAAGCCTCTTCTGATATAATATCTAAACTAAGTGCTTTGTTAATTATTCATCTGAACAGCATACTTACAGATGTTGATGATGAAACAGGTAAAACATTGTACATATTTAACAATAATTTAAATCATTATCAATTACCTGTAGGTGGGCAATTGCAATTTATTACAACCCTTGAGGGTGATGTCAAGATTTCAGTAGGGAGAAATATTTATAGAATTAAGCACTCAAACATGATTTCTGGCACTGTATATACTGTTTCTGCTGGTGACTGCTTATATATTGAGGTCCCGGGATCATATGACAAGCTTATACCTTTTTTTATAGAATTAAGAATCAGATATTCAATAATAAATAACCATTAAAACAAAAATGCCTAATGATATATTTGGCCATACAAGACATGAAGATCACAGTGATGAGATTCTGATGCTTGATGTCAGAGTCAAGAAATTAAGAAGTGATTTACAAGCTTTACAAACCACACTTAATGCCAGTCTTCAATTAGAAATTACAAATTTGCAATCACAATGCATGGACCCTCTTCTTAAAATTGATTCTGAACTCAAATTATTGCTTCAGAAATATACTGATCTGGCCACATTAGATAATTTTCAAAGTTTAGAAGAGGCTGTAGCAGCTCTTCAAGCCAAATTTAAGACCCAAGCCACCAACTCTGGGCAATTGAAACAGCAATTGGAAGAGCAGATAAATAATGTCCAGGCACAGCTCCAAACAATTGTCAAAAGCATAAAATCACAAAAAGATTTTGATCTAGTGATTTCCACTCTAAAAGAACAGATTCAATTCAACCCCTTGAACAATGCCATAGCCGAGGTTAAAGAAAAAATTGAGACACTTGAAAATTTTGTGAACAACTTGCCATCTTCTGATGCTTCGAGTGCAATAACTCGGAGTGTTGCCAACATTAAGCTGCAACTTGAAACATATGAAGATTTTGGAAAAATTCAAAGTACCATAACCCATCTTGAGGGTACAATAGCAGCAATGCAAAGTGATTTGTCAAATGTACAAGAATCTCTAAAATCCCGCCTGCCCGGTATTGTAGACACACTTGTCAGTGTCCAGCAACAAATCACAAAGCTTGAAAACCTCAACACTGAATCTCAACTTTCTCATTTTCATCACTTGATCGATGATATCCAAACAAAACTTGAAATTTTACAACAATCAACACCCACTCAGGCAGATATAGCCCTGCTCCAAAATGCTATGCAAAATGTGGCTGATGCATCTGAATTAAATAATGTGAAATTGGCACTTGAATTTTTTGCAAAATACTGTTTCAAATCTGCCTACATCACAGGAACTTAAAAATATGAAGAGGGCAGTGAATCGCATATTGAAATCAGAAGATATCAAAAATATCCAGACAGAGATCAAACAACTCACTCAGACAGTGGCCACTCTACCAACCAATCAACATATTAATGAACAGCATGCCCTGTTTGAGGATATAAGAAGACAGGTTCATGATCTTACTGCTCAAAATTCAAAATTGGCAGTTGTTGAAAATTTGCAACAAATTGTAGCTAATATCAAGCAACAGCTAGGGACCATGGAATCCAATCAAGCAAATGCTCTGTCTGTTTTTGCCACCCAGCTTCAAGAGATTGTGCAACAATACAAGAAACTTATTGTGGACATAAAAATCAAGCCAGGCCATGATGATGTTGTTAGGACCATCAATGAGCACCTTGAATCTGTAACAAGCAGATTGCTTACAGCAGAAAAAGAAATAACTGGCATAATCGAGAATCCAAAACATACAGTAATTCTTGAATTGTACAGCATCCCCAACAAAGAATATGATTCACCATTTACACCAGGTGGCAAAATATATATGCTGTCCCCTGCTCAATTTTATTACCAGTTTTTTGTTGGGGGCACACTGAGACCAATCAAGATCAAATATTCGCTTCAACCACATGCACACCACTACCCTACCTTATCAATAACAAATGCTGATAACAAAGTAAAAATCAGCAGTGTAGAGTTAGAAGATTTTACAGATCCCAATACATTAGAAACATCTTATGCTGAAGATGATGGCTTTCTGGAATTTAAAATACAAATAGGAGACAAATTATATTTAGAAAATCCTGTAGTATCAGCTGCTGAACACCCCATAGTTGCAATATTCTTGTTTTCATATTATGTCTAGACAAATTATTGTTGATGAATTACACAGACAAGCCAGACATAATTATAAGAGACTGCCAGTAGTCACAAAAGGAATAGATGATTTATGGCAAGGGGACTTGATTGAAATGGCAAGTGGGCAGCTGAAAAACTTAGACAAAATCAACAAGGGCTACAAGTATCTACTCACTGTAATAGACACATTTTCAAAATTTGCCTGGGCTGTGCCACTCAAATCCAAGACTGGAAAATGTGTTACAGAAGCCATCAGGACAATCATCAATCAGAGTGGAAGATCACCGCGCTATTTGCAAACAGATAATGGCAAAGAATTTTATAATTCTGTGTTCCAACAATTTATTAAAAGCCAGTCAATAAAACATTGTTCGAGTTACAGTGATCTCAAAGCCTCAATTGTAGAGAGATTCAACAAAACCCTAAAAAATCTTATGTATAAACAATTTACACTTCAAGGTAATTATAAATGGATTAATATTCTTCCAGAACTTCTACATAAATATAACAACTCGGTCCATTCGACAATCAACATGAAACCCTCTGAAGTAACTTCATCTAATGAGCAAAAATTGATCAGGACTGTTTATTATCCTAGATACCAGCCAACAACAAGAAAAGCCAAATACAGGGTGGGTGATCAAGTAAGAATCAGCAAATATAGGCACTTATTCAAAAGAGGCTTTACAAGAAACTGGAGCACTGAATTATTTACAGTGGTTCAAATTAAACCTGGGACTCTTAACACATATATAATAAAAGACCACCGAGGAGAAATTCTCAAAGGCAGGTTCTATGAAGAAGAACTCACCAAAACTAAACAGCCTGACACATATCTCATAGAAAAAATCATCCGCAGAAAAGGCAACAAGTTATTTGTCAAATGGCTAGTACTTCCAGAACTCAGCTGGATCGATGCAGACAAAGTGATAATATGAGCACCTGGGATGTTATAAAAAGGCTGCCAGAACCTGAACAGCAGATTAAGAGAAATGGCAAGTTGCTGCCTGAAAATATTAGATGTCTTATTGTTGGGCCATCAGCTTGTGGTAAAACTACACTAATGATTGATAATTTTTTATTGGCACCCAACTGGTTAGACTGGAAAAACAGGCACTTGTATGTCTTTTCTAAGAGCTTGGAACAATTAAAATATCAGCAGCTGATGAAGCTATATAATGGATTGGATATTGCCACTTTTGAATCAGATGTTAAGCCACTCCATGAATGTCTCGATAATTCTGTTGTTGTGTTTGATGACATTATACTGGATAATCAAAACAAGGTTAGAAATTTCTTTACACAGGGCCGACACAAAAACATTGATTGCTTCTACCTGGCACAGACTTTTTCAAAAATACCGAAGCAGCTGATCCGAGACAACAGCAATTTTATATGTGTGTTTCATCAAGATCATACCAACCTCAAACACATACATGATGAATATGTAGGTGGGGATTTGAGCTACAATGATTTTTCCAAGTTTTGCAGTAGGTGCTGGAAACAGGACAGTTATGGGTTTGTCACAATTGATATGACAAGAAAACCCAATAGTGGCAAATACAGAAATAAAATCAACAATTTTCTAGACATTGAAACATATATAAATAACCATGAAAAGGCCAATCATTGATGATCTTAAATTAAGAGATTATCTTGTAAAAAGATTTAAGGGATGGAAATCACAGAACCGAGGAATTTATGAACAACACAAACAAACAGAACAGCCTATTATTGATGCTATTAGTGAATTAGGTAAAAATATCAAAACTGTTACAGAGCAAAATCAAAAGTTGATCACAGAGCTTGTACCTGTAGCTGCAAGGAACATATTAGATTATCCAATCACCCCACTTTCCAGTATTCATACACCTAGTCCTGTTCCTCCTCGAAGAATTGAAGCTAATCAGGATCCTATTGAATTGGGTCTTCTTGCTCAAAAATATTTAAGCACACCTAAAGACAACAAAGATGAGGTCTTTGGCTTATATGCTGACACAGAGCGTGATGGTAGCATCATACATAGAATTGGCAATTTCAGAGTAACATTTATGGGAGATGATATAATTGTATATTCAGAATCTCATCTTGGACAAAGAGGTGGTTTTGTTAAATATCCCGGCACACCTGGGTTGTGGGAACTGATGACTAGGAAAAGGCCTGGCAGCTATACAGATCAAGATTATGAACACTACAAAGAAATATTAATAAAATCAGATGCTCTATACCAGAACAATGATCCCACACAAAAAAGAGTCAAGTCTAGCAGTGGAGCAAAATACAACAATTTAATCAAGCCCATATGGTCACAAATTAAGACAGGCAGTGGAATCAAACAATACAACACCCTGCCTAAAGAATTTGTGTGGGTTGATGATGTCAGGAAACTTGTAGATAGGTTATTGGTGATAGCTGGGGAGGAAAATGCTGGCAACCACAATTTTTACAATGAAAAGTTTGGAATTATGGACATGATAAGCACCAAATTGTCTAATTTTATAGTGCATGACACTAAGGGGATTGGATATCTTATAAAAATTATTAATACTCTACCACCTAAATTTTGGAATATTTCTGAGGGCCGGGGGCTTGTTAATGACATTATAAACAAGCTGCCATTTGAACTACATATTCCAGGCTATCAGTATTGTGGTCCAGGCACAAAATTGGACCATAGATTAAACAGAGGTGATCCTGGTGTTAATCCCCTAGATGCTGCTTGTAGAGACCATGACACAGCATACAACACACATTCTGATCTTGACAAGAGACATGTTGCAGACAAGAAATTAGAAGAGGCTGCATTTGGTAGATTTGTAAGCAAAGATGCTTCTTTGAGTGAAAAAATAGCAGCATGGGGAACCACCATAGCTATGAACACCAAACAAAAACTGGGGTGGGGGCTGTGAATATGTATATAATAAACCTAGAATGAAGGCCAAGGGTGTTATGTATCAAATACCTTATGCAGGTCTTAAATCTCTTAAAACTATTGATAGTCTTTTAACCAAAAAGCAGCGGAAGAAAAAAAATTCTTGTCTTGCAAAGGGCCATGGTATGAAATTGTTGCTTAGTAGCCCGCCAATTAAAAAAATTACAACAATCCAGAAAAAAATCACATGTAGGGGGTTTCATATTTACTATCCCGGCCATCTTACCAGCACTTGGGGCTGTTGGGAGCTTGGCTGGGGGATCAGCTGCAATAGCAAAAACAGTAATAGATGCCAAGAAAAATAGGGCAGAATTAGATGAATTGAAGCGCATAACCTGGCCATGGAGAAACAAGGCAAAGGTGTTAAGAGAGCCATGAATAAGTTTAAAAAAAAAAGAGCCGCTTACAAACCAAGATATTGAAGCTTTAATCAAGCCACTGGGCATCAAAAATTTTAGAGGTGTGTACATGTCTGATTCTTTACCAGAACAACCACTCAACAAAGAGTGTGGCATTGTTAATTTGGATAAGTACAAAAATCAGGGCACTCACTGGATTTGTTATCTTAAATATTTAAACAATGAGGCATTTGTGTTTGATTCATTTGGAAGTGTTCCACCTGAAAATTTTATAAAATATCTAAAATCACCTAATCTTTATTACAATAATGCCCGTGTTCAAAACTTCAAAGATGTTAAATGTGGACATTTGTGTTTATCTGTTCTCAGATATATGTCTCAAATAAATAAACCATCAATTGAAGATTTTCAAAAAGCCTTGTGGTATCTGAAACATCATGGGGGTATTCCATCTCACCAGCCAAAATTCAATATTGAAACTCAAATTACATGATGATATAGTATATCCCAAAACAATAGCTCTCAGAGCATTTTATGGCATGTACTTGATCCCTAATATTACACACCACAACAACAAAATTGCAGTAGGGGATCAAAAAATTGTCATCACTCCAGGGCAATATAATCTGTCCACTCTAAATGCTCAATTACCCAGAGGTATAGTATTAACTCAAAATTCTGTCACTCACAGAGTAGAGATTGTATCTGCTACAGAAACAGTGGATCTGGGTACTATAGGAGAGCTGTTAGGCTTTGAGAACGACACAAAACTTGAACCAGCCATCAAACACACTGCTATTAATATACCTAAATTCTTAGCCATAGAGACTCTGAATATTCACTGTAATGTGGCCGAGGGTATGATCACCAAATCAAATGGCATAGGCACTCACAAACAAACTGGCATCATTGCAACATTCAAACCTAATTCTGAATTTATGGAGCCAATCATCTACACTCCATCCCCAACATTATATTTTCCTGTGTGTCATAACAGAATAGATAATATTGAATTCATGGTCACTAATGAAAAAGAAGAATTAGTTGATTTTGCTGGAGCCACAACAACTGCAATCATAGAGATTAATATTTAAATAAAAATACATACAAAAAAAATGGAAAATATTGAGTTATGAGCTACAATCGTTCCCTCCAAACAGGAGGACATTTGCAAATTTAAATCAACCCAACACAGAAATTGAGGTTGATCTTGATGTAGGGGATGGCTTTATACACCCCCACAGAGCAGATCTATACATCAAATTTGATGTTGTAAAGCTCGATGGAACAGATTATCCGGCAAATTCAAATATAAGATTGGTAGATAATTTTGTGCCACATCTGTTCTCTGAAATTGAGATCAGAAAACATGGTGTTGTTATAAACAGAGTGGATTATCCCGGCATTACCTCCACAGCTTTGGCCACACTAAAATTATCCAAAACCGAGGCTTCTTACTACAAAATAGGTGGATTTGAGGCTGGTGATAAAATATTAACCAAGAGCCACACAGTGCTGTTCCCTATGCGCCTGTTGCCAGGATTCTTCTCAGATTACAAAGATATTATGTGGAAGGGTGGTTTAAGAATCACATTTAGAAGAGCTGCAAATGATAATAATGCTTTGATGAGGTACAGCACATTAAACTCTACAGGGGAAGCTCTGCCCAATACCCTACCTGATGAAGGCAAATGCATTATTCAGACTATGGAGCTAAGAATCTCAGTTGTTGAATATGAAGCCAGTTATGCTCTTAAATACAAAGCAGATATAATAAAAAATCCACAGATTCCTTTACAATTTTATACATATCAATGTGTACAGAAGCCTGCCGCTAGTACTTATTATGAGTTTGATGCTACAAATTCATTCTCCAGTATACAATACGACATGCCGGATTTTGTGGTGGTTCTGTTTCAGACTGGAAGACACAATAATCAGGAAAAAAATTCAAGTAGATTTGATAACTGCAACATCAAGAACATATATCTTAAAAATGGCAGAAATGAGGTATTTCCTAGAGAAAATTATAATTTAGACATTTCCAAGGATGATTTCCTTAAATTATATGAAGCATTTACAGCATACAAAAGGGTCACTACTGGCAATACTGACATGTATTACACACCAGATGAATTCAAAGCACAGAGACCCAAGTTTGTCATCAACACTTCAAAAAGGAAACAAGTTGTGGTTAATGACAGGACAAACATTAAAATTATCTGTGAATTCCATGAGGCATTACCTGATGACACCATATGTATTGTTATTCTCATAGGTGAAAAATCATATGTTTATGATGTAAGAAATGAGAAAGTCACAGAGCAATTCTAGAAAAATTTCTGCATATTACATTGTACATTGTCTTAGTATTAGATATATGAGTTGAGGCTGGTGTCCAATTAAAATATTGAGCATGTTCCAGGTAACATGTTAACATAACAGCAACAAGTATTTAAGCATATATTACATTATATTATTGTGTAAGCAAAATGCTCATAAGAGCTTTTGCCTTAGTTTTTAAGTGTAGCCAAAACAAAATCAAGGCAACAATATTAACACTTTGCCATCAGGGGAGGCCTCACATTTTACTAGAACTCAAACCCAGAGCTCTTGTTTACAAGGCAACAATGTTAACACTTCTCCATGGGGGGGTCTTAAACCCAAAAGCCTTGATTATAAAACATATAACCCATGGGACTATGTCCACATGCAATACATATTGAATATCAGAACCCAGGAGTTATGAGCTATATATCAGCTAAATACAATTCAAAGTTGGACTTTGAAATTGTGCCATAAATATTCTGTACGTCCCGCTCGGGTTTATATTAACACAACAAGACAAGACCAGAATTGTGCTCCGGCTTGTCTGACAACATGCAAGGGGCCAATATTCTCATTACTGAGAATTTCCCTTGGAGTCAATAACATGAAGGCATGTACGGGGGGGGGGAATTTTCCCTGAAAGGGTACAATCTAGATTTTATCTCATGCATGCACGCATATAAATCTCCCAGGCCTGCATAATTAATTGCCTGCCGGGACATGGAACTGATCAAAAGATTAGAAAAAACATGCAAGCAATTAATTATGATTGCCCGCTCTTGTCCTAATGTATTGATCGGGAAGTTTTGCTTGAGAATATAAATATTTTTCGCTTAATTTCAAGTGTATCTAAAACAATATTAAGAGGGGCATATTTTTGACAAGCTTATAGACAACAAACTGAGAGATTCAGCCTTTGTACACATGGCAGAATCAATCTGAGGGGGGTGGGGGGGCTTATTATTTCTACACTAGAATTCAAGATTCCTGGGATTTTGACAGAGAAACACACTATAAACAATAAAATCTTATAGGAACTTAGCTTAGTTTTAAGTATAGGCAAATCAGGCTGTTAAGAATTCTTCTTTTCTACACTAGAATTCAGAATTCTTAAAATTAAGAGCATATCACACTTGAAGAATTGGGGTATAAGCCCCTCTTAGCATTGTTTTAAGTATAGGCAAATCTGTCTGAGGGGGTTCTTCTTTTCTACACTAGAATTCAAAATTCTTAAAAATTCAGAGCATATCACACTTGAAGAATTGGGGTATAAGACCCTCTTAGCATTGTTTTAAGTGTAAGCAAATCGGGTTGTTCAATCAAATAATATCTTCTTTTCTACACTTGTAAGTGGGGTTTATAATATTGTAAATCCTACTACTTCGTGCAATTTCAAGTTATCTTCGATTTTTCGTTTTGTAATTTTTTCATATAGTGTTTTTTTTAAAACGTCATGTGACGTTGCAACATTCGCAAAGTCGTTAATTTTGTTCCTGTACTTTCCGTTGCTGGGTTTTCGAGTCATGTCGATCGTAGCGATTCCGAAATCGATACTGTTCGAGCAATGGAAGCAAAATTTTGAAAATTCGTTGCAGTTCATATCTCCCACCACGTAGTCGACGTAAACGTGCTAGAGATTTGTGTGATCTTGGCGAAACAAACAAATGAAATAAGCGTTGTCGGGTAGTAACTGCTTTGGAATTTGGAAAAAGTTTGAGCAAGGAAAGAGCAATCCATTCTCCTGTGACGACCTTGAGTATAAATTTGCGATTTCCATTTTGATTTTCTAAAATTATGTCGTCAAAGACCACGACAGAATTTCCGTGACAGCTGTCAAGTGGTTTCATTTCGGATTCCAAGATTGCTATGCCCAGTCCCTCGTACAATTTTAATGAGTTGCTGGTATTTCGGTTGTGCCAAACTTTTGGAGAACACGTCTGTTCTTCCAATCTAACAAATTCGGTGCGAGGAGAAAATTGTCCACCAGTAGCGTAGTTTTTCCACAATCGGAAGAACCTACGATTAGACAACGAATGATATCGGGTAGCAACTCTCAGTTTCTTTTTAGTTCGACGTTTGATATCTGGTAGACGCTTCACCACGTTCCTCGTACTCACAAGATCACTTCGTTTGCATTGATCCAACTCTTTTCTGGAAGTCCCAGCCATTTTACCAACAGTTTGTTATCTTTTTGCAAAATACTTTCTCGATGAGTTACGTGTCGGGGTATTTAGTTTTAAGAGAGTTTCTCTTCGTAAAACCTTCCATTCAAAATTTCATCTCTACTATCCTTTATTAAATATGTGTTACGCTTTCCGGGTAAAACCCGAACTACGGTAAAAAGTTCTGTGCTCCATTTTTTTCTGAATCCCTTCTCGAACGTACGATTAAATTTACTGATCCTCACCTGATCTACTTTGAATTTAGCTTAGTAGTGTAAACCTATTGTTTCTAAATAATCGTTGTAGGTATGCCTAGTATACAAAGTGTAAAATAGTTGTTTCTATGTTATTCTTTTAGGCGGGCTCTCAGCGTAAACGGCTACGATGTATTTTTGATAATTTTATAGCATTTGACGATGTTGAAGCCCTATTTTTTGCTCAATCGTATTTTGGGGTCTTATTTTTGTAGGTGGGGCCCTGAACGTAAACGTCTACCATGTATTTGAAGGCGTTATTTTTTTTATAGTTGGGGGTCCTCAGCGTAAACGGCTACGATGTATTTTTTATGATGGGTGAGCCCCTTTTCAAGATGTATGTCGTGGCCTTTTTACAATGGGTTCAATGTCCCACTACTTTTGGAGGTCACAGTGTGGGCTCGCAGTTATAGAAGTTGTCGAGCAATAGCAGGTAAAGCAAGAATTGTTTTCCTACAGCCCATAGTTTATGAATTACAAAACATCTTATAAATTAGATCTTGAAATTTTAATCTAAAATAACTCGGAACCAGCAAGCACTAATCATCATCTGTCTAATAGGTGTAGAGTACTTCTAATTTCTTCTCAAATGTTATTAAAATTCTCGAATAAGGGTCAAAACTAAGCCAGCAAATCATGTTTCTTAAAAAATGAAAAATAAATTATATATTTCCGAAAATTGAGGGGATGGAATTAATTTCGTTTGCTAGTCGAGACGTTTTCGTCAAACTCTATCCAACAAACCTATAATTATCATCCTAGCTCAATTAGGAAACAAGAAAATTAATGTCTTAGAAAACGTCTTAAGATATTTGTCTTAAGAAAATTTTCTTGACAGACCGGAAGTCGACTTTCTTAAAGATTAAGATATTTGTCTTAAGACATTTTGAAGACGTTGAGTATCTCGACTCCTATGTGAGCTGGAACCATGTAACTTTGGTCTATGTATATACTAGTGCTTTTCCAACATGTTCACCCACCTTGAAACCTTCAGAGATATAAAAAGTAAAGTTTCCCCTATGCACATGTATAAATTTAAACTCCAACCCACCAACATTCTCATTATCATACTAATTTTTTACCTTCCCAAAGCTTTTTTAGCACTCCATTCACACACCTCCACTGTAGACCTCATGGTAAGTGAATTGGGGTTATAAAATTCAGTCAGTTATTTCATTTGCACATAGCTGTTTTTTTTTGATAATTCTTTTTTCTCCGTTTTTAGAGATATTCGATATTTCAAGTGATCAAAAAAAAACAATAACAAAGCCATCTATGTGCAAATGTTGGAACTCGATGAATGCTTGAGGGGGACATGTTATTTTTTTCAATACGTCAACATTTTAAACTTTTTTTGCCAGTGAATGGGTTAGGTGACTTGCAACGACGAAGGCCTTCTAGCAATACGAACTTAGCTTATGACGGCATAATTCGCTAAAATATCTTTAGATTTGCTTATTTCTCATACCGCCGTATCTTGTTCTATTAGACCTCTTTAAGAAAATCGCCAATTAGTGAAAAATAATTGAGCAACAACAGCAAAAGAGGTGCTAATAGGGGCAAGCATACAGTGATATGAGAATATACGAATTGTCGGTTTCTTCGATTCAGACACATGGATCGAATTGAAACTGTGATATTTTGTATTTTTTATATGATAGATAAAAAAACAGAGATTTTGATTGGCTAATAATTTATACGTAGTGTTTTCTGATTGGTTTAAGTAAGCAAGATTTCTATTGGCTCCATAAATCTATATAAGTTAGAGCATAGTGCTAATTTCTCACCTTTGCTAATTCGGCAGAGGAACCCACATCGCGGGGGATAGAACCTAAACGGACTCCACCAAAGTATAGGGGACTAGAAGCATATAATTTGGCGGAAAAACCCAAGTAAGGTCATAGAGTTTTCATAGGGAATAGTATTATCAGGTTGAATTTTAAGTTGGTGATATCCCATTAAATTTTATATAAAAAATTTAAATTTTATATAAATAACATCTCTGAAATTTCTATCGTTTGTTTGCTCATATTTTAAAGCATATAAATAAACGAAATCACCTACCTGTTTTACTCGTAAGAATGATAAGGCCTAATGTGGCACTTGTGGGAAATTAATTTCAAAGAATAATTTATCGATACATAGGCAAGGTGTAACGGAGCAAATCGTTTGATATCTTCTAAAACCTGTGCTCAATGTGGAAAAGAAATTAGCATTCCAAATATAAGTAGACATTTGAAAATTTGCAAACCATCAACCGGAGAAGGAACATTGAAAAGAAAAATTGATTATTCTGAAGCTGAAGCTTCTGCTCCAAAACAAATTAAATAATAAATATAAACCAGTTAGGTCTGCATTTAATGGTCGACTTCAGGATTTATCATTTACGTCGAAAGCAGACCATGACATTCCTAGTTTCTTGCGTGAAGCGAAAACTTTTTTACTGAATACTTTGAAAAGTAATCTTGAAAATAATTCCATAAAAGTATACGTTGATTTATGTTCCGAATATGAGAAAGTCGATGGAACAACACAATTTTTTATCATCGTACCAAAAACCAGGCTCTTTATTTGGCAGATGTTGAAAATTTGGACGAGATTTACTCTAATCTGTCAAATGAGTTGATTATGAAACATGACACTTTCGAGGCTAAGGGGTCGGCGTGGTCTTTATGTGGTAGTCCTCATACATTAACCGTTTACGTGAACACATTCATGGCTTTTTCTGCATCGAGTTACGTCCCTCTACCACCGAACATTCAAAGCAAAAATGCAGTGTTAGATATTCAAAATAATGACTCGAAATCCTTTCTTTGGTGCATCTTGGCAGCTCTGTATCCTGTTCATTGGAAAATAATCCAGAGCAAGTTTATCATTACAAGCAGTACGAGACAGAGTTTGAAAATGTAATGTCTAGCATTGAATACCCCGTGGAATTGTCAGACATATCAAAGTTCGAGCCGCGAGCATGATATTCTGATGGAAAACGCATTGTTATTAATGTATATTCTTATACGTCAGAAAAACATCTTGTGCATCCCATCAGGATAAATAATATCAACGATAATAATGCTAGTAGTGTAAATTGATTGTTTCTAAGTAATACTTTGTAGGTATGCATTTGTATCCTCTTTTTTTATCAATTGAATATCAGTTTTTGACATATTTTGACAATTTTTGTCGATGTTTTAGCGTTTAGCGATGTTTTAGTAAAATTTTCAATTTGCCTCTTTGTTTCCCACCTCATACTTGTAGGTATATCACGATCTTACGTGATATAACTTAACCTATTTTTTTATTACGTACTAAACTACACGAGAGCCTCTACGTGCTTTGAGAGTAGTGCAGGTGGACCGGTTCTGTGTCCTTAATTGGGGTTCAGTGTTGCCAACCCACCCCAAGAAAATTTCACCATGGTGATATTTTACAGGCGAAGCTAACCTACCAATAGGAGTTGGCAACACTGACTAGTTGCTTCACAAACCTCTTGTTTTTTAAACATATGATATTTCACAGGCGAGGCTAACCTACAAGTTACAAGTTGACGGCGTAGCCTTCTATAAGATGATAAGTATGCAGTAAGATGAAGAAGAAGACGCCAACTGGCAATAGCGGTGTTAATGCTTCCTCCTCTCTACCCCCCACCCCCTTACCGGGCCTCCTCCCTTATGGCGGGAACCCAACGTTCTGGCGCAGTCCTTTGAACTACTTTTTTTATTTTACGACGTTTTACGGACTAAACTAACCTACAATGAGAGAAAAGTGGACAGAAGAAGCTCTGGCATCACTTTTTAAGCTATTTTTTACCTCCTGCTCTTATGCCAACCTCGCTCTTTGACCTACTCTTGAAATGACTTACCTATAAGTCTGTCTCCTCTTACTGTAAGGTCCCTCATTGTAATCTACTACGACCTGCTCTCAGCGTAATCTGCCACGATGTTTTTTAAAACTCATGTGTGATCTTCTACAATGTGCCCCCCCTGCTACGACCTAAAGGGACCTCTCCTACGATGTTTTGCCCCCCCTGCTACGATGTTTTTCTCCTCATGATGCAAAAAAAACGAAACATTCGAGTACAATCTGCAGCAACGCTATGAACATGTGAAGCATGTTCTTCTCGTCCGTGAGAGGAGCCAAAATCGAATTCACCAATTCGATGACGGGCGGATTGCCTTCGTACCTGCTATCCAAGCGTAGAAGGTTCGAGACAGCCTCACCCATACAGATCGATATGTATTTTTGTTGCACGGAAGCTTCGAGTATCGAGTTGAGGACGTTGTTGTAAAGTTGAAACGTCGTACGGAGGGAAGGGGCCGTAACGAAAGGTTCGACGAATTCCCGCACCAGAAACTGAGATGTGAAATGAAACTGTACGTTCTGGTTCACGCTGTCGTTCGCAGCATCCGTAGTAGTGGCCACCGGTTCCGAGTCGACCTCCATCGCGTTCGAACGATTTTCGGCATCGGCATTCAATTTATCCACCAGCTCCAGAAAAGCTTTTCGTTTCTCGGCCAGATGGATCGCTATCAAGGAAATGCTGCTATCTCCGAGCATTTGCATCGAGCATGTCGTGGCTCGGAATGCGTTGTTGTAACGATTGACAAAAATTGCAGCCATATTTTTTTTTACAAATAACAAAAAATACTTTAAAGTTTATTATATATAACAAAAGCGAAGAGAACTGCTTACACTTACCGGCAGTTAATTGTAGAAGTAGAAGTAAAAAAGTTTTGCAGTTTGCACGTACTAAGGCTACTGTTCGCTCTGGAATAAAAATCTCCTCTGCTGGTAGTGACAAGCATCGAAAACGTGAGAGACTGCAAGTGATTTTTCCCTCAAAACATTTTCAGTTTTTGTACTAAGATTCGACCCAAATAACAACGAAATTGATGCACAAGAAAAAAAAATTGACCAGGATGTATAGACATTAACGACCTGCTGATCCAACAAACAATGGAAAAACGGTACGATAATTCCAAACATATTTTTCCGTCGCCGAACAACAACGGGGGGGGGGGGGGGAAGGCTTGCTTGCTCTGCATGTGTTTTTTCTGGATCGCGATAATTTTTACACCAACAAAGAATCTGGTTTCGCACGGATGAACTTCGAGTCCGAGGGGAAGCCGATCCCGAACGCGACCGGCGAACGACAGTCCTAACTGCCGCCGAAAGATCCTGTCATCTCCACACTCCACCCAACACAACCGTACGATATTGAATCCGAGCTTCCGCAGTGATCTTTTTTCTAGGTCGAAGCAATTTCTGTCGCCGAGAGTTCCACCCGGATGAGCTTCGAGTCCGAGAGGAAGCCGTCGACCGGCGAACGACGGCCCTAACTGACGCCACCGATAGGAAGGACTCCCTCGCGCTTGATCTCCGCCTCCCGCCTTACGTTAAGTTGAATTTTGATTTTTGTAATCACCCCGAGAAATTCTATATAAAATAACATACCTGAAAATTGTATTCACAGTAGATTGAATTCTTGAGTTTTGTATTCGCACCCAAGAAATTCTTTATAAATAACATACCTGAAATTCAATTCACAGTAGATTGAATTCTTGAGTTTTGTATTCACACCCAAGAAATTCTATATAAATAACATACCTGAAAATTGTATCTTTATATACTAGACTTTTTGATTTGTGTGATTTTGGAGAAAGCAATGACATCCACCACCAGTTTCAATCCTAAAAATGATAAAACTGAATGTGTTACTTGTGGGAAGCTAATCTCAAGGAACAATTTATCGGTACACAGGGCAAGATGTAGCGAAACAGCTTCGTGTTTAAATCGTTCGTTACCTTCTAAGTTTTGTGCTCGATTCGGAAAGATGATCAGCATTGCAAATTTAAGTAAACACCTGAAAATTTGCAAACCATCGACCGAACAAGGAACATTGAAAAGAAAAATCGATGATCCAGAAACGGAAGCTTCCACTTCCAAACAAGTTAAATTATCCGATGAACGCAAACCAATTAGATCTGCATTTAACCGTCATATTCAGGATTTCTCTTTTACTTCGGAACCAGGCTGCGACATTCTTAGTTTCTTGCGTGAAACGAAAACATCCGTGATAAATATTCTAAAAAATAAATTGGAAAATAATTCCATAAAAGTATACGTTGATCTATTTTCCGAATACGAAAAAGTCGATGGTACAACAAGTGTATTTTATCATCGAACAAAAAACCAGGCTCTCTATTTGGCGGACGTCGATAATTTGGACGAATTTTATTCTGATCTTTCAAATGAACTGGTTAAGAAACACGACGATTTCGAGGCTACAGGGTCGGGATGCTCTCTGTGTGGTAGTCCTCACACGTTAACCGTTTACGTGAACAAATTCTCGCCTCTTCGCGCTTCCAGTGGATATTAAAAATAAAAAAGCCGTACTGAACATTCAAAATATAGATGATAAATGTTTTCTTTGGTGTGTGTTGGCGGAACTTCACCCGATTCATTGGTCAAATAATCCAGAACAGGTTTATCATTACAAGCAGCATGAACCTGAACTGGAAAATGCAATGGCTGGCATCGAATACCCGGTGACCATTTCTGATATATCAAAATTCGAAACACGAGCACGAGATGCAGAAGGAAAACGCTTAATCAGCAACGTGTATTCCTATACGTTGGATAAACATGTCGTGCATCCCGTCAGGATAAGCGATGTCGACGATGATGATGCTCGTGTGATTAATCTTCTTCTAATTTCAAACGACAGTGTTCACCATTACTGTCTCATTCGTTCACTATCACGTTTGGTCAGAAGTCAATCAAGCAAGTATGCAAACCACATCGAAGTTTGCCCAAGGTGTTTGACCACGTTCGACGATCGAAAACAATCCAATTATCGAAAATACACCGGACGTCAGATTGCTATCGATAAACTTGTTCAACATAAGATTTATTATATTGCGGCAACAACAGACCGGTTCGAATGTTGATGCCCGAAAAGAACGAAGTGGAAGAATTCAAAATGCACAAGGCATTGTTGGAACATCCGGCCATCATCGTTGCTGATTTCGAGGCGTTCCTCAAACCACTCTCATACTGCGATCCGGATCCCGAAGTTTCTTCCACCACACCTTACCAGCTTCACGAACCACACAGTTTCGGTTACGTTGTCGTGCGACAGGATAAAATGGATGAACCGTACGTATACCGAGGACCCGATGAAATCGAACGCTTCTTCGAAAAGATGATCGAGGAGGTTGGGAAAATTGGATGCATGCTGCAAACATCGAAACCGATGCTTCCGTTATCTGCTATCGAACTTCAAAATTACTATGACACTGTCAAGTGTCCTGTGTGTGATAACCACTTCACAGACGACAATCGTAAAGTGTTTCACCATTCTCACACGGACGGTCGCTTCATAAGCGGAATCTGTAATGCATGCATGCAACCTCAAAATCCAAAAACCAAAATTCGTCCCCATATTCTTTCACAATGGTTCTAATTACGACTTTCATCCCTTAATTAGGAAACTCGGATACGACACTCAAAAGTAGATATTCTTGCTCAAAACGAAGAACGATACATCTCTATAAGTAAGAAAGTTATGATTCCTGAGACTAAAAATACCATCGAGATCAGGTTTCTGGATTCATACAGATTTCTCTCTGCCAGCCTGGACGCTCTTGCCAGCAAACTTTTAGACGAACAATTCAAAATTACAAAAGCTAGTTTTCCCAACGTAGACATAGAACTCGTTAGACGTAAAGGGATTTATCCTTACGAATACGTTAGTGGTAATTCTAAATTTAATGACGACGCTCTCCCACTTCCAAGAGAATTTTACAGCAGACTCAGAGAGAAAGGAATTACGGACGAAGAATACCCACACGCGCAACTCATGTGGGAGAAATTAGAATGTAGGACACTCGGAGAGTACCACTATGCCTACTTAAAATTAGACGTAACGATACTCGCGGATGTTTTTCAAGCGTTCAGGAAAACGGCAAGGAATATTTATAAATTAGATCCAGCGTATTTCTACAGCCTACCGGGATTAGCGTGGTCGGCAATGTTATTCCAGACAAAGGTCAAGCTGGAACTGATATCGGACGTGGACATGTTACTTTTCATCGAGAGGGGGATTCGGGGCGGGATGGTACAATGTGTACAGAATATGTAAAAGCCAGCAACGTGCACATGAAAGAAGATTATGATTCAAATCTAGCATCGAATTACATCTTCTACGCCGACGTTAATAATCTCTACGGACATGCCATGGTACAGAAACTTCCTTACGGGGGATTCGAATGGGAATCAATAGATATAGAAAATTTCGATGATAGTGAGTATGGCTTCTTCGCAGAGGTGGATATCGAATTCCCGGATCATTTACACGATCTGTTCAGCGATTTACCACCGGCATCCGAGTTCAAATCTTCGCCTCATTCTAATCAATGCAAGCTTTTATTGACTCTAGAGGGGAAAAAGAGATACGTTGTTCATTACTCGAATCTCCGATTCTTGATGGGGAAGGGTGCTAAGGTAGCGAGGATTAGAAGAGTACTCAGGTTTAAACATTCCGAGTGGCTCAAACCGTACATTGAAACAAACACGCAACACAGGACAGTTGCCACTTCCGATTTAGACAAAGATTTTTTTAAATTGATGAATAACGCGGTGTATGGCAAGACGATGGAAAACGTGCGGAATCATGTAGACGTGAAATTGGTTTCAGATAAAAATAAATGCATGAAGTGGGTGGCCGATCCTAGATTCAAGTCGAGAAAAATTTACAATGAGAATTTGGCACTTTTCAATCTAGATATAAAATTGATGAAATTCAGAAAACCAATTTACGTTGGCGCAACGGTTCTCGACTTGTCGAAACTTTACATGTTCGAATTTCATTATGACGTGATGAAACCCTTTTTCAATGATAAGATATCACTTTTGTACACGGACACCGACAGCTTCATTTACAGCATACAAACACCTAACCTCTATGAAGACATAAAATATCCTTCCATGCTTGAGTATTTCGATACTTCTGCATATCCTCAACCCAACAGATTTGGGATTCCTTCCCTCAACAAAAAAGTCCTAGGTAAACTGAAAGATGAATGTAACGGTGATATTATTGTCGAGTTCGCGGGTTTGCGTTCGAAAATGTATGCCATGAGAACAGAAAGTAGCGTCGCGAAGAAAGCAAAAGGTGTGTGCAAGAATACGGTGGAGAACAAACTCACCTTCCACGATTACATCGATTGCCTTTACTCACAATCGACGATACTAAGTATAGAACAAAGAATCCAAAGTGTAGACCATGTGATCCAATGCAAGTAGCATTAGATCCGCATGACGATAAAAGATGTATTTTGTCTTGTGGAATCCACACGTTGCCTTGGGGGCATTATCGTTTAGAAATTAGTAAAAATTGTAAACAATGGAAATGAAAAAAAATAAAACTTTAACTGTCTCAAATTATCACATACACAATAAATAACTAGCCAGGAAAATGAATCTCTTTGGTTTCCGAAAGCAAACAATGGAGACTGTACACCGCACGACAGATCATGAATTTCTACCTTCCGTATTAACTAAACTCAACGGTCTACTGATTATTCACCTCAACAGCATTTGGACAAAATTGGACGAGGACGCGGGTAAAAGCTTTTACGTCTTCAACAACAATTTACATTTTTACGAAATTCCGATCGACGGGAAACTTCGGATCACCGTGAATCCGGAGAACGAAGGGCGAAAAATCAAAATTTCTACCGGCAAGAACATTTTTCGAATGAAGCACGACAAGGTGCTTTCTAACATGGCGTACGATGTGTCTGCAGGCGATTATCTTTACGTGGAACTCCTCGGAGATTACGACAAACTCATTCCTCTCTTCGTAGAATTACGAATCACCTATCCTATTATAAATAACCGTTAAGAAAAAAATGCCTAACGACATTTTCGGCCACACCAAGCGTGTGGACCACGAAGAAGAGATTCTTATGCTCGATGTTCGAGTTAAAAAGTTGAGGAGCGATTTGATTGCTTTGCAGGAGACCTTAAACAAAAGTTTAGAGTCGGAAATCGCTACGCTCCAAACGCAATGTCTCGATCCTATTCTGAAAATCGATTCCGAACTGAAAACACTCATAAAAAATTATGTTGATGTACCTTCTTACGACAACGTTCAAAATATACAGTTGAGCGTGGATTCGCTTCAAAATGATTTGACCAAATTACAGCAATTTCAATCGAAAGAAGATTTGGAAAAATTGAAACTCGAAATCGAAGAACGAACTTCCGCAATTGAAAAGAATTTCTCTGAACTTCAAACCGTTGTGAATTATATCGATGTAGAACGCTTGCATGTCGTCGTTTCTAAATTACAAGAAGAATTCACCAGCACGTTGGAAGAAATTAAATCCAAGTTACAGACTTTGGAAGATACAATGACAAACCTACCATCGTCAGACGAACTGCAGGTCATCAGTAAAAGCGTTGCGAACATAAAAATTCAATTGGAGGCTTATCAAGATTTAAAACACATTCAAACCACCATCGCTACTCTTCAGGCGTCTTTGGAGTTGATCAACGAAGAAATAAAAAATATTCACGTTCAAGCAAGCGCGTTGACGAGTATTCAAGACACGTTAAGCACGGTTCAGCAGAAAATCGAATATTTAGAACATTTGAACGTGGAATCGAACCTTGCTCATTTTCATCACGTACTGGACAACATACAGGGTGACTTGGAATCGTTACAGACGAGCGTACCTTCGAAGGAAGATTTGGAAAAATTGAAAACGGCGGTGACGGCATTATCCGATTCGAGTGACATCAAAAGTTTATTGAGCGATCTCGAAAGTACGGTGGCCAATCTCCCCACCTCCAAAGAATTACACGCTTTGAAAAGGAACATATCTCGAATGCTGAAACGACTAGAAACGGAAACGGCAAACGTGGAACAGATTCGAGATGAAATTACTTCGCTGGTGTCGACCTTGCCCACTTCGCAGAGCGTCACGGATCTTCACACGCAGTTTACAGAGATGCGAAGCATCGTGAACGATCTTACCGAGAAAAGTTCGAGATTGAATCAAGTTGAGAACCTTCAGAACATTGTCGTCAACATCAGAGATCAAGTTGGAGTGCTGGAATCCACGCAGGAATCGACGCTGGCCTCTTTCGGTGCCAAGTTGCAAGAACTCAACGAAAACTACAAGCAGTTGAACGTGGAAGTGAAAATCAAACCGTCATTTTCTGCCGTAACGGATACCATAGTCGAGCATTTGTTGCACATTGAAAATAAACTTGGACACGTTCACAGTAATCTGCTCAGCGTCGATACTAAAATCGCCAAATTGTTCACCTTGCAAGCCATCGAAATCAACAGCGTACCCAATCAACAGAGAATCTCCACGTTCGTCGAAGGTAACAAACTGTACATGTTACATCTTTATCATCCGCATTACAAGTTTCTCCTCGATGGCACGATTCAGATAAACGAATTTTCGTACTGGTCTCACGGCAGAAAATCTAGCGTTCCCACCATGACGTTGATATCGAATCGTGGTGTCCAGAAAGCAGGAAACATTCCTCTGGCACGTTAGAACGAAACGCACAACATATATGAAATACACGAAGACGAAGATCTTACCGTTTTCGACGTGAGTGCCGGCGATAAGCTGATCATTCAAAACACAACTGAGGTGCCACCCTCTTTGAATCCCATCACGCTGGTGCTTCTCTTCAAACGTAATCTCTAAAAAAATGTCTAAGCAAGCCATCGTCGAAAAATTGCATAAACCTGCACGCCGCAACTACGAACGTTTAGCGGTGGTAACCAAGAGCATCGATGACCTCTGGGAAAGTGACCTCGTGGAGATGAGTAGCGGCAAGTTAAAAAACGTACATAAATTGAACAAGGGCAACAAGTACCTCCACACCGTCATAGAAACATTTTCGAAATTCGCATGGGCTCTACCTTTGAAAGCCAAAATGGGAACATGCGTCACGGAAGCATTCAAATTAATTTTTCGCGAAAGCGGCAGACGACTTCGGTTTCTGCACACGGACAACGGGAGGGAATTCTACAATGCCACGTTCAGGCACTTTATTCGGAAACATGACTTTCGACATTACTCGACCTTCAGTGACGTCAAAGCCAGCATCGTGGAAAGATTCAATCGGACTCTGAAATCGCGCATGTGGTCACGCTTTACGCTTCAGGGAAGCTACAAGTGGGTCACCATTCTTCCGGAAGTCGTTAACGATTATAATCACACATTGCACAGAACGATAGGCATGAAGCCAGCTGACGTTACGAAGTCCGACGAGCAGCGCTTAATTTCTACCGTTTACTGCCCAAAGTATACACCCACGACAAAAAGACCTAAATACAAAATTGGAGACCAGGTGAGGATCAGTAAATTGAAGCGAACGTTCGACAAGGGTTTCACACGAAACTGGAGCACGGAACTTTTTACCGTGGTTCGAGTTTTACCCGGGAACCGTCACACGTATATAATAAAGGACAGTGGCGGTGAAATTTTATTGGGACGCTTCTACGAGGAGGAACTCTCTAAAACTAAATACCCCGACACGTACCTTATCGAAAAAGTTTTGCGTAAGAGAGGTGACAAACTTTTGGTGAAATGGCTGGGACTTCCGGGAACAAGTTAGATCGATTCGAACGAAGTGATTCTATGAGTACGTGGAATGTTGTGAAACGTTTACCTTATTCGGGAAGTCAAACGAAAAAAAGGAACGGCGAATTGCTCCCCGATAGCATACGGTGTCTGATCGTAGGACCTTCAGGGTGCGGAAAGACGACACTGCTCATTGATAATTATATCCTTGCACCCAATTGGTTAGACTGGGAAAACAGACACCTCTACGTATTTTCGAAAAGCCTCGAACAACCGAAATACCAGCAACTTATGAAACTGTACGAGGGACTGGACATTGGAACTTTCGCATCTGAAATCATTCCACTGGACGATTGTCTCAAGAATTCCGTTGTGGTGTTCGACGACATGATCCTGGAAAATCAAAACGAGATTCGTAATTTTTTCACTCGAGGTCGTCACAAAGGATTAGATTGTTTCTACCTGGCACAAACTTTTTCCAAGGTTCCGAAACAACTGCTACGCGATAATGCTAATTTTATTTGCTTGTTTCGACAAGACCACACCAATTTAAAACACGCACATGATGATTACGTAGGGGCTGACATGAATTACAATCTATTTTCTAAATTCTGCTCCCACTGTTGGAACCAAGGTGATTTCGGATTCGTGACCATTGACAAGACTCGAAAAGCAAACCATGGAAAGTATAGGAATAAAATAAACGTCTATCTAGACGTCTCAGAGGCTAACAAGAGGAAAATTTCAGATTTGCAACAAGAAGAAAAAAATCCAAAGAAAAATCAACGGTCGAGAATCTAAAAAATAAAATTTGAAAAAACACACGTTCTTTTTTTTTCAAACGTCTCAAGCGTATATATAAAATAACCATTACAAACAAAAAGTGAGTTTTAGAAAAGTTGATAGTCTCAAGTGGGTGACGGCAAGAAAACTACGAGAACCGAACGTAAAGGCTGAGAATTCGACATTTCAGAAACATTTCGACGTATATAGAAAAATGTCAAAACGTCAATTTCAAGAAGAGGACAATCTCAAGCTTCGCGATTACCTCGCGAAACGCTTCAAAGGTTGGAAATCCGAGAATCGCGGTTTGTAGGAAGAGAAGAAACGTCAAGATCAACCTGTGATCGACGCCATAAGCGATCTAGGTAAAGAAATTAAAGGTGTCACGGAACAAAAAAAAAAATTGATCAACGAACTCGTACCACTTGCAGCTAAAAGTTACATTGTACCCATGCCCATTTCAAGCATTCCTTCGACGCCGTTCGAACTGAAGGACGTACCGGCACGACGTCGAGCCATAAGCAGTACTTCGCCTTCGGATAAGATCGAGTTGTGACCTTTGGCACGAGACTACCTGAGCACGGGGAAATTCGACAAGGACGGAGTGTTCGGATTGTATCCGAGCATGGAAACCATCGAAGGCGTCGTGTGGAAGATTGGGAAATCGAAAGTCACCTTCGAAGGCAACGACATTAAAGTTAATTTAGGCGATAAGAATAGTTGGACCAGGTATCCGGGTACGGTGGGACTGTGGGAACTCGTTGCAAAAAAATATCCGAAAGATTACACCGACGAAGATTACCAGAGTTACAGGGAAATTCTAATCATGACGGATGCCATGTACCAGAAAAACGATGCCTCGCAGAATAGGGTGAAATCGAGCAGCGGTGAGAAGTAAAGGAATCTCATCAAACCGATATGGAACGAGGTGAAGAGTGGAAGCGGCGTCAAACGCTACAACACGTTACCCAAAGAATTCGTTTGGGTGGACGACGTGAGGAAACTCATCGACCGATCTTAGTGATAGCCGGCGAAGAGAATGCAGGCAATCGTAATTTTTACAACGAGAAGGTTGGCATCGTGGACATGATCCGCACGAAACTTTCCAACTTCATCGTGAACGACGACAAGGGCATAGGTTACTTGATCAAAATTATCAACACGCTGCCTCCGAGATTCTGGAACGTGGCCGAAGGAAAGGGACTGGTGAACGACATCATCAACAAGTTACCTTTCGAGATGCATTTACCTGGCTACCAGTACTGCGGACCGGATACCAAACTCGAGAAAAGATTGGAGAGAGGAGACAAGTGTGTGAATCCGTTGGACGCTGCATGCAAAGATCACGACATCGCTTACAACACTCGCACCGATCTGGATGCACGTCACGAAGCAGACAAGAAATTGGAGCATGCCGCGTTCGAAAGATTCGTCAGCAGAGACGCTTCTTTGGGAGAAAAAGTTGCAGCACTGGGCACCACCATCGTCATGAGCACGAAACAAAAATTTGGATGGGGAGTGTAGAAATAAATAACATATAGTAAAAAAAAATAATAACAACATGTCTTGTATAACCGATTTACCGCCCGAACTGCTATGCATCATATTCAAACACGCTTTAAACGGAGATGTAGGGAAACTTTTAAATATAGCAAGAACAACGCCGAAATTTCGTATCCCTTGTGAAATGGTTATCAAGGATTATCTTCGGGAGATCAGTGGCATGAGGTGCGGTGATCTCGACACTCTTTTTCGGCTGCAGGGGAAAAATTAAACAACAGGATGGACGAACTTCACGAGGCGAGGCAGGGAAGAAGGCGATACACGGATGATTGGCGCAAGTCTAAACAGGAGACCGATGATATCATCGCGCACATCATCGCGTTTTCCGAAGAACGAACTTTCTTCCTCTGTGAAAAAAATAATAATATATAAATGTAAAAAAAAAAACTTGATATATAAATAACACATTGTGAAAAAAATTAAATTTCTATAACACACACACACCCTGAAATTTTTCTTCGATATGACTGACCTCCAAGCATTAAAACAAATGCTAAATTCATCAGTCGAATACGTAAAAATTCAGGAATTGGAAGTGGTCAAACCTTACACGATAACTTCCGGTTCAATTGTTTTTACCCAGTATGGTCCCAAGGTGCGTCTGTTGCTCAACGGACAATACAGTCTATTTTTACCAGATCGATACGCTATCATGTTATCCGACGAGAAGCTATCTATTTTAATCGAGAACAAAACTCAAATCGTGTACAAGGGGACAAAGGAACTTCTTGGTAAGAAAACAAAGCATGTAATAGAATTTGTGTAACGGCTGCGCGGAATATATAAAATAACATACCATGAAAAATGACAACTTGTATAACTCAACTTCCTCCCGAAGTGTTGCACAAAATATTTACGTTCACGTTCGACGGGGATGTAACTAATCTCATAGTCTTGTGTAAAGTAACGCCAGAATTTCGTTCAGCGTGCAAAATGATTTTAATGGATCACCTCCGAGAAATAAGCAGAATGAAAAAATGTTCCGATCCCGAGACTCTCTTTCGAGTTGCAGACAAAAAAATGATGATAGGTTAGACGAGCTGCACCAGTGGAGGCAGGGGAGAAGAAGATTTACCGAAGACTGGTACGCGTCGAACAATGAAACTGACGATATTTTAAACCACATGATAATATTAGGCGAAGCAAAAATTTTTTCTTTCCCAGAATACATATATATAAATAACACACCGCTACAGTTGTGTTGAGTGAGACGATATAAATATCATACCTTGAAAAAAAAATTACACGAGAGAGGGAAACAAAAAAATCTCAGAACATATATATAAATAACATACCTTGAAAAAAAACATGAAGCCCAAGGGTGTCGTGTACCAGATACCATATTCGAATCTGAAAACGCTGGGTACCCTCGATGGGTTACTCACCAAGAAACAACGCGAGAAGAAACGTTCTTGCTTGTCGAAAGGACACGGAATGAAATTGCTGCTCAGCACTCCACAATTGAGACGGTTGCAGCGTTCGCGGAAACAGCAAAAGACAGGGGGGTTCATATTCAGCATCCCGGCCATCCTGGCAGCATTGGGGGCCGTTGGAAGTTTGGCTGGGGGTAGCGCCGCCATCGCAAAAACCGTCATTGACTCGAAGAAGAACAAGGCGGAATTGGAAGAACAGAAACGTTACAACCTGGCCATGGAGAAGAAGGGGAAGGGCGTCATGAGAAAGTTTAAAAAAAAGAAACAGCACTCACCAACCGAGACATTGAATCTCTGATCAAACCATTACAAATCAAACACTTCAGAGGAGTTTTCATGTCCGATTCGTTACCTTCAACCGTTAAAAATAGAGAATGTGGCGTAGTCAACTTGGACAGTCAAGAAAATCCAGGCACGCATTGGATATGTTGCCACAAAAATGATAAAGCATTCGTTTTCGATTCTTTCGGAGGTGTTCCACCTACAAATTTAGTTCATTATTTGAAAACGAACAATCCTATATACTACAACGACGAACGCATCAAAATTTCGGAGACGTGAACTGCGGTCATCTCTGTCTCTCCATGCTCGCGTTTCTCTCTAAAATAAATAAGCCACAGGTGGAAGATTTCCAGAAAGCATTGTGGAACCTAAAGCATCACGATGGGCGTGTTCCATCTCACGAGCGAATCTTCGATCTTGAAACTCACGCTGCACGACGACATCGTCTATCCTAAATCCATATCTCTGCGTGCATTCTACAGCATGTACCTCATACCTAACGTCACGCAGCACAACAACAAAATTAGCGTCGGAAGCGAACATATCATCGTAACGCCAGGTCAATACCATCTTTCTACTTTGCAAGCTCAATTACCCAAAGGCACGTACCTTTCTCAAAATTCGGTGACGCACAGAGTCGAAATCGGTGGCCGCGGTGGCACAGTCGGTAACGCGTCTGACTACCATGCTAAAGGTCCCGGGTTCGATCCCCGGCCGGTTCAAATCCGGGAACTTTTCTAACGGTGGAAGCGGCCCCGGCGACTACCCATCGACGAATAACATGGGTACCTGGGGGAAACCCTGGGGGGTAAACGCGGTCAGGGGCGTGATGCTGATCACATCACCCCCACTCACGACCGGATCAAGAAAGTGTGGGGCGTTACCCCCACACCCCCTATACGCCTTCATGGCGTGGTGCTATGCACAGGGGAACACTTTACCTTTTTTTACAGAGTCGAAATCGTGTCCGCGACGGAGACCGTGGACCTGGGCACCATAGGAGAACTTTTAGGTTTCGAGAACAACCACCCAAAACTCTAAGCTGGCATCAAGCACACGGGAGCAAACATTCCTAAATTCTTGGCCATAGAGACTCTGAACGTACATTGTAACGTAGCGGAAGGCATGATCACGAAATCTGAAGGGTTGCTGGGAAGTCATAAGCAGACGACAATCATAGCCACGTTTGATTGATTGATTGATTGATTGATTTAGTTTATTTTACTTCGCGTTTTGTGCCTCTTGGCTAATTTGCGAAGATGGGGATGAGTGATGAAATGATGAAATTGATGAATGGACATTCACAAACAACCAAGCCCGACCGGGATTCAAACCCGGGACCCTTGGCGTCGCAGCGCGATGTGCTAACCACTCGGCCACAGGGTCGGGCCATAGCCACGTTCAAACCCAGTACCGAATTCATGGAACCGATCATCTACACACCCTCTTCGCCGATCTATTTTCCAGTATGTCGCAACCGCATAGACAACATAGAGTTGGTGGTGACGAACGAGAAAGGGGACGTGGTGGATTTCGCAGGTGCCACGAAGACGGCCGTCGTGGAGATCAACGTATAATAAATAACAGATAGTGAAAAAAATGGAGCAAATCGAAAGTTACGAATTGCAATCTTTCCCTCCCAACCGTCGCACGTTCGCAAATTTGAACGAAGCGAACCGGGAGATCGAATACGACGTGGACGTAGGCGACGGGTTCGTTCATCCTCACAGAGCGGACCTTTACTTTCAATTCGACGTGGTGAAGAAAGAAAGCGCAGACGCGTTCCCCGCAACAGCAAATTTGATACTCGTGGACAACTTCGTGCCTCACCTGTTCTCGCAGGTGGAGGTGAGAAAACACAACACCGTCATCGACCGAATCGGTTATCCAGGCATCACGTCGACGGCAGTGGGAACATTGAAATTATCCAAAACGGACGCAGCATACTATCAAGCGGGAGGTTTCGAAGCGGGGACCAAAATATCGACGAGAAGTCACACGGTGCTCTTTCCCATGCGTCTGCTTCCGGGATTCTTCTCGGACTACAAGGAGATCATGTGGAAGGGAGGACTGAGAATCACATTTCGAAGAGCGGCCAACGACAACGACGCACTGATGCGATACAGTAACTTGAACGCAGACGGTATCACGCCGCTGCCCAACACATTACCCGAAGCAGCCAAATGCGTCATCCGGAGCATGGAGTTGAGAATGCCGGTGGTGGAATACGAAACGAACTACGCCCTCAAGTACAAAGCGGAGATCTTGAAAAGTCCGCAGGTGCCCATTCACTTTCACGGTTACCAGTGCGTGCAGAAGATAGCGTCAGGAAGTCATCTGGAATTCGACGTCACGACGCAGTTCAACAACATACAGTTCGACATGCCAGATTTCGTCATTGTACTCTTTCAGACCGGACGCGATAACAACCAGGAAAAAGGTTCCAGCAAGTTCGACGACTGCAAGATCAAGAAAGTTTATCTCAAGAATGGCAGGAACGAAGTGTTCCCGCGCGAAAATTACAACCTCGACATGACCAAAGATGATTATCTAAAACTTTACGAAGCTTACACCGCTTACAAGAGGGTAAAAGAGGGAAACGTCGACATGTACTACACGCCCAGCGAATTCAAAGCACGCAGACCGATGTTCGTCATCAATACCACAAAAAGGAAGCAGGTGGTGGTCAACGATCGCACCAACATCAAGGTCGTCTGCGAGTTCCACGACGCGCTGCCCGAGGACACCGTGTGCAGCGTCATCCTGGTCGCAGAGAAGTCTTTCGCGTACGACGTGAAGAACGAGAGGGTCACGGAACAGTTTTAAATATTGCCTTCGTCGAGCAAGAATGGCTTTTCTACAACCCATTACAACATCTTTAATCTAAAAAAAACGCCCCAAGCACTCCAATAGGGTTGGAGAGTTTTTTAGGATCAAAAACTAACTTGACAAATCGAATTTGTTAAAAAAAATTGAGGGGGCGCTTGCTTGTACTCTCCCGCTCTCCTATTGTTCAGTGAACATGCCCTTCACACAGCACAGTCGATTTCAAATACCGCTACAATACCTTTTTTTTTGCATCATGAGGAGAAAAACATCGTTGCAGGGTGGGCAAAACATCGTAGGAGAGGTCCCGTTAGGTCGTAGCAGGGGGGGGACATTGTAGAAGATCACACATGAGTTTTAAAAAACATCGTGGCAGATTACGCTGAGAGCAGGTCGTAGTAGATTACAATGAGGGACCTTACAGTAAGAGGAGACAGACTTATAGGTAAGTCATTTCAAGAGTAGGTCAAAGAGCGAGGTTAGCATAAGAGCAGGAGGTAAAAAATAGCTTAAAAAGTGATGCCAGAGCTTCTTCTGTCCACTTTTCTCTCATTGTAGGTTAGTTTAGTCCGTAAAACGTCGTAAAATAAAAAAAGTAGTTCAAAGGACTGCGCCAGAACGTTGGGTTCCCGCCATAAGGGAGGAGGCCCGGTAAGGGGGTGGGGGGTAGAGAGGAGGAAGCATTAACACCGCTATTGCCAGTTGGCGTCTTCTTCTTCATCTTACTGCATACTTATCATCTTATAGAAGGCTACGCCGTCAACTTGTAACTTGTAGGTTAGCCTCGCCTGTGAAATATCATATGTTTAAAAACAAGAGGTTTGTGAAGCAACTAGTCAGTGTTGCCAACTCCTATTGGTAGGTTAGCTTCGCCTGTAAAATATCACCATGGTGAAATTTTCTTGGGGTGGGTTGGCAACACTGAACCCCAATTAAGGGCGCAGAACCGGTCCACCTGCACTACTGTCAAAGCACGTAGAGGCTCTCGTGTAGTTTAGCACGTAATAAAAAAATAGGTTAAGTTATATCACGTAAGATCGTGATATACCTACAAGTATGAGGTGGGAAAAAAAGAGGTAAATTGAAAATTTTACTAAAACATCGCTAAACGCTAAAACATCGACAAAAATTGTCAAAATATGTCAAAAACTGATATTCAATTGATAAAAAAAGAGGATACAAATGCATACCTACAAAGTATTACTTAGAAACAATCAATTTACAATATTTACAATATTCACCATTACTGCCTTATTCGTTCACTATCACGAATAATCAGAAGTCAAGCAACGAAGTATGCAAATCACATCGAGGTTTGTCCAAGCTGTTCGTCCACTTTCAATGATCGAACAGAAGTCAATCACCAAATATATGCCTTACGGCAAATTACTATTGAAAAACGAGTCGAACATGAAATACATTGCGGTGACAACAAACCAGCTCGAATGATGATGCCCAAAAAGAACGTACTCGAAGAATTCAAAATGTACAAGGCTTTGTTTGAACATTCAGCCATTTTTTTGAAAAGATGGAAGAGAATGTTGAGAAAATTGGTAGCTTCTTGCTACCAATGAATTTGTTGACATCAGAGGAATAAAAAATATTTGATGAAACTGTCGAGTGTCCAGTGTGCAATCTATACTTCACCAACGAGAATCGTAAACTGTTTCACCACTCGCACACAGACGGTCGTTTAATCAGCGGAATCTGTAATGCTTGTAACCTCTAAATTCAAAGGCCCAAATTTGTCCCTATATATTTTCATAATAGATCGAATTACGATTTTCATCTCTTAATTCGGAAACTTGTATATGACACACACAAAAAAGATATTCTTGCTCAAAATGAAGAACGATACATTTCTATAAGTAAGAAAGTTAAGATTTCGGGGACAAATGAAACCATAGAGATGAGGTTTCTTGACTCGTTCAGATTTCTCTCTGCAAATTTGGAAGCTCTAGCAAGTAAACTTTGTGACGAACAATTCAAAATTACGAAAGCTAGTTTTCCCAACATAGATATAAAACTGATTAGAAGTAAAAGGTATTTATCCGTATGAATATGTAAACAATGAATCTAAATTTAATGACGACACTCTTCCTCCTCAAAATGAAATCTTCAGTCAACTGAGAAATACAGGAATTACGGACATAGAATACGAACAACTAATGTGGGATAAACTAGAATGTAAAACATTCGGAGATTATCACAACGCATACTTGAAATTAAACGTAACAATACTTGGGGATGTTTTTCAAGCATTCAGGAAAACGTCAATGTCTATTTACAAGTTGGACCCTGCGTATTTGTTCAGCCTCCCGGGATTAGCGTGGTCTTCAATGTTGTTGCAAACTAAAATTAAGTTAGAATTCTTAACAGATGTAGACATGTCACTTTTCATCGAGAGAGGGATTCGGGGTGGGATGGTACAATGTGCACAAAGACATGCAAAAGCCAACAACATGCACATCGAAGAAAAATATGATGCGAATAAACCATCGAATTACATTTTTTAAATCGACGTTAATAATCTCTATGGATATGCTATGGTACAGCAACTTCCTTATGGACGTTTCGAATGGATAGGACCAACATCCATAAATATTATCGATTTTGACGATTGTGAATTTGGTTTTATTGCAGAAGTGGATATTGAATTTACAGACAATTTGCATGATATTTTTTCCGATATACCAGCGGCACGCGAACTTAAATGTCCACCTAATTCTAATCAAGGCAAGCTTTTATTAACTTTGGAGAAAAAAGAAATATAGGTTCTCCATTACAAAAGTCTACAGTTTGTGATTGCGATGGGTGTTAAGGTATTGGATATTAGAAGAGTCCTTAGGTTTAAACATTCCGAGTGACTAAAACCATACATTGAAATAAACACACAACATAGAACAGTTGCCAGTTCCGATTTGGACAAAGATTTTTTCAAATTGATTAACAATGCTGTATATGGCAAGAAAATAGAGAACGTGAGAAATCATGTGGACGTGAGATTGGTTTCAAATGAAAATAAATGCAGTAAGTGGGTGAATGATCCTAGATTTAAATCACGAAAAATTTACAACGAGAATCTGTCACATTTCAAACTAGATATAAAAGTTATAAAATTCCGAAAACCAATTTATGTAGGAGCAACAGTTTCAGATTCATCGAAACTTCACATGTTTCAATTTCGCCACAATCCTATGAAACCTTTCTACAACGATAGCATTTCATTACTTTACATGGACACCGACAGTTATATTTATAGCATTAAAACATCCAATCTATATGAAGATGTAAAAAATCCGTCCTTGCTTGATTATTATGATACTTCTTCCTACCCTCAATCAAACAGATTTGGAATTCCATCTAGTAACAAAAAAGTTCTAGGTAAATGAAAAGACGAGTGTAACGGTGACATCATTCTCGAGTTTGCCGGTTTGCGTTCCAAAATAAATACATTAAGAACTGAGAGCAGCATCACGAAGAAAGCTAAAGGTGTTGGTAAAAATACTGTACAAAACAAAATTTCATTTCAAAACTATATTGATTGACTGAAGACATTGAAGCCGGAGCTACGATTGGAAAAAAAAAACAAAGTGTAGACCATGTGATTACAAAAACAAAGTTAGGAAATTAGCATTAGATATGAATGATGATAAAGGATGTATCCACACGTTGCTTTGGGGGCACTATCGCTTAGATAGTAGTAAGAAATGCATACAATGCACTCAAAAAAAACATCGTACACCTACAAAAAATGAATTATTATATAATCCAAAAAACATTAATATTTAACATGCTCCTAACCTTACGGCTGGCAATATTTCTATCAACACAAGCATATAAAATAACCATGCCAATGAACCTGTTTGGCTTCAGGAAGCAAGCTAGGGAGGTACCCATCCAAACTGCACCATCATCATCATCACCTCTCAACTTGGACCTGTTGCCCTCCCTACTATCTAAACTCAACGGTTTGCTCATTATTCATCTCAACCTCATCCTGACCCAGTACGACGATGACGTGGGAAAAACTTTCTATGTATTCAACAATAACTTGAATTATTACCAGTTTCCCATCTCAGGCAAACTTAAGTTCAACAAAGGGGAGGCCAAGGTTTCCTCTGGCAAGAACACCTATCGCATCAAGCATGATAGGATGGACAGTACCACTACGTACGACGTATCTGCTGGCGATCGCCTGTACGTGGAGCTCTTGGACTATTAGGATTAACTTATCCCTCTTTTTATAGAAACGAAAATCACCTACCATATAATAAATAACCATAGCAACAATGCCTAATGACATCTTTGGTCACACCAATCGCGATGATCACGGCGACGAGATGATCATGGCTCATGATTGACGTCAGGGTGAAGAAGCTGCGAAGCGAACTGTAAGCTCTGCCGTCCACGCTCAACTCTATCCTCCAGACCGATATAGCCAGCCTGCAGTCACAGTGAGTAGTATATATATGTACCTTTGACCCCAACCCTGATTTTTTGACATCTAAGAAAATCGCACCAAAACCTCAAAAACTCACTTTCTCTCCACGTTCCGCGCCTCATTTATTGCGCTGACGATGTTTCACAGAGAAGAAAATGCGCCTTATCGTAATTTTCTAAGTCCGGCCATGTGTATATATCGTGACCTTTGTAAACCTCGGAACGATGTGATATTTCTGTCACATACACGCGCGCGCGCGCCTCTCATTATTTCCGTATTGTGACGTGTTTTTTTTTCAAGCAAACAAACAAATAATAATTTTTTTTTTTTAGGATTCCTGGCCCCTATAACCCCGCCAGGGTGAGTGGTGCCCAACCAAAAAAGGTTCTAACGGCTGCGGTTAGATAACCACACCTCTGTAGAGTTTGACGTGTTTTTTTTTTCAACCTTCCATGAAACTCTACAGAGGACCTCCGTAATGCATGCAACGTGTACTAACGACTCTAGTGTTATTTGATCTTGTATTTTGATATAGAGTCTTATTGTGAGATAGATAAAAATTATGTTTATTATAATATTTTCTTGATGAAGATGGAGAATGTGTTACAAACAAAAAAATTGCATTCTTTTTTTTCTAGTGTGTATGTGTATGTGTTTTGATGTTCGACAGCATCTGAAACGATAAAGTAAATAAAATAATTTCATTGTTAATTTTTTCATGTAAAAAAAAACAACAAATTTTGTGCAAATTCTGATTGTAACTGATAGTGCAAAACCTGGTAAAAAATGCTCATTGTAACTGATAGGATAAGAAAGATATTGTAACTGATAATGCAAACTGGTGAAATTCGTATTGTGCATATTATCATTGTAACTGATTGTGCTAGTACAAATTCTTATTGTAACTGATTGTGCAAGTGCAAGAAAAAATGTTAAACTTGTTAAAACTGCTCCGTGACCCTCTCGTTCTTCACGTCATGGATGAAGGACTTCTCTGCGACCAGCATGACGCTGCACACGGTGTCCTCGGGCAGCGCGTCGTGGAACTCGCAGACGACCTTGATGTTGGTGCGATCGTTGACCCCAACCTGCTTTCGCTTCGTCGTGTTGATGACGAACATCGGCCTGTGGGTTTTGAATTCGCTGGGTGTGTAGTACATGTCCACGTTTCCCTCGGTCACGCGCTTGTAAGCAGAGTACGCTTCGTAAAATTTTAGATAATCATCTTTGGTCATGTCGAGGTTGTAATTCTCGCGCGGGAACACTTCGTTCCTGCCATTCATGAGATAAACGTTTTTGATCTTGCAGTCCTCGAATTTGCTGGAATCTTTTTCCTGATTGTTATCGCGTCTGGTCTGAAAGAGTACAATGACGAAATCTGGCATGTCGAACTGTATGTTGTTGAACTGCGTCGTCACGTCGAATTCCATGTGACTTCCGGACGCTATTTTTTGCACGCACTGCTAACCGTGAATGGGCACCTGTGGACTTTTCAAGATCTCCGCTTTGAACTTGAGGGTGTAATTCCTTTCGTATTCCACGATCGGCATTCTCAACTCCATGCTCCGGATGACGCATTTGGCTGCTTCGGGTAATGTGTTGGGCAGCGGCGTGATACCGTCTGCGTTCAAGATACTGTATCGCATCAGTGCGTCGTTGTCGTTGGCCGCTTTCGAAATGTGATTCTCAGTCCTCCCTTCCACATGATCTCCTTGTAGTCCGAGAAGAATCCCGGAAGCAGACGCATGGGAAAGAGCACCGTGTGACTTCTCGTCGATATTTTGGTTCCCGCTTCGAAACCCCCGCTTGATAGTATGCTGCGTCCGTTTTGGATAATTTCAAAGTTCCCACTGCCGTTGACGTGATGCCTGGATAATCGATTCTGTCGATGACGGTGTTGTGTTAGTAGTGCTTATTGGGCGCTTCAAAATAGTACTTAGTAGGTATCCTCTTTTTTTATCAATCGAATATCACTTTTTGACATACTTTGACAATTTTTTGTCGATGTTTTAGCGTTTAGCGATGTTTTAGTACAAATTTTCACCATACTCATTTTTTCCCCACTCGTACTTGGTAGGTATATCATGATGTTACGTGATACAACTTAACCTATCCTTTTTTTACGATTATTTAATTTTTTTATGATCCTAAGTGATATAACTTAACCTATCATTTTTTTTATTTATGCACTGTTTGAACGTCATTATTTGAGGATCATATTTTGTAGGTATTTTTTTTTTATCAATCGAATATAAGTTTTTGAGATATTTTGACAATTTTTTGTCGATGTTATAGCGTTTAGCGATGTTTTAGTACAAATTTTCACCGCACTCATTTTTTTCCCCACTCGTACTTGGTAGGTATATCACGATCTTACGTGATACAACTTAACCTATCTTTTTTTTTACGATTTTTTAATTTTCTTACGATCCTAAGTGATATAACTTAACCTATCATTTTTTTTATTTACGCACCGAACTAACCTACAAGGGGGACTCCGTTTGTTTTAATATTTCAGTATTATAAGGTTTTCACAAATTTTATATAACCTAAAATGTGTTGGATGTTGATTTTTAGTATGTGGCAATTTTTTATGAATTTTAAAACTGTTCCGTCACCCTCTCGTTCTTCACGTCGTGGACGAAGGACTTCTCTGCAATCAGGATGACGCTGCATAGAGTATCGGCAGGCAGCGCGTCGTGGAACTCGCAAACACCCACTCTACAAAAATTCTACTATATGATCTTTCACTGGCTAAGCTAACCTACAAATAGGAATTGGCAGCACTGACTTATAAACCCACTGGGTCTTCTTGGCATGTTTTTTCATGATGTGTTGCCAGGCTATTGCGCATCTTGGCGTATACAGTGTATATATTTTGAGAGGGGGGTTATAGCTTTTTATGCTGTACGAATACTAAAAACTTGACAGTGACAACCAACAGAGTAAATAAACCTACATGCAGAAACTAACAACACTAGTTTCTGACAGTGAATTTGAAATAAAATATTAAACAAAATACATGAGTAAGCACTGTGATTACAAATAATACCAGTGTTATTACACATTCATTCTTATTTTTCGAAGTTGAATGGAAGCACGTGTTTTTTACGCTCTCGTAATACTGACCTTGCCCCAGTGATTTTAAATTGCTTCCATCCGGTTTTTTTTCTGTGTTATTTCCGCGCGCATGCAACATTCGCTTTCAATAGTTTAATGAAACACAGAAGGAGTGTTAGTTTAGCAGGTTTTGAGTTTACAATTTATTAAATTAAACAATAATTTATGTAAGAATATACTTGTACTTACCGAACACAAAATAATAAAAGCACATGTGAATCTTTGGGTGTGTTCATGTTATATGACGACTGAGTAAAAAATAATGTTAACTCCCCGAAAGATAAAAGTTCCTGGTTCGACAACAGATGCATGTAAATTTTATGTTTTGCTCTCCAAAATCTTGATTTTTATGTTTGTGCTATTTGTCATACAGCAGAGGAGAAGAGGGGAGAGGGGAGGAGAGGGGGTACTATTAGCGCCATCTATTAGCAAACAATAGAAATAAAAAAGTAGGGTCAAACTTTTTCAACACCCAAAAATTTTAAACGTCCTCGTTTAGTAATACGATCAGCAGAAGACGTTTGAAAGAGTACTCTTAGTCGAGAAAGCTAATTGCTAGGGCCCATATATTGCTAAAATGTTCTTTGATTTGCATATTTCTCATACCGCCATATGTTGTTCTAGTTGACTTCTTCCAAAAAAATGCTAATTAGCGAGAGTTAATTAAGCCAGGCAAGTAAAAGAAGCAAATAGGACAATATGTGGCGGCGTGGAAATATGTAAAAATTCGATAAAATTCGAATTAAAATTGGAGGATATTTTGCATTTTTTTCCTATAATGTACAAAACATTTACCGTACATAATTTTTTCTATTTACACCAGTATAAAATAAGAGAAATGTGTGACAATATCCATATTAATTAGGAAGGTGTGTTGTATGCTAGGTTAGCTAATTGCGTCTTCTACAGCTTCACTGTATAGAGGAAAAATGGAAAAAGAGAGCTCTACAAAAACTAACGCTCTTGACAATATTGAACGCCCCGTGAAAATTATATATAAATAAGGCATAAGCGTATTATCTGCTTTCATGTCAGATTTTACCGACCTGTGAGCTGTAGTGTTTAGGCGACAAGCGGCTCGCTCAAATATAATACCGTTGACAATATTGAACGCCCCGTGAAAATTATATATAAATAAGGCATAAGCGTATTATCTGCTTTCATGTCAGATTTTACCGACCTGTGAGCTGTAGTGTTTAGGCGACAAGCGGCTCGCTCAAATATAATACCGTTGACAATATTGAACGCCCCGTGAAAATTATATATAAATAAGGCATAAGCGTATTATCTGCTTTCATGTCAGATTTTACCGACCTGTGAGCTGTAGTGTTTAGGTGACAAGCGACGTGCTCAAATATAATACCGTTGACAATATTGTACGCCCCGTGAAAATTATATATAAATAAGGCATAAGCGTATTATCTGCTTTCATGTCAGATTTTACCGACCTGTGAGCTGTAGTGTTTAGGTGACAAGCGGCTCGCTCAAATATAATACCGTTGACAATATTGAACGCCCCGTGAAAATTATATATAAATAAGGCATAAGCGTATTATCTGCTTTCATGTCAGATTTTACCGACCTGTGAGCTGTAGTGTTTAGGTGACAAGCGGCTCGCTCAAATATAATACCGTTGACAATATTGTACGCCCCGTGAAAATTATATATAAATAAGGCATAAGCGTATTATCTGCTTTCATGTCAGATTTTCCCGACCTGTGAGCTGTAGTGTTTAGGTGACAAGCGGCTCGCTCAAATATAATACCGTTGACAATATTGTACGCCCCGTGAAAATTATATATAAATAAGGCATAAGCGTATTATCTGCTTTCATGTCAGATTTTCCCGACCTGTGAGCTGTAGTGTTTAGGTGACAAGCGGCTCGCTCAAATATAATACCGTTGACAATATTGTACGCCCCGTGAAAATTATATATAAATAAGGCATAAGCGTATTATCTGCTTTCATGTTAGATTTTACCGACCTGTGAGCTGTAGTGTTTAGGTGACAAGCGGCTCGCTCAAATATAATACCGTTGACAATATTAAACACCCCGTGAAAATTATATATAAATAAGGCATAAGCGTATTATCTCCTTTCATGTTAGATTTTCCCGACCTGTGAGCTGTAGTGCTTAGGCGACAAGCGGCTCGCTCAAATATAATACCGTTGAGAATATTGAACGCCCCGTGAAAATTATATATAAATAAGGCATAAGCGTATTATCTGCTTTCATGTTAGATTTTCCCGACCTGTGAGCTGTAGTGTTTAGGCGACAAGCGGCTCGCTCAAATATAATACCGTTGACAATATTGAACGCCCCGTGAAAATTATATATAAATAAGGCATAAGCGTATTATCTGCTTTCATGTTAGATTTTCCCGACCTGTGAGCTGTAGTGTTTAGGCGACAAGCGGCCCGCTCAAATATAATACCGTTGACAATATTGTACGCCCCGTGAAAATTATATATAAAATAACATACCTGAAAATTATATTCACAGTAGATTTATTTTTTGAGTTTTGTAATTACCCCAAGAAATTCTATATAAAATAACATACCTGAAAATTGTATTTACAGTAGATTGAATTCTTGAGTTTTTGTATTCGCACACAAGAAATTCTATATAAATAACATACCTGAAATTCTATTTACAGTAGATTGAATTTTTGAGTTTTGTAATCACTCCAAGAAATTCTATATAAAATAACATACCTGAAAATTGTGTCGCTATATACTAGACTTTTTGATTTCTGTGATTTTGGAGAAAGCAATGGCATCCACCACCAGTTTCAATCGTAAAAATGATAAAACTGAATGTGTTACTTGTGGGAAGCTAATCTCAAGGAACAATTTATCGGTACACAGGGCAAGATGTAGCGAAACAGGTTCGAGAATTAATCGTTCGTTACCTTCTAAGCCATGTGCTCGATGCGGAAAAATAATCAGCATTACAAATTTAAGTAAACATCTCAAAATTTGCAAACCATCGACCGAACAAGGAACATCGAAAAGGAAAATCGATAATTCAGAAACGGAAGCTTCCACTTCCAAGCAAATTAAATTATCTAATGAACGCAAACCAATTAGATCTGCATTTAACGACCAACTCCAGGATTTTTCAATTAAGTCAGAACCAGGTCGTGACATCCTTAGTTTCTTGGATGAAACGAAAACATCTGTACTAAATATTTTAAAAGATAAACTTGAAAACAACTCTATAAAAGTATACGTTGTTCTGTTTTCTGAATACAAGAAAGTTGATGGCACAACAAGTATTTTTTATCATCGTACAAAAAACCAGACTCTTCATTTGGCGGACGTCGAAAATTTGGACAACTTCTATTATAAAGTTTCCAACGAGCTGGTTAAGAAACATGACGATTTCGAGGCTAAAGGGTCGGGATGGTCTCTATGTGGAAGTCCTCACACGTTAACTGTTTACGTGAACCGATTCTCGCCTCTTCGAGCTTCCAGCTACGTTCCTCTTCCACCGAACATTCAACACAAGAGGGCTGTGTTAAATATACAGAACAGCGATAACAAGTGTTTTCTCTGGTGTGTGTTGGCTGCACTGCATCCTGTTCATTGCAAAAATAATCCACAGTGGGTTGGACATTACAAACAATACGAGACCGACTTTCAAAGTGTAATGTCTGACATCGAATACCCGGTGACATTGTCGGATATAACAAAGTTCGAAAATTGTACAGGAAAACGCCTCGCTATTAATGTGTATTCCTTCACGTCAGATAAATATCTCGTGCACCCTGTCAGGATAAGCGATATCGACGATGACGATGCCTGTGTAATAAATCTCCTTCTAATTTCAAACGAGGATGTTCATCACTACACGCTAATTCGTTCACTATCACGTTTGGTCAGAAGTCAATCAACCAAGCATAAACATTGCATCGAAGTTTGCCCGAGATGCCTAACCACGTTCGACGATCGAAAACAACTCGATTATCGAAATTACACCGGACGTCAAATTGCTATCGAGAAACTTGCCGAACATAAAATTTACTGCGGCGACAACAGACCGGCTAGAATGTTGATGCCCGAAACGAACGAAGTCGAAGAATTCAAAATGCACAAGGCATTGTTGGAACATCCCGCAATCATCGTCGCAGATTTCGAGGCGTTCCTCAAACCACTCTCCTACTGCGAACCGGATCCCGAAATTTCCTCCACAACGCCGTACCAGCTTCATCAACCTAATAGTTTCGGCTATGTTGTTGTGCGACGGGATAAAATAAATGAAGCATATATATATCGCGGGCCAAATGTAATCGAACACTTCCTGGAAAAAATGGTGGAGGAGGTTGAGGTAATTGGTAGCGTACTGCTTACATCAAAACCGATGGCACCTTTAACTGAAAATGAACTTCAAAATTACAATTCCACTGAGGTGTGTCCGGTATGTGATCAAAGTTTCACTGATGAGAACAAAAAAATATTCCACCACGATCATTTCAGCGGAAACTACATAGGTGGAATTTGCAACACGTGCAATCTTAAAATCCAGAAACCTAAATTCATCCCCATATTCTTTCACAACGGAAGCGGATATGATTTTCACCACCTGGTGAGACATCTTGGCTACGATCCGAAACGTATAGGTGTCTTGGCCGAGAATGAAGAACGTTACATTAGTCTCAGCAAGCAAGTGTCGATTCGGGGAACGAAAAATACAATCGAGATGCGCTTCCTGGATTCGTATAGATTTCTCTCTGCAAGTCTGGATGCTTTAGCGAACAAACTCACCGACGATCAATTTAAAATAACTAGAGCTAGTTTTCCCAACGTAGACATAGAACTCGTTAGACGTAAAGGGGTTTATCCTTACGAATATGTTAGTGATGGTTCTAAATTTAACGACGACGCTCTTCCACTTCCAAGAGAATTTTACAGCAGACTCAGAGAGAAAGGAATCACGGACGAAGAATACCAACACGCGCAACTCATGTGGGAGAAATTAGAATGTAGGACACTCGGAGACTACCACGACGCATACTTAAAATTAGACGTGACGATACTCGCGGATGTTTTTCAAGCGTTCAGGAAAACGGCAACGAATATTTACAAATTAGATCCAGCGTATTTCTACAGTCTACCGGGATTAGCGTGGTCGGCAATGTTATTCCAGACAAAGGTCAAGCTGGAACTGATATCGGACGTTGACATGTTGCTATTCATCGAAAGAGGGATACGAGGTGGAATGGTGCAATGCGTACAGAGACATGCAAAAGCTAATAACGTACACATGAAAGAAGATTACGATTCAAATCGAGCATCGAATTACATCTTCTACGCCGACGTTAATAATCTCTACGGACATGCCATGGTTCAGAAACTTCCTTACGGGGGATTCGAATGGTTAGATCCCACTTCGATAGATATTATTCATTTCGACGATAGCGAGTGTGGTTTCTTCGCAGAGGTAGATCTCCAATTCTCCGACCACCTGCACGACACGTTTTCGGATTTGCCTCCGACCCCCGAAATCAAATGTCCACCCGACTCGGTTCAAGACAAGCTTTTGTTAACATTGGACCCTAAACAGAGATACGTTGTCCACTACAAGAATCTCCGGTTTTTGATTGCGAAGGGTGTTCAGATAGTGAATGTTAGACGAATACTAAAGTTTAAACATTCCACGTGGTTAAGACCTTACATAGAAATTAACACACAACATAGAACAGCTGCCACTTCCGATTTAGACAAGGACTTCTTTAAATTAATGAACAATGCGGTGTACGGAAAGACCATGGAGAATGTTAGAAAGCACGTAGACGTGAAATTAATTTCCGATAAGAATAAATGTCGGAAGTGGATAGCCGATCCTAGATTCAAGTCGAGAAAAATTTACAACGAGAATTTGGCACTTTTCAATCTACATATAAAATTGATGAAATTCAGAAAACCAATTTACGTTGGCGCAACGGTTCTCGACTTGTCGAAACTTTACATGTTCGAATTTCATTATGACGTGATGAAACCCTTCTACAATGATAAAATATCACTTTTGTACACGGACACCGACAGCTTCATTTACAGCATACAAACACCTAACCTATACGAAGACATAAAAAATCCTTCCATGCTTGAGTATTTCGATACTTCTGCGTACCCTCAACCCAACAGATTTGGAATTCCATCCCTCAACAAAAAAGTCCTAGGTAAACTGAAAGATGAATGTAACGGTGATATTATTGTCGAGTTCGCGGGTTTGCGTTCGAAGATGTATGCCATGAGAACAGAGAGTAGTGTCACGAAGAAAGCAAAAGGTGTGGGCAAAAATACGGTGGAGAACAAACTCACCTTCCACGATTACATCGATTGCCTCAAGACCAGGTCGTCGGTTCTAAGAGAAGAACAAAGAATCCAGAGCGTCAACCATATCATCACAACAAACAAAATTAGAAAAATTGCGCTGGATCCCGATGACGACAAGAGGTGCGTTCTCGAGTGTGGTATTCACACATTGCCGTGGGGACATCGTCGTTTAGAAATAAATAAGAATTGCGCACAGTGCAAATAATTAACACTCACCACCACACACAACAATTTTCACTAACTCAAGAAAAAAAAACATTTTGTTACTGAGTAAAAAAAACACTTTGACTGTCATTACAAAATAAAACTTTGACCGTATCCTTAAATAACCAGCATGCCTATGAACTTGTTCGGTTTCAAAAAACAGATCATCATGGAAACCATACCAGATCATGAAGTCTTACCTTCCGTGTTACCTAAACTCAACGGTCTGTTGATCATTCACCTCAACAGCATTTGGACGAAACTGAATGACGATGTGGGCAAGATGTTTTACGTTTTTAATAACAATTTACATTTCTACGAAATTCCGATCGACGGGAAACTTCAAATCACCGTGAATCCGGAAAACGCAGGCGAAATCAAAATTTCTACCGGCAAGAACATTTTTCGAATCAAGCACGACAAGATGCTTTCTAACATTACGTACGATGTGTCTGCAGGAGATTATTTTTACATAGAACTCCTCGGAGATTACGACAAACTTATTCCTCTTTTTGTAGAATTACGAATCGTCTATCCTATTATAAATAACCGTTAACCAAAAATGCCTAACGACATTTTCGGCAACACCAAGCGTGTAGACCACGCAGAAGAGATTCTCATGTTGGACATTCGAGTTAAGAAGTTAAGGGCCGATTTGATCGCTTTGCAGGAGACCTTAAACAAAAGTTTAGAGTCGGAAATCGCTACGCTCCAAACGCAATGTCTCGACCCCATTCTGAAAATCGATTCCGAACTGAAAACGCTCATAAAAAATTATGTCGACGTACCTTCTTACGACAACGTTCAAAATATACAGTTGAGCGTGGATTCGCTTCAAAATGATTTGGCCAAATTACAGCAATTTCAATCGAAAAATGAAGATTTGGAAAAATTGAAACTCGAAATCGAAGAACGAACTTCCGCAATAGAAAAAAATTTCTCTGAACTTCAAACCGTCGTGAACGATATTGATGTAGAACGCTTGCATGTCGTTGTTTCCAAATTACAAGAAGAATTCACCAGCACGTTGGAAGAAATTAAATCCAAGTTGCAGACTTTGGAAGATACCATGACGAACCTACCATCGTCGGACGAACTGCAGGTCATCGGTAAAAGCGTCGCGAACATAAAAATTCAATTGGAGGCCTATCGAGATTTCGAACACATTCAAACCACCATCGCTACGCTTCAGGCGTCCTTGGAATTGATCAACGAAGAAATTAAAAATATTCACGCTGAAGCGAGAGCGTTGACGAGCATTCAAGACACGTTGAGCACGGTTCAGCAGAAGATCGAATATTTAGAAAATTTGAACGTCGAAACGAATCTCGCTCATTTTCATCACGTACTCGACAACATACAGGGTGACTTGGAATCGTTACGGACGAGCGTGCCTTCGAGCGAAGATTTGGAAAAATTGAAAACGGCGGTGACGGCACTATCCGATTCGGGCGACATCAAAAGTTCATTGAGCGATCTCGAGAGTAAAGTGGCCAATCTCCCCACCTCCAAAGAATTGCATGTTTTGAAAAAAAACATATCTCGAATGCTGAAACGACTGGAAACGGAAACGGCGAACGTGGAACAGATTCGAGACGAAATTAGTTCGCTGGTGTCGACGCTGCCCACTTCGCAGAGCGTAGCCGACCTTCACACGCAGCTTACAGAGATGCGAAGCATCGTGAACGATCTTACCGAGAAGAGCTCGAAATTGAATCAAGTCGAGAACCTTCAGAGCATCGTCGTCAACATCAGAGATCAAGTTGGAGTGCTGGAATCCACGCAGGAATCGACGCAGGCCTCTTTCGGTGCCAAGTTGCAAGAACTCAACGAAAACTACAAGCAGTTGAACGTGGAAGTGAAAATCAAACCGTCGTTTTCTGCCGTAACGGATACCATAGTCGAGCATTTGCTGCCCATCGAAAATAAACTCGGACAAGTTCACAGTAACCTCGTTAGCGTCGACACTAAATTCGCTAAACTGCATTCTCTGCAAGCCATCGAAATCAACAGCGTACCCAATCAACAAAGAATCTCCACGTTCGTCGAAGGTAACAAACTGTACATGTTGCATCCTTATCATCCGTACTACAAGTTTCTCCTCGATGGCACGATTCAGATAAACGTATTTTCGTACTGGTCTCACGGCAGAAAAGCTAGCGTTCCCACCATGACTTTGATATCGAATCGTGGTGTCCAGAAAGCAGGAAACATTCCTCTGGCACGTTGGAACGAAACGCGCAACATATATGAAATACACGAAGACGAAGATCTCACCGTTTTCGACGTGAGTGCCGGCGATAAGCTGATCATTCAAAACACGAGCGAAGTGCCACCTTCTTTGAATCCTATCACGCTTGTGCTTCTCTTGAAACGTAATCTCTAAACAAAAAATGTCTAGGCAAGCCATCGTCGAAGAATTGCATAAACCTGCACGCCGCAACTACGAACGTTTGGCTGTGGTAACCAAGGGCATCGACGACCTCTCGCAAAGTGACCTCGTGGAGATGAGTAGCGGCAATTTGAAAAACGTACATAAATTGAACAAGGGCAACAAGTACCTCCTCACCGTCATAGACACGTTTTCGAAATTCGCATGGGCTCTACCTTTGAAGGCGAAAACGGGAACGTGCGTCACGGAAGCATTCAAATTAATTTTTCGCAAAAGCGGTGGCAGACGACCACGGTTTCTGCAAACGGACAATGGTAAAGAATTTTACAACGCCGTATTCCAAAAGTTTATTCAAAAACATGGCATTCGACATTATTCGACCTTCAGTCACATCAAAGCCAGCATCGTGGAAAGATTCAATCGAACCTTGAAAACACACATGTGGAAACGATTCACGCTTCGGGGAAATTACAAATGGGTCGACATCCTGCCGGAACTCGTCGACACCTATAATGATACGGTACACAGAACGATAGGCATGAAGCCAGTTGACGTTACCAAGTCTGACGAGCAGCATTTAATTTCTACAGTTTACTGTCCAAAGTACACACCCACGACAAAAAAAGCTAAATACAAAATTGGAGACCGGGTGAGGATCAGCAAATTCAAACGCACCTTCGAGAAAGGGTTCACAAAAAATTGGAGCACGGAACTTTTTACGGTGGTTCGAGTTTTACCCGGAAACCGATACACGTATATAATAAAAGATAGTAGCGGCGAGATTTTGAAAGGAAGATTTTACGAAGAGGAACTCTCTAAAACAAAACACCCCGACACGTACCTCATCGAGAAAGTATTGCGTAGGAAAGGTGACAAACTGTTTGTCAAATGGCTGGGACTTCCGGAAAAGAGTTGGATCGACGCGGACGAAGTGATCTTGTGAGTACGTGGAACGTGGTGAAGCGTCTACCGGATCCGGAAAGTCAAACGAAGAAAAAGAACGGCGAGTTGCTTCCCGACAGCATCCGCTGTCTGATCGTAGGTCCTTCGGGGTGTGGGAAAACGACACTGCTCGTGGACAATTTTCTCCTCGCACCGAATTGGTTAGATTGGAAGAACAGGCACCTGTACGAGTAGTGGGGTTTACGGTACGGACAGCGCAACTTTTAAGTGTAGAAAAGGCGAGGCTATTTGATTGAACAATCAGATTTGCTTATACTTAAAACAAAGCCAAGAGAGGCCTATACCCCAATTTTTCAGGTGTGATATGCTCTGATTTTTAAGAAATTCTGAATTTCTAGTGTAGAAAAGGCGAGGGCTCAACAGATAGATTTACCCATACTTAAGACAATGCCAAGAGGGGCCTATACCCCAATTCTTCCAGTGTGATATGCTCTTAATTTTAAGAATTTTGAATTCTAGTGTAGAAAGGGTGAAAGCCTCTCAGACAGATTTGCTTATACTTAAAATTATGCCAAGTTCCCATATGATCTTATTGCTTATAGTGTGTTTTTCTGTCAAAATCCCAGGAATTGAATTTTAGTGTAGCTCAGATTGATTCTGCCATGTATATTAATATAAAGCTTATAGTTACTGGGTTCTGAGGCCCAGTGGAGTGTGGTGCATAGCCCCATGGTTTTTATTGTCTTGCAATCAGGAGGCCTCTGGGTTTGAGTCCTGATAAAATGTGAAGCCTCTCCTGATGGCAAAATGTTAATATTGTTGCTTTGTAAGCAAAAGGCTCGGGTTTGAGTCCTGATAAAATGTAAAGCCTCTCCTGATGGCAAAATGTTAATATTGTTGTCTTGTAAACAAGGGGCTCCGGGTTCGAGTCCTCATATAATATTTAAGATTGAAAACATGTGGCAAAATAATATGTCCACAAGTGGGATTTTGAGAATAGTTGATATACAACTCCCAGATCTGAAAACCTGGTAAAAAGTGTTTTACAATAATATATTGTACAAAAAACTGAATTTTCTTATTTTCTCATGTTTTATAACCACCTCCTCAATACAATAGGAGAAGAGCGGGTAAGCATAGTTAATTGTTTGCGTGCTTTGCCGGCACGCAAGAGACACGCTAGAAGGGGGCATTAATGATTTTTCTGTATGATTCACTGAAGGGGTCATTAATCTTTCAGCACGACAGGGGAAAAAGTGTAACAAATTCCTAGTCATGCAAGACAACATGTAAAAGTGTAACAAAGATTATTGAGATAAAGATACATATTTTCACACAGTGGCAATGAACTGTACCCCCCTCATGCTAAAAGCAATTCTGTTCAGATAATATGAGCCTAGGCAAAGACTTAGAAAATATTATGGCAGTTCAAAATCCAATTTTGTCTGCATAAGGGTCTCAGAACCCAGTAAAATGTGGGCATATTCCATTTGGAGACGTGTTAATATTGTGGCATTGTAATCAGAGGCTTTGGGTTCGAGTCCTGATATAAGATTGAAATATATGCAACTGCCCACACATAAGATATTCACTGCTAGCTGATAAACAGTTGAGGTTTGTATGTTGTACATCAGCAAAACTATCACCAAAACCTAGTTACTGCTGTTGCTTGGGTATAAAAGCACCAGCTCAGCCACTAACTGCTGAACCCAACTGATATTTTTATTAAGTATAAAGTTTGGAATTGAAGCCCAGAAAATCTTATATAATAAACAACAAGAAAAAATGCCAAAACAAAAATATTGCAATCAGTGTAATAAAAATATATCTAGTTCTCATTGGGCTAGGCATTGCCGTATTTGTAACTCTAGGAAATGCAGAAAGGCCATGAAAATATGTCCAAGATGCCATAAAATATTAAGCAAGGCATATTACAAATGGCATAAGTGTAATTCTTATGTACAGTCATCAGCATTGCCCTTACAACCATCCACATCTGGTCTGAAAAGGAAGCATGAAGCACCTGTTAATGCTGGACCTGCAAAGCAGCCACGCTATGAACCACCCATACATAGCAGTTTTAATGCCCAACTTAGGGATTACCAGTTTGTATCAGAGCCAAGATGCGGCATTAAGAATTTCTTGAACAGTATAAATTCTGATCTGCAGGCAATTCTTAATGCACAAAATGGCTCTTATAAGCTATCCCTCAAATTGTTTGTACAATATAAGAAACCAAATGGCACAAAATTTACACAGCCCCACATAACAGAAACTGTACCTGTATATTCAAATGCAAATTCAGACACAATAATAAGCAGCTTGATAAATCAACTGAACATCAAACACTCTGAATTTGCAGCAAAAGAGTCCGGATGGAGCCTATGCGGTTCATCACACAAGTTATATGTTAATATTTCTGAATTCAGCCCATTACAAGGATCTACTTATGTACCATTGCCTGCTAATATCAAAAACAAAAGAGCCGTGGTCAATATAAAAAATGCCGACCAGAAATGCTTTTTGTGGTGTATATTAGCTGCTTTGTATCCAGTTTCAAAGGATCCTCAGAGAATAACTTATTACAAACAACATGAACATCTTTTTGACGATGTAATGGAGGGTTTGGAATATCCAATGTCAGTTCAGAATATTGATAAATTTGAAAAAAGAGCCAAGCACATCAATGGCAAACAATTATCTATTAATGTATTTATTTGTTCCACTGGCAATTGTCCGATAGCACCTCTCAGAATCAGTACAATTGATGATGAATCTGCTATTCCGATTGATCTGCTCTTAATTGAAGGGGATGATACATACCATTACACTCTGATACATAATCTTGAAGCTTTAGTGAGAACACAACTAGACAAAACTCATACAATATTTAAGTTGTGCAGAAGATGTTTAACTGTATTTGATGGTCAAAAAATGGTGAAGGGGGTTCGGGAAGAGAATGCAGAAATTGCTAAAAACAAGTTAATTGAGCATCTGAAATACTGTGGCAACCATAAACCTGTTCATATGGTGATGCCCAATCCAAGTGAAAAAGCAGAATTCAAAAAGTATGAAGCCTTGTTGGAACACCCAGCATATATTGTCTGTGATTTCGAATCGAATCTCAAATCTCTTGCATTCTGTAGCCCAGATCCAGAAGAATCATCAATTACACCATACCAGCTACATGAACCTTCCAGCTTTTGTTGTGTGGTTATACGGGATGGTGTAGCTAGTGAGCCATACTTATACGTGGGACCAAATGCCATCAAAGAATTTAAACATAGAATAGAAAATGAGTGCCGTGACATAGCATCTAACATCTTATTAAAATCAAAGCCTATGTTGCCTTTAACAGAGGAACAGATTGAAGATTTCAACAATGCAGAAAAATGCCCGGTATGTGATTGTGAATTTTCAGATACAAATATCAAGGTTAAACACCATTCTCATACAGATGGTCGATATAAACAGGCCCTGTGTAATAGCTGTAATATTCAGATCAAGAGACCAAGATTTGTCCCCATATTTTGCCATGGAGCATCCAATTATGATTTCCATCATCTGATCAGATACGAGGGGTTTGACAAGCAGAATTTAAACATTTTAGCTGAAAATGATGAAAAATATATATCTATTAGCAAGATAATTAAAGTTGATGGTGTTCCTATTCAATTAAGATTTCTTGATTCTTACAGATTTTTACCTGCTAGCCTGGCTACACTGGCCTCTCAATTATCTGATGATGACTTGAAAATCACACGTGCCTCGTTTCCAGATCAGGAGCTGAAATTAATTAGGCGGAAGGGTGTATATCCATATGACTATGTCACAGATTTTTCTAAATTTGATGAGTGTTCCCTGCCACCACAAGAAGCGTTTTACAGCAAAATCAGAGGATCTGGAATCACTGATGAAGATTATCACCATGCCAAGTTGATGTGGGACAATTTAAATTGCCAGACATTTGGTGATTATCACATGGCTTATTTGAAACTTGATGTGACCCTCTTAGCTGATATATTGCAGGCATTCAGAAAATCTTCCATGCAAAATTATGGACTGGACCCAGTGTATTTTTACAGTGCCCCGGGCCTAGCATGGGCTGCAATGTTTTTCAACACCAAAAAGCCATTGGATCTGATCCACGATCAAGATATGTATCTGTTTATGGAGAAATGTATAAGAGGAGGGATGGTGCAATGTTCCCAGAGATATGCCAGAGCAAATAACAAGCATATGCCTGATTATGATCCAGCACGGCCATCAAATTATATACTTTATGCGGATGCAAACAACCTCTATGGTCATGCTATGATGGATAAATTGCCATATGCAGGGCTTGAGTGGGTCGAAGATTTCAATATTGAAGATCTTCAGGATTTTGATGACAGTGAATATGGCCTCTTCTTAGAGACTGATCTGATGTTTCCAGATCATTTACACAACAAATTTTCTGATCTGCCCCCAATTCCCGAGGTTCAGTGCTCACCTGGCTCTAAACAGAGGAAGCTCATGACGACTCTGGAGCCGAAACAAGGCTATGTCATATATTACAAAAACCTACAGTTCCTGATGAAACATGGTGTTCAAGTAACCAAAGTTGGCAAAGTTTTGAGGTTCAGGCACTCAAGATGGTTGAAACCATACATTGATACAAATACGGAGCTTCGAACATCTGCAAAAAGCGAATTTGATAAGGGCTTGTTTAAATTGATGGTGAATTCAGTGTATGGCAAAACTATTGAAAATGTCAGGAAACATACCGATGTTAAAATAATTACTGACCCCAGCCTGAGCAAAAAATTGGTTGCAAAGCCCAACTTCAATTACAGAAGAATTTATGATGAGCACATGGCACTTTTCAACATGATGAAAACAAAAATCAAATTTGATAAACCTATTTATGAAGGGGCTGTGATATTGGAATCGTCCAAATTACATATGTTAATATTGTATTATGATGTGCTGAAACCTTTTTATGGTGATCGTGTAAAATTATTGTACATGGACACGGATAGTTTTATTCTTGAAATTCAAACAGAAGATGTTTATCAAGATATGTCACAGCCTGAATTGTTTCAATATTTTGATACCAGTGAACATACAAAGATTCAACAACACCACAACAAAAAGGTGCCTGGCAAGTTAAAAGATGAGACACTTGGTGATGTTATTGTGGAATTTGCTGGGTTAAGTGCCAAGATGTACAGTTTTAAAACATGTAGTGCTGTTGTCAAAAAAGCCAAGGGCATTGGCAGAGTGACTGTGGAAAAAGAGCTTGTATTTGAAGATTATAAAAATTGCATCAAATCACAGAATTCAATTAGAACATCAGAAAATAGAATTCAGAGTGAGAATCACTTATTGACTTCAAATATTGTAACAAAAGTGGCCCTGGACCCACATGATGACAAGAGATGTATTTTGTCATGTAACATACATACTTTACCTTGGGGGCATTGTGATTTGAAAAATGGCAAACAATGCCCAATTACAGAGCATGATTTGAAATAAATAAACATGCCTATGAACTTATTTGGGTTCAAAAAACAGGCTATTATGGACCTGCCAACACCGCAAGCCTCTCCTGATTTACAATCTGTAATGTCTAAACTGAGTGGCTTGTTAATTATTCATCTGAACAGCATACTTACAGATAATGATGAAGAAACAGGCAAAATATTGTACATATTTAACAATAATTTAAATCACTACCAATTACCTGTAGGTGGGCAATTGCAATTTATTACAACCCCTGAGGGTGATGTTAAAATTTCAGTAGGGAGAAATATTTATAGAATCAAGCACTCAAACATGATTTCTGGCACTGTATATACGGTTTCTGCTGGTGACTGCTTATATATTGAGGTCCCGGGATCATATGACAAGCTTATACCCTTTTTTATAGAATTAAGAATCAGATATTCAATAATAAATAACCAGTAAAACAAAAATGCCTAATGATATATTTGGCCACACAAGACATGAAGATCACAGTGATGAGATTCTGATGCTTGATGTCAGAGTCAAGAAATTGAGAAGTGATTTACAAGCTTTACAAACCACACTGAATGCCAGTCTTCAATTAGAAATTACAAATTTACAATCACAATGCATGGACCCTCTTCTTAAAATTGATTCTGAACTCAAATTATTGCTTCAGAAATATACTGATTTGGCCACATTAGATAATTTTCAAAGTTTAGAAGAAGCTGTAGCAGCTCTTCAAGCCAAATTTAAGACCCAGGCTAACAACTCCGAGCAATTGAAACAGCAATTGGAAGAGCAAATAAATAATGTCCAGACACAGCTCCAAACAATTGTCAAAAGCATAAAATCACAAGAAGATTTTGATCTAGTGATTTCCACTCTAAAGGAACAGATTCAGTCACTCCAGATACCTAATCTGGACCCTCTGCACAATGCCATAGCCGAGGTTAAAGAAAAAATTGAGACACTTGAAAATTTTATGAACAACTTGCCATCTTCTGATGCTTTGAATGCAATAACTCGGAGTGTTGCAAATATTAAGCTGCAACTTGAAACATATGAAGATTTTGGAAAAATTCAAAGTACCATAACCCATCTTGAAGGTACAATAGCAGCAGTGCAAAGTGATTTGGCAAATGTACAAGAAACTCGCCTGCCTGGGATTGTAGATACACTTGTCAGTGTCCAGCAACAGATCACAAAGCTTGAAAACCTCAACACCGAATCTGAACTATCTCATTTTCATCACTTGATCGATGATATCCAAACAAAACTTGAAATTTTACAACAATCCACACCCTCTCAGGCAGATATAGCCCTGCTCCAAAATGCTATGCAAAATGTGGCTGATGCTTCTGAATTAAACAATGTAAAATTGGCACTTGAATTTTTGCAGAATACTGTTTCAAATCTTCCCACATCACAGGAACTTAAAAATATTAAGAGAGCAGTGAATAGGATATTGAAATCAGAAGATATCAAGAATATCCAAGCAGAGATCAAACAACTCACTCAGACAGTGGCCACTCTTCCAACTAATCAACATATTAATGAACTGCATGCCCTGTTTGAGGATATCAGAAGACAGGTCCATGATCTTACTGCTCAAAATTCAAAATTGGCAGTTGTTGAAAATTTGCAACAAATTGTAGCTAATATCAAGCAACAGCTAGGGACCATGGAATCCAATCAAGCAAATGCTCTGTCTGTTTTTGCCACCCAGCTTCAAGAGATTGTGCAACAATACAAGAAACTTGTTGTGGACATAAAAATCAAGCCAGGCCATGATGATGTTGTTAGGACCATCAATGAGCACCTTGAATCTGTAACAAGCAGATTGCTTACAGCAGAAAAAGAAATAACGGGCATAATCGAGAATCCAAAACATACAGTAATTCTTGAATTGTACAGCATCCCCAACAAAGAATATGATTCACCATTTACACCAGGTGGCAAAATATATATGCTGTCCCCTGCACAATTTTATTACCAGTTTTTTGTTGGGGGCACACTGAGACCAATCAAGATCAAATATTGGCATCAGCCACAGGCACATCACTACCCTACCCTATCAATAACAAATGCTGACAACAAACCAAAAATCACCAGTGTAGAGTTAGAGGATTTTACAGATCCCAATACATTAGAAACAGCCTATACTGAAGATGATGGCTCTTTGGAATTTAAAATACATATTGGGGACAAATTATATTTAGAAAATCCTGTAGTATCAGCTGCTGAACACCCCATAGTTGCAATATTCTTGTTTTCATATTATGTCTAGACAAATTATTGTTGATGAATTACACAGACAAGCCAGACATAATTTTAAGAGACTCCCAGTTGTCACAAAAGGCATAGATGATTTATGGCAGAGCGACTTGATTGAGTTGTCAAGTGGGCAGTTGAAAAACTTAGACAAAATCAACAAGGGCTACAAGTATCTACTCACTGTAATAGACACATTTTCAAAATTTGCCTGGGCTGTGCCACTCAAATCCAAGACTGGAAAATGTGTTACAGAAGCCATCAGGACAATCATCAATCATTCAGGAAGATCACCGCACTATTTGCAAACAGATAATGGCAAAGAATTTTATAATTCTGTGTTTCAACAATTTATTAAAAGCCAGTCAATAAAACATTACTCGAGTTACAGTGATCTCAAAGCCTCAATTGTAGAGAGATTCAACAGAACCCTAAAAAATCTTATGTATAAACAATTCACACTGCAGGGTAATTATAAATGGATTAATATTCTTCCAGAACTTCTACATAAATATAACAACTCGGTCCATTCCACAATCAACATGAAACCCTCTGAAGTAACTTCATCTGATGAGCAAAAATTGATCAGGACTGTTTATTATCCTAGATATCAGCCAACAACAAGAAAGGCCAAATACAGGGTGGGCGATCAAGTAAGAATCAGCAAATATAAGCACTTATTCAAAAGAGGCTTTACAAGAAACTGGAGCACTGAATTATTTACAGTGGTTCAAGTTAAACCTGGGACCCTTAACACATATATAATAAAAGATCACCGAGGAGAAATTCTCAAAGGCCGATTCTATGAACAAGAACTCAGCAAAACTAAACAGCCTGACACATATCTCATAGAAAAAATCATCCGCAGAAAAGGCAACAAGTTATTTGTCAAATGGCTGGGTCATCCGGAAAACAGCTGGATCGATGCAGACAAAGTGATAATATGAGCACCTGGGATGTTATAAAAAGGCTGCCAGAACCTGAACAGCAGAATAAGATAAATGGAGTGCTGCTGCCTGATAATATTAGATGTCTTATTGTTGGGCCATCTGCTTGTGGTAAAACTACACTAATGGTTGATAATTTTTTATTGGCACCCAACTGGTTAGACTGGAAAAACAGGCACTTGTATGTCTTTTCTAAGAGCTTAGAACAATTAAAATATCAGCAGCTGATGAAGCTATATGATGGATTGGATATTGCCACTTTTGAATCAGATGTTAAGCCACTCCATGACTGTCTCGATAATTCTGTTGTTGTGTTTGATGACATTATACTGGATAATCAAAACAAGGTTAGAAATTTCTTTACACAGGGCCGACACAAAAACATTGATTGCTTCTACCTGGCACAGACTTTTTCTAAAATACCGAAGCAGCTGATCCGAGACAACAGCAATTTTATATGTGTGTTTCATCAAGATCATACCAACCTCAAACACATACATGATGAATATGTAGGTGGGGACTTGAGCTACAATGATTTTTCCAAGTTTTGCAGCAAGTGCTGGAACCAGGACAGTTATGGGTTTGTCACAATTGATATGACAAGAACACCTAATACTGGCAAATACAGAAATAAAATCAACGATTTTCTAGACGTTGAGACATAAATAAACAACCATGAAACGACCAGTCATTGATGATCTTAAGTTAAGAGATTATCTTGTAAAAAGATTTAAGGGATGGAAATCAGAGAACCGTGGAATTTATGAAAAACACAAGCAAACAGAACAGCCTGTAATTGATGCTATTAATAATTTAGGTAAGAATATCAAAACTGTTACAGAGCAAAATCAAGATTTGATCACAGAGCTTGTGCCTGTAGCTGCAAGGAACATATTAGATTATCCATTCACCCCACTTTCCAGTATTCATACACCTAGTCCTGTTGCTCCTAGAAGAATTGAAGCTAGTCAAGATCCTATTGAATTGGGTCTTCTTGCTCAAAAATATTTAACCACACCTAAAGACAACAAAGATGAGGTTTTTGGCTTATATGCCGACACAGAGCTTGATGGCAGCATCATACATAGAATCGGTAATTTCAGAGTAACATTTATGGGAGATGATATAATTGTTTATTCAGAATCTCGTCTCGGAGAAAAAGGTGCTTTTGTTAAGTACACCGGCACACCTGGATTGTGGGAACTGATGACTAGAAAGAGACCTGGCAGCTATACAGATCAAGATTATGAACATTACAAAGAAATATTAATAAAATCAGATGCTCTATACCAGAACAATGATCCCACGCAAAAAAGAGTCAAGTCTAGCAGTGGGGCAAAATACAACAATTTAATCAAGCCCATATGGTCACAGATCAAGACTGGCAGTGGAATCAAACAATACAACACCTTGCCTAAAGAATTTGTGTGGGTTGATGATGTCAGGAAACTTGTAGATAGGTTATTGGTGATAGCTGGGGAGGAAAATGCTGGGAACCACAATTTTTACAATGAAAAGGTTGGAATTATGGACATGATAAGCACAAAATTGTCTAATTTTATAGTGAATGACCCTAAGGGGATTGGATATCTCATAAAAATTATTAATACTCTACCACCTAAATTTTGGAATGTCTCTGAGGGTCGGGGGTTGGTTAATGACATTATAAACAAGCTGCCATTTGAACTACACATTCCAGGCTATCAGTATTGTGGTCCAGGCACAAAATTGGAGCATCGATTAAACAGGGGTGATCCTGGTGTTAATCCCCTAGATGCTGCTTGCAGAGACCATGACATAGCATACAACACACATACCGACCTTGACAAGAGACATGTCGCAGACAAGAAATTAGAAGAGGCTGCATTTGGTAGATTTGTAAGCAAAGATGCTTCTTTGAGTGAAAAAATAGCAGCATTGGGGACCACCATAGCTATGAGCACCAAACAAAAACTGGGGTGGGGGTTGTGAACATGTATATAATAAACCTACAATGAAGGCCAAGGGTGTTATGTATCAAATACCTTATGCAGGTCTCAAATCTCTTAAAACTATTGACAGTCTTTTAACCAAAAAGCAGCGCAAGAAAAAAAACTCTTGTATTGCAAAGGGACATGGTATGAAATTGTTGCTTAGTACCCCCCAATTAAAAAAATTACAGCAATCCAGGAAAAAATCACATGTGGGGGGTTTCATATTTACTATCCCTGCCATCTTAGCAGCTTTGGGGGCTGTTGGGAGCTTGGCTGGGGGATCAGCTGCCATAGCAAAAACAGTAATAGATGCCAAGAAAAATAGGGCAGAATTAGATGAGCAGAGGCGCCATAACCTGGCCATGGAGAAAAAAGGCAAAGGTGTTAAAAGAGCCATGAATAAGTTTAAAAAAAACAAGAGCCGCTTACAAACCAAGATATTGAAGCTTTAATCAAGCCACTGGGCATCAAACATTTTAGAGGTGTGTACATGTCTGATTCTTTACCGGAACAACCACTCAACAAAGAGTGTGGCATTGTTAATTTGGATGAGTACAAAAATCAGGGCACTCACTGGATCTGTTATCTTAAATATTTAAACGATGATGCATTTGTGTTTGATTCATTTGGAGGTGTTCCACCTGAAAATTTAATAAAATATCTAAAATCAGCTAATCTTTATTACAATAATGCCCGTGTTCAAAACTTCAAAGATGTTAATTGCGGACATTTGTGTTTATCTGTTCTCAGATATCTGTCTCAAATAAATAAACCATCAATTGAAGATTTTCAAAAAGCCTTGTGGTATTTAAAACATCATGGGAGTATTCCATCTCACCAGCCAAAATTCAATATTGAAACTCAAATTGCACGATGACATAGTGTATCCCAAAACAATAGCTCTCAGAGCATTTTACGGCATGTACCTGATACCCAATATTACACACCACAACAACACAATTGCAGTAGGGGATCAAAAAATTGTCATCACTCCAGGGCAGTATAATCTATCCACTCTAAATGCACAATTACCCAGAGGTGTAGTATTAAGTCAAAATTCTGTCACTCACAGAGTAGAGATTGTATCTGCTACAGAAACAGTGGATCTGGGTACTATAGGAGAGCTGCTAGGCTTTGAGAACAACACAAAACTTGAAGCAGGCATCAAACACACTGCTATGAATATACCCAAATTCTTAGCCATAGAGACTCTGAATATTCACTGTAATGTGGCTGAGGGTATGATCACCAAATCAAACGGCATAGGCACTCACAAACAAACCGGCATCATTGCAACATTCAAACCTAATTCCGAATTCATGGAGCCAATCATCTACAATCCATCCCCAACATTATATTTTCCTGTGTGCCATAATAGAATAGATTACATTGAATTGATGGTCACTAATGAAAAAGAAGAATTAGTTGATTTTGCTGGAGCCACAACAACTGCAATCATAGAGATTAACATTTAAATAAAAATACATACAATGGAAAATATTGAGAGTTATGAGCTACAATCATTCCCCCCAAACAGGAGGACATTTGCAAATTTAAATCAACCCAACACAGAGATAGAGGTTGATCTTGATGTAGGGGACGGCTTTATACACCCTCACAGAGCAGATCTATACATCAAATTTGATGTCGTAAAGCTCGATGGAACAGATTATCCGGCAAATACAAATATAAGACTGGTGGACAATTTTGTGCCGCATCTGTTCTCTGAAATTGAGATCAGAAAGCATGGCGTTGTTATAAACAGAATAGATTATCCCGGCATTACCTCCACGGCTTTGGCCACTCTAAAATTATCCAAAACCGAGGCTTCTTACTACAAAATAGGCGGATTTGAGGCTGGTGATAAGATATTAACCAAGAGCCACACAGTGCTGTTCCCTATGCGCCTGTTGCCAGGATTCTTCTCGGATTACAAAGATATCATGTGGAAGGGCGGGTTAAGAATTACATTTAGAAGAGCTGCAAATGATAATAATGCTTTGATGAGGTACAGCACATTAAACCCTACAGGAGAAGCTTTGCCCAATACCTTACCTGATGCAGGCAAATGCATTATTCAGACTATGGAGCTAAGAATCCCGGTTGTTGAATATGAGGCCAGTTATGCTCTTAAATACAAAGCAGATATCCTAAAAAATCCACAGATTCCTCTGCAATTTTATACATATCAATGTGTACAGAAGCCCGCATCTGGTACATATTATGAGTTTGATGCTACAAATTCATTCTCCAGTATTCAATTTGACATGCCTGATTTTGTGGTGGTACTGTTTCAGACTGGAAGACACAATAATCAGGAAAAAAATTCAAGTAAGTTTGATAACTGCAACATCAAGAACATATATCTTAAAAATGGCAGAAATGAGGTATTCCCCAGAGAAAATTACAATTTAGACATGTCCAAGGATGATTTTCTCAAATTATATGAGGCATTTTCGGCTTTCAAAAGAGTCACTACTGGCAGTACTGATATGTACTACACTCCAGATGAATTCAAAACACGGAGACCCATGTTTGTAATCAACACTTCAAAAAGAAAACAAGTTGTGGTGAATGACAGAACAAACATTAAAATTATCTGTGAATTCCATGAGGCTTTACCTGAAGACACCATTTGTAGTGTCATTCTCATAGGTGAAAAATCTTATGTTTATGATGTAAGAAATGAGAGAGTCACGGAGCAGTTCTAGAAGATATTTGTTCTATTATCCTGTTGTACAACACACAAACCTCAACTGTATTATCAGCTAGCAGTGAATATCTTATGTGTGGGCAGTTGTATATATTTCAATCTTATATGAGGACTCGAACCCGGAGCCCCTTGTTTACAAGACAACAATATTAACATTTTGCCATCAGGAGAGGCTTTACATTTTATCAGGACTCAAACCCGAGCCTTTTGCTTACAAAGCAACAATATTAACATTTTGCCATCAGGAGAGGCTTCACATTTTATCAGAATTCAAACCCAGAGGCCTCCTGATTGCAAGGCAAAAAAAACCATGGGGCTATGCACCACACTCCACTGGGCCTCAGAACCCAGTAACTATAAGCTTTATATTAATATACATGGCAGAATCAATCTGAGCTACACTAAAATTCAATTCCTGGGATTTTGACAGAAAAACACACTATAAGCAATAAGATCATATGGGAACTTGGCATAATTTTAAGTATAAGCAAATCTGTCTGAGAGGCTTTCACCCTTTCTACACTAGAATTCAAAATTCTTAAAATTAAGAGCATATCACACTGGAAGAATTGGGGTATAGGCCCCTCTTGGCATTGTCTTAAGTATGGGTAAATCTATCTGTTGAGCCCTCGCCTTTTCTACACTAGAAATTCAGAATTTCTTAAAAATCAGAGCATATCACACCTGAAAAATTGGGGTATAGGCCTCTCTTGGCTTTGTTTTAAGTATAAGCAAATCTGATTGTTCAATCAAATAGCCTCGCCTTTTCTACACTTAAAAGTTGCGCTGTCCGTACCGTAAACCCCACTACTTGTACGTGTTCTCGAAAAGTTTAGAGCAATCCAAATAAAAGCAACTGATGAAACTGTACGATGGTCTGGACATTGCAACGTTTGCCTCGGAAATAAAACCACTCGACGATTGTCGTGAAAATTCAGTTGTTGTGTTCGACGACGCCATCCTGGAAAATCAAAATGAAATTCGCAACTTTTTCACGCAAGGTCGTCACAAAGGAATGGATTGCTTCTACCTAGCTCAAACGTTTTCCAAAATTCCAAAACAGTTAGTACGCGACAACGCTAATTTCATATGTTTGTTTCGTCAAGATCACACCAACCTCAAGCACGCGTACGATGACTACGTAGGCGGAGACATGAACTACAATCAATTTTCGGAACGCTGCTGCTCTACTTGCTGGAACGGTGACGATTTCGGATTCGCGACGATCGACATGACGAGGAAACCCAACGATGGAAAATACAGAAACAAAATCAACGACTTTCTAAACGTTGCAACGTTGTGAGAAACGACGTGTATAAATAACGTCATGACGAAACGAAAAATCGAAGACGAAAATCTCAAGCTTCGCGATTACCTCGCGAAACGCTTCAAAGGTTGGAAATCCGAGAATCGCGGATTCTACGAAGAGAAGAAACGTCAGGATCAACCCGTGATCGATGCCATCAGCGGTCTAGGTAAAGAAATTAAAAGTGTCACGGAACAAAATAAAAATTTGATTAATGAACTCGTACCGCTCGCAGCTAAAAGTTACGCCGTACCCACGCCCATTTCGAGCATTCCTTCGACGCCGTTCGAACTGAAGGATGCACCGGCACGACGTCGAGCTATTGGTAGCACGTCCTCGTCTTCGGATAAAATTGAGTTGGGGCCTTTGGCACGAGACTACCTGAGTACGGGGAAATTCGACAAGGATGAAGTGTTCGGATTGTATCCCAGCATGGAAACCAACGAAGGCGGCGGTGTGGTGTGGAAGATTGGGAAATCGAAGGTGACCTTCGAAGGCAACGACATTAAAGTCAATTTAGGCGACAAGGATAGTTGGACCAGGTATCCGGGTACGGTGGGACTGTGGGAACTCGTTGCCAAAAAGCAGCCGAAAGATTACACCGACGAAGATTATCAAAGTTACAAGGAAATTCTGATCATGACGGATGCCTTGTACCAGAACAACGACGCCTCGCAGAATAGGGTGAAATCGAGCAGCGGCGAGAAGTACAGGAATCTCATCAAACCGATTTGGAACCAGGTCAAAACGGGCAGCGGCGTCAAACGCTACAACACGTTACCCAAAGAATTTGTTTGGGTGGACGACGTTAGGAAACTCGTGGACCGATTGTTGGTGATAGCCGGCGAAGAGAATGCAGGCAACCGTAATTTCTACAACGAGAAGGTTGGCATCGTGGACATGATCAGCACGAAACTTTCCAACTTCATCGTGAACGACGACAAGGGCATAGGTTACCTGATCAAAATCATCAACACGCTGCCTCCGAAATTTTGGAACGTGGCCGAAGGAAAGGGACTCGTGAACGACATCATCAACAAGTTACCTTTCGAGATGCATCTACCTGGCTACCAGTACTGCGGACCGGGTACCAAACTCGAGAAAAGATTGGAGAGAGGAGACAAGGGTGTGAATCCGTTGGACGCGGCATGCAAAGATCACGACATCGCCTACAACACCACGCAGACGGATCTGGACGCACGTCACGAGGCAGACAGAAAGTTAGAGCACGCAGCTTTCGAAAGATTCGTGAGCAGAGACGCATCGCTGGGTGAACGGGTCGCCGCACTAGGTACCACCATCGCCATGAACACAAAACAAAAATTGGGGTGGGGTATATAAATAACATGCAGTAAAAAATAAACATGGCTTGCATAACTGATTTGCCGCCAGAGCTACTATGTAAAATATTTAAACATGTAGTAAACGGCGATTGTGAGGATGTAGGCGCAAGTCTAAGCAGGAGACGGAAGATATCATTACGTACATCATCGCGGACTTTCTTCTTCTGTTAAAAAAATAATATATATATATACGTGTCAAAAAAAACTTGATATATAAATAACACACATCATAAAAAAATAATTTTTGGTATATATAAATAACACACATCGTGAAAAAAAAATTAAATTTCTCTAACACACACACTGAAAATTTCTCTCCTTCGATATGACAACTGAAAAAATGAGCGATATCCAAGCATTAAAACAAATGCTAAATTTGTCAGTCGAGTATGTAAAAATTCAGGAATTGGAAGTCGACAAACCTTACACGATAACTTCCGGTTCAATCGTTTCTACCCAGTATGGTCCCAAGGTACGCCTGTTGCTCAACGCACAATACAGTCTATTTTTACCAGATCGATACGCTAACATGTTATCCGATGAGAAGCTATCTATTTTAATCGAGAACAAAACTCGAATCGTGTACAAGGGGACAAAGGAACTTCTTGGCAAGAAAACGAAGCACGTAATAGAATTTGTGTAACGACTGCGAGGCCTTGAAAATATATAAATAACATACCGTAAAAAACTACACAAGAAAAAATCTCAGAATATATATATAAATAACATACCGTGAAAATAACACATAGAGCATCAACATGAAGCCCAAGGGTGTCGTGTACCAGATACCATACTCCAATCTTAAAAATCTAGGTGCCCTCGATGGGTTACTCACCAAGAAACAACGCGAGAAGAAACGTTCTTGCTTGTCGAAAGGACACGGAATGAAATTACTTCTCAGCACACCTCAATTGAAAAGATTGCAGCGTTCGCGGAAACAGCAAAAGGTCGGAGGTTTCATATTCAGCATCCCGGCCATCCTGGCAGCATTGGGGGCCGTTGGAAGTTTAGCCGGCGGTAGCGCCGCCATCGCGAAAACCGTCATCGACTCGAAGAAGAACAAAGCGGAATTGGAAGAACAGAAACGTCACAACCTGGCCATGGAGAAGAAGGGGAAGGGCGTGATGAAAAAATTTAAAAAAAAGAAACAGAAGCACTCACCAACCGAGACATTGAATCTCTGATCGGACCGTTACGAATCAAACAAATCAGAGGAGTTTTCATGTCCGACTCGTTACCTTCAAGCGTTAAAAAAAGAGAATGCGGTGTAGTCAACTTGGACGATCAAGAAAATCCAGGCACGCATTGGATATGTTACCACAAAAATGACAATAACAAAGCATTCGTTTTCGATTCTTTCGGAGGTGTTCCACCTACAAATTTAATTCATTATCTGAAAACGAACAAAACCTCTATATACTACAACGACGAACGCATTCAAAATTTCGGAGACGTGAACTGCGGTCATCTCTGCCTCTCCGTGCTCGCGTTTCTCTCTAAAATAAATAACCCTACGATCGAGGATTTCCAGAAAGCATTGTGGAACCTCAAACAGCATCACTAGGATGGGCGTGTTCCATCTCACGAGCGAATCTTCGATCTTGAAACTCACGCTGCACGACGACATCGTCTATCCTAAATCCGTGGCTCTGCGTGCATTCTACAGCATGTACCTCATACCTAACGTCACGCAGCACAACAACAAAATTAGCGTCGGAAGCGAACACATCGTCGTCACGCCAGGACAATACAATCTTTCCACTTTGCAAGCTCAGTTACCCAAAGGCACATACCTTTCTCAAAATTCGGTCACGCACAGAGTGGAAATCCTATCCGCGACGGAGACCGTGGACCTGGGCACCATGGGAGAACTTTTAGGTTTCGAGAACGACACCAAACTCGAAGCCGGCATCAAGCACACGGCAGTCAATATTCCTAAATTTCTAGCCATCGAAACTCTGAACGTTCACTGCAACGTAGCCGAAGGTATGATCACGAAATCCTCGGACGGATTACTGGGAAGTCACAAGCAGACGGGAATCATAGCCACTTTCAAACCAAGTTCTGAGTTCATGGAACCGATCATCTACACGCCCTCTTCGCCGATCTATTTTCCAGTATGTCGCAACCGCATAGACGACATAGAGTTGGTGGTGACGAACGAGAAAGGAGACGTGGTGGATTTCGCAGGTGCCACTACGACGGCCATCGTGGAGATCAACGTATAATAAATAACCATACATGTAAAATGGAGCAAATCGAAAGTTACGAATTGCAATCTTTCCCTCCCAACCGTCGCACGTTCGCCAATCTCAACGAGGCAAACAGGGAGATCGAATACGACGTGGACGTAGGCGACGGGTTTATTCATCCTCACAGAGCGGACCTCTACCTTCAATTCGACGTGGTGAAGAAAGAAAGCGGAGACGCGTTTCCCGCAGCAGCAAACTTGATACTCGTGGACAACTTCGTGCCTCACCTGTTCTCGCAGGTGGAGGTGAGGAAACACAACACTGTCATCGACAGAATAGATTATCCAGGCATCACGTCGACGGCAGTGGGAACGTTGAAATTATCCAAAACGGACGCAGCGTACTACCAGGCCGGGGGATTCGAAGCCGGAACCAAAATATCGACGAAAAGTCACACGGTGCTCTTTCCCATGCGTCTGCTGCCTGGTTTCTTCTCGGATTACAAGGAGATCATGTGGAAGGGAGGACTGAGGATCACGTTTCGAAGAGCGGCCAACGACAACGACGCACTGATGCGATACGCTACTTTGGGTCCGGACGGCAGCACGCCGATAGCCAACACTTTACCCGAAGCGGCGAAATGTCTCATCCGAAGCATGGAATTAAGAATGCCGGTGGTGGAATACGAAACAAACTACGCCCTCAAGTACAAAGCGGAGATCTTGAAAAATCCGCAGGTGCCAATTCACTTTCACGGTTACCAGTGCGTGCAGAAAATGGCGTCGGGAAGTCACATGGAATTCGACGTGACGACGCAGTTCAACAACATACAGTTCGACATGCCAGATTTCGTCGTAGTGCTTTTTCAGACCGCGAGGGACAAGAATCAGGAAAAAGATTCTAGCAAGTTCGACGACTGCAAGATCAAGAACGTTTATCTGAAGAACGGTAGGAACGAAGTGTTCCCGCGCGAGAATTACAACCTCGACGTGACCAAAAACGATTACCTCAAACTTTACGAAGCTTACACGGCTTACAAACGCGTGACCGAGGGAAGCGTGGACATGTACTACACGCCCAGCGAATTCAAAGCACGGAGACCCATGACCGTCATCAACACATCTAAGAGAAGGCAGGTGGTGGTCAACGATCGCACCAACATCAAGATCGTCTGCGAGTTCCACGACGCACTGCCTGCCGATACTCTATGCAGCATCATCCTGATTGCAGAGAAGTCCTTCGTCCACGACGTGAAGAACGAGAGGGTGACGGAACAGTTTTAAATTCATAAAAAATTGCCACATACTAAAAATCAACATCCAACACATTTTAGGTTATATAAAATTTGTGAAAACCTTATAATACTGAAATATTAAAACAAACAGAGTCCCCCCTGTAGGTTAGTTCGGTGCGTAAATAAAAAAAATGATAGGTTAAGTTATATCACTTAGGATCGTAAAAAAAATTAAAAAATCGTAAAAAAAAAGATAGGTTAAGTTGTATCACGTAAGATCTTGATATACCTACCAAGTACGAGTGGGGAAAAAAATGAGTGCGGTGAAAATTTGTACTAAAACATCGCTAAACGCTATAACATCGACAAAAAATTGTCAAAATATCTCAAAAACTTATATTCGATTGATAAAAAAAAATACCTACAAAATATGATCCTCAAATAATGACGTTCAAACAGTGCATAAATAAAAAAAATGATAGGTTAAGTTATATCACTTAGGATCATAAAAAAATTAAATAATCGTAAAAAAAGGATAGGTTAAGTTGTATCACGTAACATCATGATATACCTACCAAGTACGAGTGGGGAAAAAATGAGTATGGTGAAAATTTGTACTAAAACATCGCTAAACGCTAAAACATCGACAAAAAATTGTCAAAGTATGTCAAAAAGTGATATTCGATTGATAAAAAAAGAGGATACCTACTAAGTACTATTTTGAAGCGCCCAATAAGCACTACTTGTGTTTCCTCACCTCCACCTGCGAGAACAGGTGAGGCACGAAGTTGTCCACGAGTATCAAATTTGCTGCTGTTGGGAACGCGTCTCCGCTTTCTTTCTTCACCACGTCGAATTGAAGGTACAGGTCCGCTCTGTGAGGAAGAACGAACCCATCGCCTACGTCCACGTCGTATTCGATCTCCCGGTTCGCTTCGTTCTAATTTGCGAACGTGCGACGGTTCGGAGGAAAAGATTGCAATTCGTAACTTTCGATTTGCTCCATTTTTTTTCACTATCTGTTATTTATTATACGTCGATCTCCACCACGTCTTCTTTCTCGTTCGTCACCACCAACTCTATGTTGTCTATGCGGTTGCGACATACTGGAAAATAGATTGGCGAAGAGGGTGTGTAGATGATCGGTTCCATGAATTCGGAACTGGGTTTGAACGTGGCTATGATTCCCGTCTGCTTGTGACTTCCCAGCAACCCTTCAGATTTCGTGATCATTCCTTCCGCTACGTTACAGTGTACGTTCAGAGTTTCGTTGGCTAGAAATTTAGGAATGTTTGTTGCCGTGTGCTTGATGCCAGCTTCGAGTTTTGTGTCGTTCTCGAAACCTAAAAGTTCTCCTATGGTGCCCAGGTCCACCGTCTCCGTAGCCGACACGATTTCCACTCTGTGCGTGACCGAATTTTGAGAAAGGTACGTGCCTTTGGGTAATTGAGCTTGCAAAGTGGAAAGATTGTATTGGCCTGGCGTGACGACGATATGTTCGCTTCCGACGCTAATTTTGTTGTTGTGCTGCGTGACGTAAGGTATGAGGTACATGCTGTAGAATGCACGCAGAGCTACGGATTTAGGATAGACGATGTCGTCGTGCAGCGTGAGTTTCAAGATCGAAGATTCGCTCGTGAGATGGAACACGCCCATCGTGGTGATGCTGTTTCAGGTTCCACAATGCTTTCTGGAAATCCTTGATCGTAGGCTTATTTATTTTAGAGAGAAAAGTGAGCATGGAGAGACAGAGATGACCGCAAATCACGTCTCCGAAATTTTGAATGCGTTCGTCGTTGTAGTATATAGGATTGTTCGTTTTCAGATAATGAACTAAATTTGTAGGTGGAACACCTCCGAAAGAATCGAAAACAAATGCTTTATCATTTTTGTGGTAACATATCCAATGCGTGCCTGGATTTTCTTGACTGTCCAAGTTGACTACTCCACATTCTCTTCTTTTAACGGTTGAAGGTAACGAGTCGGACATGAAAACTCCTCTGAAGTTTTTGATTTTTAATGGTTCGATCAGAGATTCAATGTCTCGGTTGGTGAGTGCTGCTGTTTCTTTTTTTTAAACTTTTCATCACGCCCTTCCCCCCTTTCTTCTCCATGGCCAGGTTGTGACGTTTCTGTTCTTCCAATTCCGCCTTGTTCTTTTTCGAGTCGATGACGGTTTTTGCGATGGCGGCGCTTCCGCCGGCCATACTTCCAACGGCCCCTAATGCTGCCAGGATGGCCGGGATGCTGAATATGAAACCTCCGATCTTTTGCTGTTTCCACGAACGCTGCAACCTTCTCAATTGAGGTGTGCTGAGAAGTAATTTCATTCCGTGTCCTTTCGTTAAGCAAGAACGTTTCTTCTCGCGCTGTTTCTTGGTGAGTAACCCATCGAGGGCACCTAGATTTTTTAGATACGAATATGGTATCTGGTACACGACACCCTTGGGCTTCATGTTGATGCTCTATATGTTATTTTTTCACGGTATGTTATTTATATATATAAATGTTCTGAGATATTTTTTTTGTTTCCCTCTTGTGTAATTTTTTTTCAAGGTATGTTATTTATATATATATATATGTTCCGAGATTTTTTTTTTGTTTCGTGATTTTTTTTCAAGGGATGTTATTTTATATACTCCGCGCAGCCCCGTTACACAAATTCTATTACGTGCTTCGTTTTCTTACCAAGAAGTTCCTTTGTCCCCTTGTACACGATTCGAGTTTTGTTCTCGATTAAAATAGATAGCTTCTCGTCGGATAACATGTTAGCGTATCGATCTGGTAAAAATAGACTGTATTGTCCGTTGAGCAACAGACGCACCTTGGGACCATACTGGGTAGAAACGATTGAACCGGAAGTTATCGTGTAAGGTTTGTCCACTTCCAATTCATGAATTTTTACATATTCGACTGACAAATTTGGCATTTGTTTTAATGCTTGGAGGTCACTCATTTTTTCAGTCATATCGAAGGAGAAATTTCAGAGTGTTAGAGAAATTTAATTTTTTTTCACAATGTGTGTTATTTATATATACCGAAGATTATTTTTTTCACGATGTGTGTTATTTATATATCAAGTTTTTTTTTTTACTTGTACATTTTTTTTGACATGTATATTATTATTTTTTTTCACGGAGGAAGAAAGTCCGTGCTTCCGACAACGCGATGGTGTGCGTAATAATATCTTCAGTCTCCTGTTTAGACTTGCGCCAATCATCCGTGTATCGTCTTCTCCCCTGCCTCGCCTCGTGCAGTTCGTCCATTCTCTCGTTTAATTTTTTCCCTGCGGCCGAAAGAAGAGTGTCGAGATCACCGCACCTCATTCCACTGATCTCCCAAAGATAATCCTTGACAGCCATTTCACAAGGGATGCGAAATTCCGGTGTCGTTTTTGCTATGATCAAAAATTTCCCTACATCCTCACAATCTCCGTTTACTGCGTGTTTGAATATTTTACATAGTAGCTCCGCCGGCAAATCGGTTATGCGAGACATGTTGTTATTATTTTTTTTTACTGTATGTTATTTATTTATACACCCGACCCAAATTTTTGTTTCGTGTTCATGGCGATGGTCGTACCCAATGCGGCGACCCGTTCTCACAACGAAGCGTCTCTGCTGACGAATCTTTCGAAAGCGGCATGTTCCAATTTCTTGTCTGCTTCGTGACGTGCATCCAGATCGGTGCGAGTGGTGTTTTATGCGATGTCGTGATCTTTGCATGCCGCGTCCAACCGATTCACACCCTTGTCTCCTCTCTCCAATCTTTTCTCGAGTTTGGTACCCGGTCCGCAGTACTGGTAGCCAGGTAAATGCATCTCGAAAGGTAACTTGTTGATGATGTCGTTCACGAGTCCCTTTCCTTCGGCCACGTTCCAGAATCTCGGAGGCAGCGTGTTGATGATTTTGATGAGGTAACCTATGCCCTTGTCGTCGTTCACGATGAAGTTGGAAAGTTTGGTGCTGATCATGTCCACGATGCCAACCTTCTCGTTGTAGAAATTACGATTGCCTGCATTCTCTTCGCCGGCTATCACCAACAATCGGTCCACGAGCTTCCTCACGTCGTCCACCCAAACGAATTCTTTGGGTAACGTGTTGTAGCGTTTGACGCCGCTTCCACTCTTCACCTCGTTCCAAATAGGTTTGATGAGATTCCTGTACTTCTCGCCGCTGCTCGATTTCACCCTATTCTGCGAGGCATCGTTGTTCTGGTACATGGCATCCGTCATGATTAGAATTTCCCTGTAACTCTGGTAATCTTCGTCGGTGTAATCTTTCGGCTGCTTTTTGGCAACGAGTTCCCACAGTCCCACCGTACCCGGATACCTGGTCCAACTATTTTTATCGCCTAAATTAACTTTAATGTCGATGCCTTCGAAGGTGACTTTCGATTTTCCAATCTTCCAAACCACACCGCCTTCGTTGGTTTCCATGCTCGGATACAATCCGAACACTTCATCCTTGTCGAATTTCCCCGTGCTCAGGTAGTCTCGTGCCAAAGGTCCCAACTCGATCTTATCCGAAGACGTGCTGCTTATGGCTTGACGTCGTGGTACGTCCTTCAGTTCGAACGGCGTCGAAGGAATGCTCGAAATGGGCGTGGTTACAGTGTAACTTTTAGCTGCAAGTGGTACGAGTTCGTTGATCAAATTTTTATTTTGTTCCGTGACACCTTTTTATTTCTTTACCTAGATCGCTGATGGCATCGATCACAGGTTGATCTTGACGTTTCTTCTCTTCGTAGAATCCGCGATTCTCGGATTTCCAACCTTTGAAGCGTTTCGCGAGGTAATCGCGAAGCTTGAGATTTTCGTCTTCGATTTTTGGTTTCGTCATAACGTTATTTATACACGTCGTTTCTCACAACGTTGCAACGTTTAGAAAGTCGTTGATTTTGTTTCTGTATTTTCCGTCGCTGGGTTTCCTCGTCATGTCGATCGTCGCGAATCCGAAATCGTCACTGTTCCAGCAAGAAGAGCAGGAGCGTTCCGAAAATTAATTGTAGTTCATGTCTCCGCCTACGTAGTCATCGTACGCGTGCTTGAGGTTGGTGTGATCTTGGCGAAACAAACATATGAAATTAGCGTTGTCGCGTAGTAACTGTTTTGGAATTTTGGAAAACGTTTGATCTAGGTAAAAGCAATCCATTCCTTTGTGACGACCTTGCGTGAAAAAGTTGCGAATTTCATTTTGATTTTCCAGGATGACGTCGTCGAACACAACGACTGAATTTTCACGACAATCGTCGAGTGGTTTTATTTCCGAAGCGAACGTTGCAATGTCCAGACCATCGTACAGTTTCATCAGTTGCTGGTATTTGGATTGCTCCAAATTTTCGAGAACACGTACAGGTGCCTGTTCTTCCAATCTAACCAATTCGGTGCGAGGAGAAAATTGTCCACGAGCAGTGTCGTTTTCCCACACCCCGAAGGACCTACGATTAGACAGCGGATGCTGTCGGGAAGCAACTCGCCGTTCTTTTTTTTCGTTTGACTTTCCGAATCCGGTAGACGCTTCACCACGTTCCACGTACTCACAAGATCACCTCGTTCGCGTCGATCCAACTCTTTTCCGGAAGTCCCAGCCATTTGACAAACAGTTTGTCACCTTTCCTACGCAATACTTTCTCGATGAGGTACGTGTCGGGGTGTGTCGTTTTAGAGAGTTCCTCTTCGTAAAATCTTCCTTTCAAAATCTCGCCGATACTATCTTTTATTATATACGTGTGTCGGTTTCCGGGTAAAACTCGAACCACCGTAAAAAGTTCCGTGCTCCAATTTTTTGTGAATCCCTTCTCGAAGGTGCGTTTGAATTTGCTGATTCTCACATGGTCTCCAATTTTGAATTTTGATTTCTTGGTAGTCGTGGGAGTGTACTTTGGACAGTAAACTGTAGAAATTAAACGCTGCTCGTCAGATTTCGTAACGTCAGCTGGCTTCATGCCTATCGTTCTGTGTACCGTATCATTATAGGTTGCGACGAGTTCCGGCAGGATGTCGACCCATTTGTAATTTCCCCGAAGCGTGAATCGTTTCCACATATGTGTTTTCAAGGTTCGATTAAATCTTTCCACGATGATGTGACTGATGGTCGAATAATGTCGAATGTCATGTTTTTGAATAAACTTTTGCAATACGGCGTTGTAAAATTCTTTACCGTTGTCCGTTTGCGAAAACCGTGGTCGTCTGTTGCTTTCGCGAAAAATTAATTTGAATGCTTCCGTGACGCACGTTCCCAATTTGGATTTCAAAGGTAGAGCCCATGCGAATTTCGAAAATGTGTCTATGACGGTGAGGAAGTACTTGTTGCCCTTCTTCAATTTATGTATATTTTTCAAATTGCCGCTGCTCATCTCCACGAGGTCACTTTGCCAGAGGTCGTCGATTCCCTTGGTTACCACCGCCAAACGTTCGTAGTTGCGGCGTGCAGGTTTATGCAATTCTTCGACGATGGCTTGCCTAGACATTTTTTTTTAGAGATTACGTTTGAAGAGAAGCACCAGCGTGATGGGATTCAAAGAGGGTGGCACCTCGCTCGTGTTTTGAACGATCAGCTTATCGCCGGCACTCACGTCGAAAACGGTAAGATCTTCATCTTCGTGTATTTCATATATGTTGCGCGTTTCGTTCCAACGTGCCAGAGGAATGTTTCCTGCTTTCTGGACACCAGGATTCGATATCAACGTCATGGTGGGAACGCTAGATTTTCTGCCGTGAGACCAGTACAAAAATTCGTTTACCTGAATCGTGCCATCGAGGAGAATCTTGTAGTACGGATGATAAGGATGTAACATGGAGATTCTCTGCTGATTGGGTACGCTCTTGATTTCGATGGCTTGCAAGGTGAACAATTTGGCGAATTTAGTGTCGACGCCGAGCAGATTACTGTGAACGTGTCCAAGTTTATTTTCGATGGGCAACAAATGCTCGACTATGGTATACGTTACGGCAGAAAATGACGGTTTGATTTTCACTTCCACGTTCAACTGCTTGTAGTTTTCGTTGAGTTCTTGCAACTTGGCACCGAAAGAGGCCAGCGTCGATTCCTGCGTGGATTCCAGCACTCCAACTTGATCTCTGATGTTGACGACAATGTTCTGAAGGTTCTCGACTTGATTCAATTTCGAGCTTTTCTCGGTAAGATCGTTCACGATGCTTCGCATCTCTGTAAACTGCGTGTGTAGATCCGCGACGATCTGCGAAGTGGGCAGCGTCGACACCAGCGAAGTAATTTCGTCTCGAATCTGTTCCACGTTTGCCGTTTCCGTTTCCAATCGTTTCAGCATTCGAGATATGTTCCTTTTCAAAACGTGTAATTCTTTGGAGGTGGGGAGATTGGCCACCCTACTCTCGAGATCGCTCAATGAACTTTTGATGTCGCTCGAATCAGATAATGCCGTCACCGCCGTTTTCAATTTTTCCAAATCTTCGCTCGAAGGCACGCTCGTCCGTAACGATTCCAAGTCACCCTGTATGTTGTCCAGTACGTGATGAAAATGAGCAAGATTGGATTCGACGTTCAAATTTTCTAAATATTCCAGCTTCTGCTGAACCGTGCTTAACGTGTCTTGTATGCTCGTCAACGCGCTCGCTTGAACTCTAATATTTTTAATTTCTTCGTTGATCAACTCCAGAGACGCCTGAAGCGTAGCGATGGTGGTTTGAATGTGTTCGAAATCTCGATAAGCATCCAATTGAATTTTTATGTTCGCGACGCTTTTACCGATGACCTGCAGTTCGTCTGATGATGGTAGGTTCGTCATGGTATCTTCCAAAGTCTGTAACTTGGATTTAATTTCTTCCAACGTGCCGGTGAATTCTTCTTGTAATTTGGAAACGACGACGTGCAAGCGTTCTGCATCTATATCGTTCACGACGGTTTGAAGTTCAGAGAAATTCTTTTCGATTGCGGAAGTTCGTTCTTCGATTTCGAGTTTCAATTTTTCCAAATCTTCATTTTTCGATTGAAATTGCTGTAATTTGGCCAAATCATTTTGAAGCGAATCCACGCTCAACTGTATATTTTGAACGTTGTCGTAAGAAGGTACGTCAACATAATTTTTTATGAGTGTTTTCAGCTCGGAATCGATTTTCAGATTGGGATCGAGACATTGCGTTTGGAGCGTAGCGATCTCCGACTCCTCAACTTTTTAATTCGAACATCCAACATGAGAATCTCTTCTGCGTGGTCTACACGCTTGGTGTGTCCGAAAATGTCGTTAGGCATTTTGTTAACGGTTATTTATAATAGGATAGACGATTCGTAATTCTACGAAGAGAGGAATGAGTTTGTCGTAATCTCCGAGGAGTTGAACGTAAAGATAATCTCCTGCTGAAACATCGTACGTAATGTTAGAAAGCATCTTGTCGTGCTTGATTCGAAAAATGTTCTTGCCGGTAGATATTTTGATTTCGCCTACGTTTTCCGGATTCACGGTGATTTGAAGTTTCCCACCGATCGGAATTTCGTAAAAATGTAAATTGTTGTTGAAGACGTAAAACATTTTACCCACATCCTCGTCCAATTTTGTCCAAATGCTGTTGAGGTGAACAATCAGTAGACCGTTGAGTTTAGATAACATGGAAGGTAGAAATTCATGATCTGTCGTCGTGCGGTGTACAGTCTCCATGGTTTGCTTTCGGAAACCAAAGAGATTCATTGTCCTTGATAGTTATTTATTGTGTATGTGAGATAGTTAAAGTTTTTTTCTTTCATTTGCATTGCCTACAATTTTTACTAATTTCTAAACGATAGTGTCCCCAAGGCAACGTGTGGATTCCACAAGACAAAATACATCTTTTATCGTCTAATGCTACTTTTCTAAGTTTGTTTGTTGTAATCACATGGTCTACACTTTGGATTCTTTGTTCTATACTTTGTATCGTCGATTGTGAGTAAAGGCAATCGACGTAATCGTGGAAGGTGAGTTTGTTCTCCACCGTATTCTTGCACACACCTTTTGCTTTCTTCGTGACGCTACTTTCTGTTCTCATGGCATACATCTTCGAACGCAAACCAGCGAACTCGACAATAATATCACCGTTACATTCATCTTTCAGTTTACCTAGGACTTTTTTGTTGAGGGAAGGAATCCCAAATCTCTTGGGTTGAGGATATGCAGAAGTATCGAAATACTCAAGCATGGAAGGATTTTTTATGTCTTCATAGAAGTTAGGTGTTTGTATGCTATAAATGAAGCTGTCGGTGTCCGTGTACAAAAGTGATATTTTATCATTGTAGAAGGGTTTCATCACGTCATAATGAAATTCGAACATGTAAAGTTTCGACAAGTCGAGAACCGTTGCGCCAACGAAAATTGGTTTTCTGAATTTCATCAATTTTATATCTAGATTGAAAAGTGCCAAATTCTCGTTGTAAATTTTTCTCGACTTGAATCTAGGATCGGCTATTCACTTCCGACATTTATTCTTATCGGAAATTAATTTCACGTCTACGTGCTTTCTAACATTCTCCATGGTCTTTCCGTACACCGCATTGTTCATTAATTTAAAGAAGTCCTTGTCTAAATCGGAAGTGGCAGCTGTTCTATGTTGTGTGTTAGTTTCTATGTAAGGTCTTAATCACGTGGAATGTTTAAACTTTAGTATTCTTCTAACATTTACTATCTGAACACCCTTCCCAATCAAAAACTGGAGATTCTTGTAGTGGACGACGTATCTCTGTTTAGGATCCAATGTTAACAAAAGCTTGTCTTGAACCGAGTCGGGTGGAAGTAGTATAAAAGTATATAGGGGAAGGACAGAATTTTTCAGAAAGGAAGAGCCCCTCTCATGCAGATTTGGCTATACTTAAAACTTGCTCAACATGCCCATATGAGTTTTTTGCTCTAGTGTGGAACTCTGCCTAACCCAAGGATTTTGGAAAAATTCCCGAAGGGGATTTTTCAGAAAAGAAGAGCTCTTCTCATGCAGATTTGCTACACTTAAAACTTGCTCAACATGTTCATATGAGTATTTTGCTCTAGTGTAGCACCCTGCCTAACCCAAGGATTTTGTAAAAATGCCCTCGGGAATTTTTCAGAAAAGAAGAGCTCCCCTCAGATTGATTTGCCTATACTTAAAACAGTGCCAAGTTCCCATATGATTTTATTGTTTATAGTGTGTTTTTTCTGTCAAAATCTTGAATTGATATACAGCTCATAGGTGTTGGGTCTTAGAACTTAGTGGAGTGTTGTGCATATCAGCTCAGCTATTAACTGCTGTTATGCAGGCAAAAATTGCCTGATCAATACAATGGGAGAGAGGCGGACAAACATAATTTATTGCTTCCATGTTTTTATAATCTTTTGATCAGTCCCATGTTTCGGCCAGCAATAAATTATTGCATGCCCGGGAGTTGTATGCCAGCAGATATAATCTATATTGTGTCTTTTCAGAGAGAAATAACATATTATTCATCATCATTAGTAAATGCCTGGGAGATTATATCTGTTGACATTACCTACACTGTGCCTTTTCCGAGGGAAATTACATGTCATTTGTCATGGAACTCAAAGAGAAATTCTTATCTACACTATGCTCTTTTCAGGAAAATTACTTACCATCTATCATATTGAGGAATTGCCTTCTCGGATATTGTCATGCAAACTGGTTTGGTCTTGTCGCAACAGAATAATTGCAATATTTCTTTATTTAGGCTTTTTGCCAGATGTGCTGTGTTATTTGGGGGTAGGTAATATATATAAAAGCTTTTCTGCCACGAGCAGAGGTGCTATAAAATGGGTAGGTAATATATTTTCTGACGGTAAAGTGTTGTTTTATATCCGAAGGGCCTCTGTGTTTGAATCGGATCTCTAGAATTGTTCCGTGACTCTCTCATTTCTTACATCATAAACATATGATTTTTCACCTATGAGAATAACACTACATATAGTGTCATCAGGTAATGCCTCATGGAATTCACAGATAATTTTAATGTTTGTCCTGTCATTAACCACAACTTGTTTTCTTTTTGAAGTGTTGATTACAAACATGGGTCTCTGTGCTTTGAATTCATCTGGTGTGTAATACATGTCAGTATTGCCAGTAGTGACCCTTTTGAATGCCGTAAATGCCTCATATAATTTGAGGAAATCATCCTTGGACATGTCTAAATTATAATTTTCCCTAGGAAATACCTCATTTCTGCCATTTTTAAGATATATATTCTTGATGTTGCAGTTATCAAATTTAGTTGAATTTTTTTCCTGATTATTGTGTCTCCCAGTCTGAAACAGTACCACCACAAAATCCGGCATGTCATATTGTATACTGGAGAATGAATTTGTAGCATCAAACTCATAATAAGTACCAGATGCGGGCTTCTGTACACATTGATATGTATAAAATTGCAGAGGAATCTGTGGATTTTTTATTATATCAGCTTTGTATTTAAGAGCATAACTGGCCTCATATTCAACAACAGGGATTCTTAGCTCCATAGTCTGAATAATGCATTTGCCTGCATCAGGTAGGGTATTGGGCAAAGCTTCCCCTGTAGAGTTTATTGCACTGTACCTCATCAAAGCATTATTATCATTGGCAGCTCTTCTAAATGTGATTCTTAAACCACCCTTCCACATAATATCTTTGTAATCTGAGAAGAATCCTGACAACAGGCGCATAGGGAACAGCACTGTGTGGCTCTTGGATAATATTTTATCACCAGCCTCAAATCCACCTATTTTGTAGTAAGAAGCCTCGGTTTTGGAAAATTTTAGTGTGGCCAAAGCTGTGGAGGTAATGCCGGGATAATCCACTCTGTTTATAACAACACCATGCTTTCTGATCTCAATTTCAGAGAACAGATGCGGCACAAAATTATCCACCAATCTTATATTTGAATTTGCCGGATAATCTGTTCCATCGAGCTTTACAACATCAAATTTGATGTATAAATCTGCTCTGTGGGGGTGTATAAAGCCATCCCCTACATCAAGATCAACCTCAATTTCTGTGTTGGGTTGATTTAAATTTGCAAATGTCCTCCTGTTTGGGGGGAATGATTGTAGCTCATAACTCTCAATATTTTCCATTTTCTTCTTGTATGTATTTTTATTTAAATATTAATCTCTATGATTGCAGTTGTTGTGGCTCCAGCAAAATCAACTAATTCTTCTTTTTCATTAGTGACCATCAATTCAATGTAATCTATTCTATTATGGCACACAGGAAAATATAATGTTGGGGATGGAGTGTAGATGATTGGCTCCATAAATTCAGAATTAGGTTTGAATGTTGCAATGATGCCAGTTTGTTTGTGAGTGCCTATACCATTTGATTTGGTGATCATACCCTCAGCCACATTACAGTGAATATTTAGCGTCTCTATGGCTAAGAATTTAGGTATATTAATAGCAGTGTGTTTGATGGCCGCTTCAAGATTTGTGTTGTTCTCAAATCCTAACAGCTCTCCTATAGTACCCAGATCCACTGTTTCTGTAGCAGATACAATCTCTACTCTGTGAGTGACAGAATTTTGACTTAACACTATACCTCTGGGTAATTGAGCATTTAGAGTGGATAGATTATATTGCCCTGGAGTGATGACAATTTTTTGATCCCCTACTGCAATTTTGTTGTTGTGGTGTGTAATATTAGGGATCAAGTACATGCCATAAAATGCTCTGAGAGCTATTGTTTTGGGATACACTATGTCATCATGTAATTTGAGTTTCAATATTGAATTTTGGCTGGTGAGATGGAATACCCCCATGATGTTTCAGATACAACAGGGTTTTTTGAAAATTTTCAATTGATGGTTTATTTATTTGAGACATATATCTGAGAACAGATAAGCACAAATGTCCGCAATTAACATCTTTGAAATTTTGAACACGGGCATTATTGTAATAAAGATTAGCTGAATTTAGATATTTTATTAAATTTTCAGGTGGAACACCTCCAAATGAATCAAACACAAATGCCTCATTTTTTAAATATTTAAGATAACAGATCCAGTGAGTGCCCTGATTTTTGTACTTATCCAAATTAACAATACCACACTCTTTGTTGAGTGGTTGTTCTGGTAAAGAATCAGACATGTACACACCTCTAAAATTTTTGATGCCCAGTGGCTTGATTAAAACTTCAATATCTTGGTTTGTAAGCGGCTCTTGTTTTTTTTAAACTTATTCATGGCTCTCTTAACACCTTTGCCTTGTTTCTCAATGGCCAGGTTATGGCGCTTCAATTCATCTAATTCTGCCCTATTTTTCTTGGCATCTATTACTGTTTTTGCTATTTCGGCTGATCCCCCAGCCAAGCTCCCAACAGCCCCGAGAGCAGCTAAGATGGCCGGGATAGTAAATATGAACCCCCCCACATGTGATTTTTTTCTAGATTGTTGTAATTTTTTTAATTGGGGGGTACTAAGCAACAATTTCATACCATGCCCCTTTGCAAGACAAGAATTTTTTTTCTTGCGCTGCTTTTTGGTTAAAAGACTGTAAATAGTTTTAAGAGATTTGAGACCTGCATAAGGTATCTGATACATAACACCCTTGGCCTTCATTGTAGGTTTATTATATACATATTCACAACCCCCACCCCAGTTTTTGTTTGGTGTTCATAGTTATGGTGGTTCCCAATGCTGCTATTTTTTCACTTAAAGAAGCATCTTTGCTTACAAATCTACCAAATGCAGCCTCTTCTAATTTCTTGTCTGCAACATGTCTCTTGTCAAGATCAGAATGTGTGTTGTATGCTATGTCATGGTCTCTACAATCAGCATCTAGGGGATTTACACCAGGATCCCCTCTGTTTAATCTATGATCCAATTTTGTGCCTGGACCACAATACTGATAGCCTGGAATATGTAGTTCAAATGGCAGCTTGTTTATAATGTCATTAACCAGGCCCCGACCCTCAGAAATATTCCAAAATTATAGGGGGTAGAGTATTAATAATTTTTATAAGATATCCAATCCCCTTAGTGTCATTCACTATAAAATTAGACAATTTGGTGCTTATCATGTCCATAATTCCAACCTTTTCATTGTAAAAATTGTGGTTGCCAGCATTTTCCTCCCCAGCTATCACCAATAACCTATCTACAAGTTTCCTGACATCATCAACCCACACAAATTCTTTAGGCAGGGTGTTGTATTGTTTGATTCCACTGCCAGTCTTGATCTGTGACCATATGGGCTTGATTAAATTATTGTATTTTGCCCCACTGCTAGACTTGACTCTTTTTTGTGTGGGATCATTGTTCTGGTATAGAGCATCTGATTTTATTAATATTTCTTTGTAATGTTCATAATCTTGATCTGTATAGCTGCCAGGCCTTTTCCTAGTCATCAGTTCCCACAATCCAGGTGTGCCGGGATATTTAACAAAACCACCTCTTTGTCCAAGATGAGATTCTGAATATACAATTATATCATCTCCCATAAATGTTACTCTGAAATTGCCAATTCTATGTATGATGCTACCATCAAGCTCTGTGTCAGCATATAAGCCAAACACCTCATCTTTATTGTCTTTAGGTGTGGTTAAATATTTTTGAGCAAGAAGACCCAATTCAATAGGATCCTGAGTAGCTTCAATTCTTCGAGGAGCAACAGGACTAGGTGTATGAATACTGGAAAGTGGGGTGATTGGATAATCTAATATGTTCCTTGCAGCTACAGGTACAAGCTCTGTGATCAAATTTTGATTTTGCTCTGTAACAGTTTTGATATTCTTACCTAATTCACTAATAGCATCAATTACAGGCTGTTCTGCTTGTTTGTGTTTTTCATAAATTCCCCGGTTCTCTGATTTCCATCCCTTAAATCTTTTTACAAGATAATCTCTTAACTTAAGATCATCAATTATTGGCCTTTTCATGTTTATTTATTTATATTTCAATGTCTAGAAAATTGTTGATTTTATTTCTGTATTTGCCGCTATTGGGTTTTCTTGTCATATCAATTGTGACAAACCCATAACTGTCCTGGTTCCAGCACCTACTGCAAAACTTGGAAAAATCATTGTAGCTCAAGTCCCCACCTACATATTCATCATGTATGTGTTTGAGGTTGGTATGATCTTGATGAAACACACATATAAAATTGCTGTTGTCTCGGATCAGTTGCTTGGGTATTTTTGAAAAAGTCTGTGCCAGGTAGAAACAATCAATGTTTTTGTGCCGCCCCTGTGTAAAAAAATTTCTAACCTTGTTTTGATTATCCAATATAATGTCATCAAACACAACAACAGAATTATAAAGACAGTCATGAAGTGGCTTAACATCTGGTTCAAAAGTGGCAATATCCAATCCATCATATAGCTTCATCAGCTGCTGATATTTTAATGGTTCCAAGCTCTTAGAGAAGATATACAAGTGCCTGTTTTTCCAGTCTAACCAGTTGGGTGCCAATAAAAAATTATCAACCATTAGTGTAGTTTTACCACAAGCTGATGGCCCAACAATAAGACACCTAATATTATCAGGCAGCAAGTTGCCATTTCTCTTAATCTGTTGTTCAGGTTCTGGCAGCCTTTTTATAACATCCCAGGTGCTCATATTATCACTTTGTCTGCATCGATCCAGCTGTGTTCTGGAAGTCCTAGCCATTTGACAAATAACTTGTTGCCTTTTCTGCGGATGATTTTTTCTATGAGATATGTGTCAGGCTGTTTAGTTTTGCTGAGCTCTTCTTCATAGAATCTGCCTTTGAGAATTTCTCCTCTGTGATCCTTTATTATATATGTGTTAAGGGTCCCAGGTTTAACTTGAACCACTGTAAATAATTCAGTGCTCGAGTTTCTTGTAAAGCCTCTTTTGAATAAGTGCTTATATTTGCTGATTCTTACTTGATCACCCACCCTGTATTTGGCCTTTCTTGTTGTTGACTGGTATCTAGGATAATAAACAGTCCTGATCAATTTTTGCTCATCAGATGAAGTTACTTCAGAGGGTTTCATGTTGATTGTGGAATGGACCGAGTTGTTATATTTATGTAGAAGTTCTGGAAGAATATTAATCCATTTATAATTACCTTGGAGGGTAAATTGTTTATACATAAGATTTTTTAGGGTTTTGTTGAATCTCTCTACAATTGAGGCCTTGAGATCACTGTAACTCGAATAATGTTGTATTGCCTGGCTTTTAATAAATTGTTGAAACACTGAATTATATAATTCTTTGCCATTATCTGTTTGCAAATAGCGCGGTGATCTTCCACTCTGATTGATGATTGTCCTGAAGGCTTCTGTAACACATTTTCCAGTCTTGGATTTGAGTGGCACAGCCCAGGCAAATTTTGAAAATGTGTCTATTACAGTGAGTAGATACTTGTAGCCCTTGTTGATTTTGTCTAAGTTTTTCAACTGTCCACTTGACATTTCAATCAAGTCACTCTGCCATAAATCATCTATGCCCTTTGTGACTACTGGGAGTCTCTTAAAATTATGTCTGGCTTGTCTGTGTAATTCATCAACAATAATTTCTCTAGACATAATATGTAAACAAGAATATTGCAACTATGGGGTGTTCAGCAGCTGATACTACAGGATTTTCTAAATATAATTTGTCCCCTATTTGTATTTTAAATTCCAGAGAGCCATCATCTTCAGCATAGGCTGTTTCTAATGTATTGGGATCTGTAAAATCCTCCAATTCCACACTGCTGATTTTTACTTTGTTGTCAGCATTTGTTATTGATAAGGTGGGGTAGTGGTGTGCCTGTGGTTGAAGCCAATATTTGATCTTGATTGGTCTCAGTGTGCCCCCAACAAAAAACTGGTAATAAAATTGTGCAGGGGACAGCATATATATTTTGCCACCTGGTGTAAATGGTGAATCACATTCTTTGTTGGGGATGCTGTACAATTCAAGAATTACTGTATGTTTTGGATTCTCTATTATGCCTGTTATTTCTTTTTCTGCTGTAAGCAATCTGCTTGTTACAGATTCAAGGTGCTCATTGATGGTCCTAACAACATCATCATGGCCTGGCTTGATCTTTATGTCCACAACAAGTTTCTTGTATTGTTGCACAATCTCTTGTAGCTGGGTGGCAAAAACAGACAGAGCATTTGCTTGATTGGATTCCATGGTCCCTAGCTGTTGCTTGATATTAGCTACAATTTGTTGCAAATTTTCAACAACTGCCAATTTTGAATTTTGAGCAGTAAGATCATGGACCTGTCTTCTGATATCCTCAAACAGGGCATGCAGTTCATTAATATGTTGATTAGTTGGTAGAGTGGCCACTGTTTGAGTGAGTTGTTTGATCTCTGTCTGGATATTCTTGATATCTTCTGATTTCAATATGCGATTCACTGCCCTCTTAATATTTTTAAGTTCCTGTGATGTAGGAAGATTTGATACTGTATTTTGCAAAAATTCAAGTGCCAATTTTACATTGTTTAATTCAGAAGCATCAGCCACATTTTGCATAGCATCTTGGAGCAGGTCTATATCTGCCTGAGTGGGTGTGGATTGTTGTAAAATTTCAAGTTTTGTTTGAATATCATCAATCAAATGATGAAAATGAGATAGTTCAGATTCAGTGTTGAGGTTTTCAAGCTTTGTGATTTGGTGCTGGACACTAACAAGAGTATCTACAATACCGGGCAGGCGAGATTCTAGAGTTTCTTGTACATTTGCCAAATCACTTTGCACTGCTGCTATTGTACCTTCAAGATGGGTTATATTACTTTGAATTTTTCCAAAATCTTCATATGTTTCAAGTTGCAGCTTAATATTTGCTACACTCCGAGTTATTGCACTCAAAGCATCAGAAGATGGCAAGTTGTTCATAAAATTTTCAAGTGTCTCAATTTTTTCTTTAACCTCGGCTATGGCATTGTTCAGAGGGTCCAGATTAGGTATTTGGAGTGACTGAATCTGTTCTTTTAGAGTGGAAATGACTAGATCAAAATCTTCTTGTGATTTTATGCTTTTGACAATTGTTTGGTGCTGTGTCTGGACATTATTTATCTGCTCTTCCAATTGCTGTTTCAATTGCTCAGAGTTGGTGGCCTGGGTCTTAAATTTGGCTTGAAGAGCTGCTACAGCTTCTTCTAAACTTTGAAAATTATCTAATGTTGCCAGATCAGTATATTTCTGAAGCAGCAATTTGAGTTCAGAATCAATTTTAAGAAGAGGGTCCATGCATTGTGATTGCAAATTTGTAATTTCTAATTGAAGACTGTCATTGAGTGTGGTTTGTAAAGCTTGTAAATCACTTCTTAATTTCTTGACTCTGACATCAAGCATCAGAATCTCATCACTGTGATCTTCATGCCTTGTATGGCCAAATATATCATTAGGCATTTTTGTTTTAGTGGTTATTTATTATAGAGTATCTGATTCTTAATTCTATAAAAAAGGGTATAAGCTTGTCATAAGATCCAGGGACCTCAATATATAAGCAGTCACCAGCAGAAACAGTATAAACAGTGCCAGAAATCATGTTTGAGTGCTTAATTCTATAAATATTTCTCCCTATTGAAATTTTAACATCACCCTCAGGGGTTGTAATAAATTGCAATTGCCCACCTACAGGTAATTGGTAATGATTTAAATTATTGTTAAATATGTACAATATTTTACCTGTTTCATCATCATTATCTGTAAATATGCTGTTCAGATGAATAATTAACAAGCCACTCAGTTTAGATATCATATCAGAAGAGGGTTGTGGTGTCGGCAGGTCCATAATAGCCTGTTTTTTGAACCCAAATAAGTTCATAGGCATGTTTATTTATTTCAAATCATGCTCTGTAATTGGGCATTGATTGCCATTTTTCAAATCACAATGCCCCCAAGGTAAAGTATGTATGCCACATGATAAAATGCATCTCTTATCATCATGTGGGTCCAGAGCCACTTTTCTTACAATATTTGTAGTCAATAAGTGATCCACACTCTGAATTCTATTTTCTGATGTTCTGATTGTGCTACATGATTTGAGACAATTTTTATAATCTTCAAATTGGAGCTCTTTTTCAACAGTTACTCTGCCAATGCCCTTGGCTTTTTTGGCAACAACACCACTACATGTTTCAAAACTGTACATCTTGGCCCTTAACCCAGCAAATGCCACAATAACATCACCAAGTGTCTCATCTTTTAACTTGCCAGGCACCTTTTTGTTGTGGTGTTGAATCTCTGTATGTTCACTGGTATCAAAGTATTGAAACAATTCAGGCTGTGCAATATCTTGATAAACATCTTCTGTTTGAATATCAAGAACAAAACTATCAGTGTACATGTACATCAATTTTACACAATCACCATAAAAAGGTTTCAGCACATCATAATACAATTTTAACATATGTAATTTGGCCAATTCCAATATCACAGCCCCTACATAAATAGGTTTATCAAACTTAATCTTTGTTTTTTCATGTTGAAAAGTGCCATATTTTCATCATAAATTCTTCTATAATTGAAATTAGGCTTTGCAACCAATTTTTTGCTCAGGCTGGGGTCAGTAATTATTTTAACATCGGTATGTTTTCTGACATTTTCAATAGTTTTGCCATACACAGAATTGACCATCAATTTAAACAAGGCCTTATCAAATTGGCTCTTTGCAGATGTTCGAAGCTCTGTGTTTGTATTAATATATGGCTTCAACCATTTTAAGTGCCTGAACCTCAAAACTTTTCCAACTTTGGTCACTTGAACACCATGATGCATCAGGAACTGGAGGTTTTTGTAATATATAACATAACCCTGTTTTGGCTCCAGTGTCATCATGAGCTTCTTCTGTTTAGAGCCAGGTGAGCACTGAACCTCGGGAATTGGGGGCAGATCAGAACATTTATTGTGCAAATCATCAGGAATTGTCAGATCAACCTCTAAGAATAGGCCATAGTTACTGTCATCAAAGTCCTGAAGATCTTCAATATTGAAATCTTCAACCAATTCAAGCCCTGCATATGGCAGTTTTTGCATCATTTCATGACCATAGAGGCTGTTTGCATCTACATACACTATATAATTAGATGGCCGTGCTGGATCATAATCAGGCATATATTTGTTATTTGCTCTGGCATATCTCTGGGAACATTGCACCATCCCCCCTCTTATACATTGCTCCATAAACAGATACATGTCCTGATCCTGGATCAGATCCAATTGCATGTTAGTGTTCAAAAACATTGCAGACCATGCTAGGCCCGGGGCACTGAAAAAATATATTGGATCTAGTTTATAATTTTGCATAGAAGATTTTCTGAATGCCTGCAATATATCAGCTAAGAGGGTGACATCAAGTTTTAAATATGCCATGTGATAATCACCAAATGTCTGGCAATTTAAATTGTTCCACATCAACTGGGCATGGTGATAATCTTCATCAGTGATTCCAGATCCTCTGATTTTGCTGTAAAACTCTTGTTGTGGTGGCAGAGAACACTCATCAAATTTAGAAAAATCTGTAACATAATCATATGGATATACACCCTTCCGCCTAATTAATTTCAGGTCCTGATTTGGAAACAAAGCACTTGTGATTTTGAATTGATCATCAGATAATTGAGTGGCCAGTGTAGCCAGGCTAGCCGATAAAATTCTGTAAGAATCAAGAAATCTTATGTGAATAGGAACACTATTAACTTTAATTATTTTGCTAATAGATATATATTTCTCATCATTTTCAGCTAAAATATTTAAATTCTGCTTGTCAAACCCCTCGTACCTGATCAAATGATGAAAATCATAATTGGATGCTCCATGGCAAAATATGGGGACAAATTTTGGTCTCTTGATCTTAATATTACAGCTATTACACAGGGCCATTTTGAATTTACCATCTGTATGAGAATGGTGTTTCACCTTGATATTTGTATCTGAAAATTCAGAATCACATACCGGGCATTTTTCTGCATTGTTGAAATCTTCAATCTGTTTCTCTGTTAAAGGCAAAATAGGCTTTGATTTTAATAAAATATTAGATGCTATGTCACGGCACTCATTTTCTATTCTATCTGCAAATTCTTTGATGGCATTTGGTCCCATGTATAAGTGTGGCTCACTAGCTACACCATCCCGTATAACTATATAACAAAAGCTGGAAGGTTCATGTAGCTGGTATGGTGTAATTGCAGATTCTTCAGGATCTGGATTGCAGAATGCAAGCGGTTTGAGATTTGATTCAAAATCACAGACTATATATGCTGGGTGTTCCAACAAGGCTTCAAATTTTTTGAATTTGGCATTTTCACTTGGATTAGGCATCACCATATGAACAGGTTTATGGTTGCCACAGTATTTCAGATGCTCAATTAACTTGTTTTTGGCAATTTCTGCATTCACTTTACAAACCCCTTTTATTATTTTTTTACCATCAAATACACTTAAACGTCTTCTGCACAACTTAAATATTGTATTGGATTTGTCTAGTTGTGTTCTCACCAAAGCTTCAAGATTATGTATCAGAGTGTAATGATATGTGCCATCCCCTTCAATTAAGAGCAGATCAATCGGAACAGCAGAATCATCATCAATTATACTGATTCTGAGAGGTTCTATCAAGCAATTGCCACGGCCAGTAGAACAAATAAAAACATTAATAGATAATTGTTTGCCATTGATATGCTTGGCCCTTTTTTCAAATTTGTCAATATTCTGAACAGACATTGGATATTCTAAACCCTCCATTGCCTCATCAAAATTGTGTTCATGTTGTTTGTAATAAGTTATTCTCTCAGGATGCCTTAAAACTGGATACAAAGCAGCTAAAATACACCACAAAAAGCATTTCTGGTCGGTATTTTTTATATTAACCACAACTTTTTTTGTTTTTGATATTTGCAGGTAATGGCACATATGTAGATCCTTGTAATAGGCTGAATTCAGAAATATTAACATATAACTTGTGCGGAGAGCCGCATAGGCTCCATCCAGACTCTTTTCCAGCAAATTCAGAGTGTTTAATATTCAATTGTTCCATCAACCTGCTTATTATTCTGTCCGAATTTGCATTTGAATATACCGGTACAGTTTCTGTTATGTGGGGCTGTGTAAATTTTGTGCCATTTGGCTTCTTATATTGTGTAAACAATTTGAGGGATAGCTTATAAGAGCCATTTTGTGCATTTAGAATTGCCTGCAGATCAGAATTTATACTGTTCAAAAAATTCTCAATGCCACATCTTGGCTCTGATACAAACCGATAATCTCTTAATTGGGCATTAAAACTGCTATGGATAGGTTCATAGCGTGGCTGCTTTGCAGGTGAAGCATTAACAGGTGTTTCATGCTTCCTTTTCAGACCAGATGTAGATGGTTGTGGGGGCAATGTTGATAACTGTGCAGAGCAAGTATCTTTATGTGTATATGTGAAGTATTGCATGTCATATTTTCTATGGCATTTGGGGCATATTTTTGTGGGAGTTCTGCATTTGTCTGGGTTACAAATCTTTTGGTGTCTGGCCCAATTAGAGCTAAATATATTTTTATTGCATTGGTCACAATATTTTTGTTTTGGCATTTTTCTTGTTGTTTATTATATAAGATTTTCTGGGCTTCAATTCAAAACTTTATACTTAATAAAAATATCAGTTATGTTCAGCTGTGTGATTTGTATATTTAGTGTATATACTTAATATTAATATTATTAATATTATTATTAATTTTTATCCTCGGTTTTATTATATAATTTTTTGGGTTTTAAATCAAAACTCTATGCCTATCTTATGACAGGTTGTAAGGCCAATAGCCCACAAGTAGAAATATTGATCTAAACTGACCCTCCGCAAATACCTGCACGGACATGCATGTCTAGAATAGCCTTGTTATGTATTGATTTTTTGTATAACAGGCTGGGAGAGATATAAGCCTGACCCTAAATATGAGTGGATTACAATAAACAAGCTGGATGTCAGGCAAAATATTGTTCAATATACCAGAAATATAAATTAAAACAAACAGGCCTGTAAGTATGAGAAGGACTGTAACAACACATCTGCTCCTCTCAGCCACTCTCACAATACTGGCTGATGCAATACAAAATCTCTTTATATACCCTAAGCACAAATTAAAACTTCTGAAACAAATAAACCAATCAAAATATAACACATCATCATATTATATCATAATTAAGCAATTAAAAAACAATACATGGCTAATAATTTGTTGCATTGGATAATAATTTGTTGCACAGCATGATGCAATAGCTTTTGCATCATAATTTGTTGCTGAATAATAATTTGTTGCACAGCATGATGCAAGAGCTCTTGCATTACATGTGTGTATGTATGGGTGTATATGTGTGTGTATGTGTGTGTGTATGAGGGGGGGGTATGTGTGGGTATATATGTGTGTGTGTGGGTGTTTTGCTTAATTTCAGGTGTAGCCAAAAAATATCAATTTTTGACAAGTTTATGGACAAAAATCTGGCTGATGCAACTTTTGTAAGTGTGGGCAAATCAATCTGAGGGGAGCTCTTCTTTTCTGAAAAATTCCCGAGGGCATTTTTACAAAATCCTTGGGTTAGGCAGGGTGCTACACTAGAGCAAAAAACTCATATGAACATGTTGAGCAAGTTTTAAGTGTAGCAAATCTGCATGAGAAGAGCTCTTCTTTTCTGAAAAATCCCCTTCGGGAATTTTTCCAAAATCCTTGGGTTAGGCAGAGTTCCACACTAGAGCAAAAAACTCATATGGGCATGTTGAGCAAGTTTTAAGTATAGCCAAATCTGCATGAGAGGGGCTCTTCCTTTCTGAAAAATTCTGTCCTTCCCCTATATACTTTTATACTACTGGTGGACATTTGATTTCGGGAGTCGGAGGCAAATCCGAAAACGTGTCGTGCAGGTGGTCGGAGAATTGGAGATCTATTTCTGCGAAGAAACCACACTCGCTATCGTCGAAATGAATAATGTCTATCGAAGTGGGATCTAACCATTCGAATCCCCCGTAAGGAAGTTTCTGTACCATGGCATGTCCGTAGAGATTATTAACGTCGGCGTAGAAGATGTAATTCGATGCTCGATTTGAATCGTAATCTTCTTTAATGTATACGTTATTAGCTTTTGCATGTCTCTGTACGAATTGCACCATTCCACCTCGTATCCCTCTTTCGATAAATTGCAACATGTCAACGTCCGATATCAGTTCCAGCTTGACCTTTGTCTGGAATAACATTGCCGACCACGCTAATCCCGGTAGGCTGTAGAAATACGCTGGATCTAATTTATAAATATTCGTTGCCGTTTTCCTGAACGCTTGAAAAACATCCGCGAGTATCGTCACGTCTAATTTTAAGTATGCGTCGTGGTAGTCTCCGAGTGTCCTACATTCTAATTTCTCCCACATGAGTTGCGCGTGTTGGTATTCTTCGTCCGTGATTCCTTTCTCTCTGAGTCTGCTGTAAAATTCTCTTGGAGGTGGGAGAGCGTCGTCGTTAAATTTAGAATTATCACTAACATATTCGTAAGGATAAATCCCTTTACGTCTAACGAGTTCTATGTCTACGTTGAGAAAACTAGCTCTAGTTATTTTAAATTGATCGTCGGTGAGTTTGTTCGCTAAAGCATCCAGACTTGCAGAGAGAAATCTATACGAATCCAGGAAGCGCATCTCGATTGTATTTTTCGTTCCCGGAATCGACACTTGCTTGCTGAGACTAATGTAGCGTTCTTCATTCTCGGCCAAGACACCTATACGTTTCGGATCGTAGCCAAGATGTCTCACCAGGTGGTGAAAATCATATCCGCTTCCGTTGTGAAAGAATATGGGGATGAATTTAGGTTTCTGGATTTTAAGATTGCACTTGTTGCAAATTCCACCTATGTAGTTTCCGCTGAAATGATCGTGGTGGAATATTTTTTTGTTCTCATCAGTGAAACTTTGATCACATACCGGACACACCTCAGTGGAATTGTAATTTTGAAGTTCATTTTCAGTTAAAAGTGCCATCGGTTTTGATGTAAGCAGTACGCTACCAATTACCTCAACCTCCTCCACTATTTTTTCCAGGAAGTGTTCGATTACATTTGGCCCGCGGTATATATATGCTTCATTTAGTTTATCACGTCGCACAACAACATAGCCGAAACTATTAGGTTGATGAAGCTGGTACGGCGTTGTGGAGGAAATTTCAGGATCCGGTTCGCAGTTGGAGAGTGGTTTCAGGAAAGACTCGAAATCTGCGACGATGATTGCGGGATGTTCTAACAATGCCTTGTGCATTTTGAATTCTTCGACTTCGTTCGTTTCGGGCATCAACATTCTAGCCGGTCTGTTGTCACCGCAATAAATTTTATGTTCGGCAAGTTTATCGATAGCAATTTGACGACTATGAAGATTTTGATGATCACGTCGGTCACGATCGTCGAACGTGGTTAGGCATCTCGGGCAAACTTCGATGTTGTTTGCATACTTGGTAGTTTGACTTCTGACCAAACGTGATAGAGAACGAATTAGCGTGTAATGATAGACATCCTCGTTGGAAATGAGAAGGAGATTTATTACACAAGCATCGTCATCGTCGATATCGCTTATCCTGACGGGATGCACGAGATATTTATCTGACGTGAAGGAATATACATTAATAGCGATGCGTTTTCCTGCACGATTTTCGAACTTTGTTATATCCGACAATGTCACCGGGTATTCAATGTCAGACATTACACTTTGAAAGTCGGTCTCGTATTGTTTGTAATTAGAAACCTGTTCTGGATGATTTGACCAATGAACAGGATGCAGTGCAGCCAATATACACCAAAGGAAACATTTTTTTCGCTGTTCTGTATATTTAACACAGCCCTCTTTTGTTGAATGTTCGGTGGAAGAGGATCGTAGCTGGAAGCGCGAAGAGGCGAGAATTGGTTAACAGTTAACGTGTGAGGACTTCCACACAGAGACCATCTCGACCCTTTAGCCTCGAACTCGTCGTGTTTCTTAACCAGCTCGTTGGAAACTTTATAATAGAAGTTGTCCAAATTTTCGACGTCAGTAAAATAATGTGTCTGGTTTTTTGTACGATGATAAAAAATACTGGTTGTGCCATCAACTTACTCGTATTCAGAAAACAGAACAACGTATACTTTTATAGAGTTGTTTTCAAGTTTATCTTTTAAAATATTTAGTACAGATGTTTTCGTTTCGTCCAAGAAACTTAGAATGTCACGGCCTGGTTCTGACTTAAATGATAAATCCTGGAGTTGGTCGTTGAATACAGATCTAATTGGTTTGCGTTCATTAGATAATTTAATTTGCTTGGAAGTGGAAGCTTCCGTTTCTGAATCATCGATTTTCCTTTTCGATGCTTGTCCGGTCGATGGTTTGCAAATTTTGAGGTGTTTACTTAAATGTGCAATGCTGATCATCTTTCCGCATCGAGCACAAGGCTTAGAAGGTAACGAACGATTAATTCTCGAACCTGTTTCGCTACATCTTGCCCTGTGTACCGATAAATTGTTCCTTGAGATTAGCTTCCCACAAGTAACACATTCAGTTTTATCATTTTTACGATTGAAACTGGTGGTGGATGCCATTGCTTTTTCGAAAATCACAGAAATCAAAAAGTCTAGTATATAGCGATACAATTTTCAGGTATGTTATTTATATAGAATTTCTTGGGGCAAATACAAAGCTCAAAAATTCAATGTACTGTGAATACAATTTTCAAGTATGTTATTTATATAGAATTTCTTGGGGTGAATACAAAACTCAAAAATTCAATCTACTGTGAATACAATTTTCAAGTATGTTATTTATATAGAATTTTCTCGGAGTTCATACGTCCCTCTACCCGAGCGGGCCTCTCCCCCTTCAACGTAAACTTTTGGGAGTGGCGCGAATTCCACACCGGAACCACCAGGCACGGAAGTCGATGTTTATCGCGGCAGTACGAATCCCCAAACCGGCTGCACGGAAGCGGATCTTCACGTGTATTTTTCGCCCGACACGCTCAACGCCACGTGCATCCGCAAGATCATGACCTTGCGTAAAAAAATCAAGGAAGCCAAGAATTGCGAGAAGACCTTGCCGCCGAGCAAAAATTGTTCGGAATGGACGCGAAACAGAACACGGCGAAGTTGATGATGAACAGCATGTACGGTCAGATGTACGAGCTGAAAAACATCCCTGAAGAAATTCGATCTCACGTGAACCAACCTTACGTTCGAAGGCCTTACGGGAAAACGTTGGGGGCTCGTTCGTTTCGAAGAACCCCGCTTGTGCTTCTCTGGTCACTTTTCTGTCACGAACCATCTTATTAAAATCGCACGACGTGGTCGAAAATTTCCCCTCGAACCCCAGCGACCGCGCATGATGTACATGGACACGGATTCGCTTTTCATCCTCATGCATAAACGCGATTAGGCTAGCTTGATCGATTACCTACACGAGCGGTTGGTTCCCGAACTTGCGTGTGAAGGTTGAATTTGTACTGAAAAACTTTTTCGCGTTGACCAAGAAAAAATACGTCGTGCAGCTGGCCGACAGCGACGAGGTGCAATTTAAAGGGCTGAGGACCGCCATAGACGTGCGAGAGAGAAATTTTCTGCTCACGATCTTGAAGAAAGCGTTGGGGGTGAATACTTCGACACGGGATATCGCTCCACGGACTCGGTCGATCAGATCGTCACGAGAATCGTGTGGCCCACGGCGAAGGCTTACTTGGAGTTCCTGGAAAGGCACGCGACTCAATTCGATCTGGGGAGGAAGCTCGATCTGTCAGCTCCGCTGGCTAGTTTCAAAAGCGACTGCATCAACGCTCTGGCTTGGCGTCACGTTTTCGAGAAGGTTTTCGGAAATGATCCGGCCAAGTACCTGCGAACGATTTTTCCGAAGACCGTCTGCGACAGCCACATTCTGAACGAATTCACGTGGACCACCCAGCATCGTTTCCACACGCATTACTTTCTCGGCTGGGGTCTTATATATCGATTCTGCTGCATCATCCCAACGTTCTTCATCATACACTGCAACATTAATTACTTGGTGCTACATTATACGGTTCTAGAAAACAAATTGAACGTCCTGAAAGATTTGTATCAGGACGTAACCGAAACTGATGCGTTTAAAACTCAATTTCTGCGCCTCCTGAGGACGGAAAAGAGAATACCGAATCAGTACAAAACCTTCGAACGGACGATCCTGCCCGATAATTTTCGTTTCCACCAGATTGTAGAGGGTAGCGAGCAGCAGCAGCACCACGTGTGGTCTTGGGCCACGTACATCGATTCTCTCAACCTGGACGCGAGCAAAGAACGCTACTTTCCCAAAAAGGATTCCGCATTCGTTCGGGAGCGTATCGAGCGCGTAAACTGGGTAAAGATTCCCGCACCGTGGGTCGACGTCGTGCGAACGCTTTTTTCTTATTTTCACATGAAAGATCGCAATTTCGGAGCCAGGCAATTTGGAACCGAGGCAAACACCGTGAAAGCGGTCGTTTCTCCGAAATTGGGATTCAGCTTGATCCTCGACCAGATCGACCAGCAGGAGAACGAAGCGTATTTGCTCCATTTCATCCCGGGCATCCGCATTGAATTCTCCTGCTGCGACGTACCGGACTCGTGCTGCGAATTTTGCCACACGATGTGTTTCCTGCAAACACTGACCAACACAACCCCGACGCTCATTTCTTCGGATTTGAAAGTTATACTCGTAGGTACCGAACCTTCCTCGTTGCAACCCATCACGAACTACAGAGTGTGTAAAAAATGCCGTGCCTGGTTTAGATCATCGTCCGATGTCGATGCTGCAAATAAAAAAGTGATAGGTCACTGAAGATCGTAAAAAAAATCGTAATATAGGTTAAGTTATATCACGTAAGATCGTGATCGAGTAAGATGTTGGCAACACTGCGAGAAAATAAGGCTTGTGTCTTACAAGAGCAAACCATTAAGTCGAGCCCCACTTTCGGTTGGTGAACTCTCTCCATTTGGGTCTACTACAGTTCGGTGTGCAAATAAAAAAAATGATAGGTTAAGTTATATCACTGAAGATCGTAAAAAAAAAATCGTAAGATAGGTTAAGTTATATCACGTAAGATCGTGATCGAGTGAGGTGTTGGCAACACTGCGAGAAAATGAGGCTTATGCCTTACAAGAGAAAACCATTAAGGCGAGCCTCACCGAGCCTCACTCCGAGCCTCATTTTCGGTTTGTGAACTGTCCATTTGGGTCTACTCTAAAGTAGGTCAAAGCATGTAGAGGCTCTCGTGTAGTTTAGCACGTAATAAAAAAGAAGGATAGGTTAAGTTATATCACGTAAGATCGTGATATACCTACAAGTGTGAGTGGGGAAAAAAGGGAAATTTTACTAAAACATCGCTAAACGCTAAAACATCGACAAAAAATTGTCAAAATATGACAAAAACTGATATTCGATTGATAACAAAAAGAGGCTACAAATGCATACCTACCAAGTGTGAGTGGGAAAAAAAGTGGTGCAGTGAAAATTTGTACTAAAACATCGCTGAACGCTAAAACATCGACAAAACATTGTCAAAATATGTCAAAAACTGATATTCAATTGATAAAAAAAAGGGATACCTACAAAGTGTTGCGTAGAAACAATCCAATTACACTACTTCCACCCAAACAAATTTTTTGGGTAACGTGTTGTAGCGTTTGACGCCGCTTCCACTTTTCACCTCGTTCCATATCGGTTTGATGAGATTCCTGTACTTCTCACCGCTGCTCGATTTCACCCTATTCAGCGTGGCATCTTTGTTCTGGTACATGGCATCCGTCATGATTAGAATTTCCCTGTAACTCTGATAATCTTCGTCGGTGTAATCTTTCGGATATTTTTTGGCAACGAGTTCCCACAGTCCCACCGTACCCAGATACCTGGTCCAACTATTCGCCTAAATTAACTTTAATGTCGTTGCCTTCGAAGGTGACTTTCGATTTCCCAATCTTCCACACGACGCCTTCGTTAGTTTCCATGCTAGGATACAATCCAAACACTTCATCCTTGTCGAGCTTCCCCGTGCTCAGGTAGTCTGGTGCCAAAGGTCCCAACTCGATCTTATCCGAAGACGACGTGCTACAGTAGTGGTATTGACTGTACTATAAACCCACGAAAGGAAGAGCTCCCCTCAAGCAGATTTGCTATACTTAAAACAAGCTCAACATGGCCATATGAGCTTTTTGCTCTAGTGTGGAACCCTGCCTAATCCAAGATTTTTGTAAAAATGCCCTCGGGAATTTTTCAGAAAGGAAGAGCTCCCTCAGATTGATTTGCGCATACTTACAAAAGTTGCATCAGCCAGATTTTTGTCCATAAATTTGTCAAAAATTGATATATTTTTGGCTATACCTGAAATTAAGCAAAAACCCATACATACACACACATATTTACTTCTGGTTTAAGTTTAATTGGATACCATTCAATTTGCTTATCTAATATTAAAACAATGCAATATGCAGAGCCCCTCTAGAATTGCTCTGTGTTTGCATGTTTCCCCCTCTGTGTCAGTGTGTGTAATTCCCGAGACGGTAGTATTGATTTTTGTTTTGCATGTTTCTCCTCAGCGCCAGTACTTACAGAAATTCCCGAGTATTGCATCAGCCAGTATTGTGAGAGTGGCAGGGGAGAACAGATGTGTTTTTACAGTGCTTCTCATACTTATAGGCCTGTTTGGTTTAAATATTCATATTGAACAATATAAAATCTGATATTTGTTGTAATCCACTCATATTTAGAGTCAAGCTTATATTTGTCCCATGTCCTGCATGTTTGTGCAGGTATTTGTGCTGGGTCAGTGTGAATGAATATTTATTCTCTTTTTCCACTTGTAGGCTATTGGCTTTACAACCTGTCATAATAAGCATAGAGATTAGATTTAAAACCCAGGAAATTTTATATAAATACCAAAGCCAAAAATATTAAGTGTATACACACATACATACATACACATACACAAAGTACAGTGCTGAACCCAGTTGATATTTTTATCCAGCATAGAATTTTGATTTGAATCCCAGGAAATTGTATATAAATACCAAAGCCAAAAATATTAAGTGTATACACACCTACACACATATACATACACATACAAAGTACAGTGCTGAACCCAGTTGATATTTTTATCCAGCATAGAATTTTGATTTGAATCCCAGGAAATTGTATATAATAAACAACAGCAAAAATGCCAAATCAAAAATATTGTAATCAGTGCAATAAAAATATATTTAGCTCTAATTGGGCCAGACACCAAAAGATTTGTAACCCAGACAAATACAGAACTCCCACAAAAATTTGCCCCAAATGCAATAGAAAATACAGCATGCAATACTTCACATATACACATAAAAATACTTGCTCTGTACAGTCATCAACACAACCATCTACACCTGGTCTGAAAAGAAAGCACGAAGCACCTCTTAATGCCAGAGCAGCAAAGCAGCCACGCCATGAACCTATCCATAGCAGTTTTAAGGGCCAATTAAGAGATTATCGGTTTGTATCAGTGCCAAGATGTGGCATTAAGAATTTTTTGAACAGTGTAAATCCTAATCTGCAGGCAATTCTTAATGCACAAAATGGGTCTTATAAGCTCTCCCTCAAATTGTTTACACAATATAAGAAACCAAATGGCACAAAATTTACACAGCCCCACATAACAGAAACTGTACCGGTATATTCAAATGCAAATTCGGACAAAATAATAGGCAATTTGATAGATCAATTAAATATCAAACACTATGAATTTGCGGCAAAAGAGTCCGGATGGAGCCTATGCGGCTCTCCGCACAAGTTATATGTTAATATTTCTGAATTCAGTCCATTACAAGGATCTACATATTTGCCATTACCTGACAATATTAAAAACAGAAGAGCCGTGGTCAATATTGAAAATACCGACCAGAAATGTTTTCTGTGGTGTATATTAGCTGCTTTGTTTCCAGTTTCAAGGCATCCTGAGAGAATAAGTTATTACAAACAGCATGAACATGATTTTGACGATGCAATAGAGGGTTTAGAATATCCAATGCTTGTTCAGAATATTGATAAATTTGAAAAAAAGGCCAGGCACATCAATGGCAAACAATTATCTATTAATGTATTTACTTGTTCCACTGGCAATTGCATGATAGATCCTCTCAGAATCAGTACAATTGATGATGAATCTGCTATTCCGATTGATCTGCTCTTAATTGAAGGGGATGGCACATATCATTACACTCTGATACATAATCTTGAAGCTTTGGTGAGAACACAACTAGACAAAACTCATACAATATTCAAGTTGTGCAGAAGATGTTTATCTGTATTTTATGGTCAAAAAATGATAAAAGGGGTTCGGGAAGAGAATGCAGAAATTGCCAAAAACAAGTTAATTGAGCATCTGAAATACTGTGGGAACCATAAACCTGTTCATATGGTGATGCCCAATCCAAGTGAAAATTGCAAATTCAAAAAGTTTGAAGCCTTGTTGGAACACCCCGCATATATTGTCTGTGATTTTGAATCGAACCTCAAACCTCTTGCATTCTGCAATCCAGATAATGAAGAATCTTCAATTACACCATACCAGCTACATGAACCTTCCAGCTTTTGTTATACAGTTGTACAGGATGGTGTAGCTAGTGAGCCACACTTATACATGGGACCAGATGCCATCAAAATATTTGCACATAGAATAGAAAATGAGTGCCGTGACATAGCATCTAACATCTTATTAAAATCAAAGCCTATGTTGCCTTTAACAGAGGAACAGATTGAAGATTTCAACAATGCAGAAAAATGGTGAAAGGTGAAGGTGAAACACCATTCTCATACAGATGGTAAATTCAAAATGGCCCTGTGTAATAGCTGTAATATTAAGATCCAGAGACCAAGATTTGTCCCCATATTTTGCCATGGAGCATCCAATTATGATTTCCATCATCTGATCAGGTACGAGGGGTTTGACAAGCAGAATTTAAATATTTTAGCTGAAAATGATGAAAAATATATATCTATTAGCAAGATAATTAAAGTTAGTGGTGTTCCTATTTACATAAGATTTCTTGATTCTTACAGATTTTTATCTGCTAGCCTGGCCACACTGGCCACTCAATTATCTGATGATCAATTCAAAATCACACGTGCATTGTTTCCAAATCAGGACCTGAAATTAATTAGGCGGAAGGGTGTATATCCATATGACTATGTTACAGATTTTTCTAAATTTGATGAGTGTTCTCTGCCACCACAACAAGAGTTTTACAGCAGAATCAGAGGATCTGGAATCACTGATGATGATTATCACCATGCCCAATTGATGTGGAACAATTTAAATTGCCAGACATTTGGTGATTATCACATGGCATATTTAAAACTTGATGTCACCCTCTTAGCTGATATATTGCAGGCATTCAGAAAATCTTCCATGCAAAATTATAAACTAGATCCAATATATTTTTTCAGTGCCCCGGGCCTAGCATGGTCTGCAACGTTTTTGAACACTAACATGCATTTGGATCTGATCCACGATCAAGATAAGTATCTGTTTATGGAGAAATGTATAAGAGGGGGGATGGTGCAATGTTCCCAGAGATATGCCAGAGCAAATAACAAATATATGCCTGATTATGATCCAGCACGGCCATCAAATTATATAGTGTATGTAGATGCAAACAGCCTCTATGGTCACGCCATGATGGATAAACTGCCATATGCAGGGCTTGAATGGGTTGAAGATTTCAAGATTGAGGATCTTCAGGACTTTGATGACAGTGACTATGGCCTCTTCATAGAGGTTGATCTGACAATTCCTGATGATTTGCACAAAAAATTTTCTGATCTGCCCCCAATTCCCGAGGTTCAGTGCTCACCCGGCTCTAAACAGAAGAAGCTCATGATGACTCTGGAGCCAAGACAGGGATATGTTACATATTACAAAAACCTCCAGTTCCTGATGAAACATGGTGTTCAAGTGACCAAAGTTGGCAAAGTCTTAAGGTTCAGGCACTCAGAATGGTTGAAACCATATATTGATACAAATACAGAGCTTCGAACATCTGCAAAGAGCCAATTTGATAAGGGCTTGTTTAAATTGATGGTGAATTCAGTGTATGGCAAAACTATTGAAAATGTCAGAAAACATACCGATGTTAAAATAATTACTGACCCCAGCCTGAGCAAAAAATTGGTTGCAAAGCCCAACTTCAATTATAGAAGAATTTATGATGAGCACATGGCACTTTTCAACATGAAGAAAACAAAGATTAAGTTTGATAAACCTATTTATGAAGGGGCTGCAATACTGGATTTGTCCAAATTACATATGTTAACATTGTATTATGATGTGCTGAAACCTTTTTATGGTGATCGTGTAAAATTGATGTACATGGACACGGATAGTTTTATTCTTGATATTCAAACAGAAGATGTTTATCAAGATATGTCACAGCCTGAATTGTTTCAATACTTTGATACCAGTGAACATACAAAAATTCAACACCACCACAACAAAAAGGTGCCTGGCAAGTTAAAAGATGAGACACTTGGTGATGTTATTGTGGAATTTGCTGGGTTAAGTGCCAAGGTGTATACTTTTAAAACATGTAGTGGTGCTGCTGCCAAAAAGGCCAAGGGCGTTGGCAAAGTAACTGTGGAAAAAGATCTTGAATTTGAAGATTATAAAAATTGCATCAAATCACAGAATTTAATCAGAACATCAGAATCCAGAATTCAGAGTGTAGATCACTTGCTGACTAGCAATATTGTAAGAAAAGTGGCCCTGGACCCACATGATGATAAGAGATGCATTTTATCATGTGGCATACATACTTTACCATGGGGTCATTGTGATTTGAAAAATGGGAATCAATGCCCAATTACAGAGCATGATTTGAAATAAATAAACATGCCTATGAACTTATTTGGGTTCAAAAAACAGGCTATTATGGAGCTGCCAACACCACAACCCTCTTCTGATATGCTGTCTAAACTGAGTGGCTTGTTAATTATTCATCTGAACAGCATATTTACAGATAATGATGATAAAACAGGCAAAACATTGTACATATTTAACAATAATTTAAATCATTACCAATTACCTGTAGGTGGGCAATTGCAATTTATTACAACCCCTGAGGGTGATGTCAAGATTTCAATAGGGAGAAATATTTATAGAATTAAGCACTCAAACATGGTTTCTGGCACTGTATATACTGTTTCTGCTGGTGACTGCTTATATATTGAGGTCCCTGGATCTTATGACAAGCTTATACCCTTTTTTATAGAATTAAGAATCAGATACTCTATAATAAATAACCACTAAAACAAAATGCCTAATGATATATTTGGCCATACAAGACATGAAGATCACAGTGATGAGATTCTGATGCTTGATGTCAGAGTCAAGAAATTAAGAAGTGATTTACAAGCTTTACAAACCACACTCAATGCCAGTCTTCAATTAGAAATTACAAATTTGCAATCACAATGCATGGACCCTCTTCTTAAAATTGATTCTGAACTCAAAGTGTTGCTTCAAAAATATACTGACCTGGCAACATTAGATAATTTTCAAAGTTTAGAAGAAGCTGTAGCAGCTCTTCAAGCCAAATTTAAGACCCAGGCTAACAACTCTGTGCAATTGAAACAACAATTGGAAGAGCAAATAAATAATGTCCAGGCACAGCTCCAAACAATTGTCAAAAGCATAAAATCACAAGAAGATTTTGATCTAGTCATTTCCACTCTAAAAGAACAGATTCAGTCACTCCAGATACCTAATCTGGACCCCTTGAACAATGCCATAGCCGAGGTTAAAGAAAAAATTGAGACACTTGAAAATTTTATGAACAACTTGCCATCTTCTGATGCTTTGAGTGCAATAACTCGGAGTGTAGCAAATATTAAGCTGCAACTTGAAACATATGAAGATTTTGGAAAAATTCAAAGTACCATAACCCATCTTGAAGGTACAATAGCAGCAGTGCAAAATGATTTGGCAAATGTACTAGAATCCCGATTGCCTGGGATTGTAGATACACTTGTCAGTGTCCAGCACCAAATCACAAAGCTTGAAAACCTCAACACTGAATCTGAACTATCTCATTTTCATCATTTGATTGATGATATTCAAACAAAACTTGAAATTTTACAACAATCCACACCCACTCAGGCAGATATAGCCCTGCTCCAAAATGCTATGCAAAATGTGGCTGATGCTTCTGAATTAAACAATGTAAAATTGGCACTTGAATCTTTGCAAAATACAGTATCAAATCTTCCTACATCACAGGAACTTAAAAATATTAAGAGGGCAGTGAATAGGATATTGAAATCAGAAGATATCAAGAATATCCAAGCAGAGATCAAACATCTCACTCACACAGTGGCCACTCTACCAACCAATCAACATATTAATGAACTGCATGCCCTGTTTGAGGATATCAGACGACAGGTCCATGATCTTACTGCTCAAAATTCAAAATTGGCAGTTGTTGAAAATTTGCAACAAATTGTAGCTAATATCAAGCAACAGCTAGGAACCATGGAATCCAATCAAGCAAATGATCTGTCTGTTTTTGCCACCCAGCTTCAAGAGATTGTGCAACAATACAAGAAACTTATTGTGGACATAAAAATTAAGCCAGGCCATGATGATGTTGTTAGGACCATCAATGAGCACCTTGAATCTGTAACAAGCAGATTTCTCACAGCAGAAAAGGAAATAACAGGCATAATCGAGAATCCAAAACATACAGTAATTCTTGAATTGTACAGCATCCCCAACAAAGAATATGATTCACCATTTACACCAGGTGGCAAAATATATATGCTGTCCCCTGCACAATTTTATTACCAGTTTTTTGTTGGGGGTACATTGAGACCAATCAAGATCAAATATTGGCATCAGCCACAGGCACACCACTACCCTACCTTATCAATAACAAATGCTGAGAACAAAGTGAAAATCACCAGTGTAGAGTTAGAGGATTTTACAGACCCCAATACATTAGAAACAGCCTATACTGAAGATGATGGCACTTTGGAATTTAAAATACATATTGGAGACAAATTATATTTAGAAAATCCTGCAGTATCAGCTGCTGAATACCCCATAGTTGCAATATTCTTGTTTACATATTATGTCTAGACAAATTATTGTTGATGAATTACACAGACAAGCCAGACATAATTTTAAGAGACTCCCAGTAGTCACAAAGGGCATAGATGATTTATGGCAGAGCGACTTGATTGAGTTGTCAAGTGGACAGTTGAAAAACTTAGACAAAATCAACAAGAGCTACAAGTATCTACTCACTGTAATAGATACATTTTCAAAATTTGCCTGGGCTGTGCCACTTAAATCCAAGACTGGAACATGTGTTACAAAAGCCTTCAGGACAATCATCAATCAGAGTGGAAGATCACCGCGCTATTTGCAAACAGATAATGGCAAAGAATTTTATAATTCAGTGTTCCAACAATTTATTAAAAGCCAGGCAATAAAACATTATTCGAGTTACAGTGATCTCAAAGCCTCAATTGTAGAGAGATTCAACAGAACCTTAAAAAATCTTATGTATAAACAATTTACACTTCAAGGTAATTATAAATGGATTAATATTCTTCCAGAACTTCTACATAAATATAACAACTCGGTCCATTCCACAATCAACATGAAACCCTCTGAAGTAACTTCATCTGATGAGCAAAAATTGATCAGGACTGTTTATTATCCTAGATACCAGGCAACAACAAGAAAGGCCAAATACAGGGTGGGTGATCAAGTAAGAATCAGCAAATATAAGCACTTATTCAAAAGAGGCTTTACAAGAAACTGGAGTACTGAATTATTTACAGTAGTTCAAGTTAAACCCGGGACCCTTAACACATATATAATAAAAGATCATCGAGGAGAAATTCTCAAAGGCAGATTCTATGAAGAAGAGCTCAGCAAAACTAAACAGCCTGACACATATCTCATAGAAAAAATCATCCGCAGAAAAGGCAACAAGTTATTTGTCAAATGGCTGGGTCATCCGGAAAACAGCTGGATCGATGCAAACAAAGTGATAATATGAGCACCTGGGATGTTATAAAGAGGCTGCCAGAACCTGAACAACAGAATAAGAGAAATGGCAAGTTGCTGCCTGAAAATATTAGATGTCTTATTGTTGAGCCATCTGCTTGTGGTAAAACTACACTAATGATTGATAATTTTTTATTGGCACCCAACTGGTTAGACTGGAAAAACAGGCACTTGTATGTTTTCTCTAAGAGCTTGGAACAATTAAAATATCAGCAGCTGATGAAGCTATATGATGGACTGGATATTGCCACTTTTGAATCAGATGTTAAGCCACTTCATGAATGTCTCGATAATTCTGTTGTTGTGTTTGATGACATTATACTGGATAATCAAAACAAGGTTAGAAATTTCTTTACACAGGGCCGACACAAAAACATTGATTGCTTCTACCTGGCACAGACTTTTTCTAAAATACCGAAGCAGCTGATCCGAGACAACAGCAATTTTATATGTGTGTTTCATCAAGATCATACCAACCTCAAACACATACATGATGAATATGTAGGTGGGGACTTGAGCTACAATGATTTTTCCAAGATTTGCAGTAGGTGCTGGAACCAGGACAGTTATGGGTTTGTCACAATTGATATGACAAGAACACCTAATACTGGTAAATACAGAAATAAAATCAACAATTTTCTAGACATTGAAATATAAATAAATAAACATGAAAAGGCCAATCATTGATGATCTTAAGTTAAGAGATTATCTTGTAAAAAGATTTAAGGGATGGAAATCAGAGAACCGAGGAATCTATGAAAAACACAAACAAGCAGAACAGCCTGTAATTGATGCTATTAATAATTTAGGTAAGAATATCAAAACTGTTACAGAGCAAAATCAAGATTTGATCACAGAGCTTGTACCTGTAGCTGCTAGGAACATATTAGATTATCCATTCACCCCACTTTCCAGTATTCATACACCTAGTCCTATTGCTCCTAGAAGAATTGAAGCTACTCAGGATCCTATTGAATTGGGTCTTCTTGCTCAAAAATATTTAACCACACCTAAAGACAACAAAGATGAGGTGTTTGGCTTATATGCTGACACAGAGCTTGATGGCAGCATCATACATAGAATTGGCAATTTCAGAGTAACATTTATGGGGGATGATCTGATTGTTTATTCAGAATCTCGTCTCGGAGAAAAAGGTGCTTTTGTTAAATACCCCGGCACACCTGGGTTGTGGGAACTGATGATTAGGAAAAGGCCTGGCAGCTATACAGATCAAGATTATGAACACTACAAAGAAATATTAATAAAATCTGATGCTCTATACCAGAACAATGATCCCACACAAAAAAGAGTCAAGTCTAGCAGTGGGGCAAAATACAATAATTTAATCAAGCCCATATGGTCACAGATCAAGACTGGCAGTGGAATCAAACAATACAACACCCTGCCTAAAGAATTTGTGTGGGTTGATGATGTCAGGAAACTTGTAGATAGGTTATTGGTGATAGCTGGGGAGGAAAATGCTGGGAACCACAATTTTTACAATGAAAAAGTTGGAATTATGGACATGATAAGCACAAAATTGTCTAATTTTATAGTGAATGACACTAAGGGGATTGGATATCTCATAAAAATTATTAATACTCTACCCCCCAAATTTTGGAATATTTCTGAGGGTCGGGGCCTGGTTAATGACATTATAAACAAGCTGCCATTTGAACTACACATTCCAGGCTATCAGTATTGTGGTCCAGGCACAAAATTGGATCATAGATTAAACAGAGGGGATCCTGGTGTAAATCCCCTAGATGCTGCTTGTAGAGACCATGACATAGCATACAACACACATTCTGATCTTGACAAGAGACATGTTGCAGACAAGAAATTAGAAGAGGCTGCATTTGGTAGATTTGTAAGCAAAGATGCTTCTTTAAGTGAAAAAATAGCAGCATTGGGAACCACCATAGCTATGAGCACCAAACAAAAACTGGGGTGGGGGTTGTGAATATGTATATAATAAACCTAGGATGAAGGCCAAGGGTGTTATGTATCAAATACCTTATGCAGTTCTCAAATCTCTTAAAACTATTGATAGTCTTTTAACCAAAAAGCAGCGCAAGAAAAAAAATTCTTGTCTTGCAAAAGGACATGGTATGAAATTGTTGCTTAGTAGCCCGCCAATTAAAAAAATTACAGCAATCAAGAAAAAAATCACATGTGGGGGGATTTATATTTACCATCCCTGCCATCTTAGCAGCACTTGGGGCTGTGGGGAGCTTGGCTGGGGGATCAGCTGCCATAGCAAAAACAGTAATAGATGCCAAGAAAAATAGGGCAGAATTAGATGAGCAGAGGCGCCATAACCTGGCCATGGAGAAAAAAGGCAAAGGTGTTAAGAGAGCCATGAATAAGTTTAAAAAAAACAAGAGCCGCTTACAAACCAAGATATTGAAGCTTTAATCAAGCCACTGGGCATCAAAAATTTTAGGGGTGTGTACATGTCTGATTCTTTACCAGAACAACCACTCAACAAAGAGTGTGGCATTGTTAATTTGGATAAGTTCAAAAATCAGGGCACTCACTGGATTTGTTATCTTAAATATTTAAAAGATGAGGCATTTGTGTTTGATTCATTTGCAGGTGTTCCACCTGAAAATTTAATAAAATATCTAAATTCAGCTAATCTTTATTACAATAATGCCCGTGTTCAAAACTTCAAAGATGTTAATTGCGGACATTTGTGCTTATCTGTTCTTAGATATATGTCTCAAATAAATAAACCATCAATTGAAAATTTTCAAAAAGCCTTGTGGTATTTAAAACATCATGGGGGTATTCCATCTCACCAGCCAAAATTCAATATTGAAACTCAAATTGCATGATGACATAGTGTATCCCAAAACAATAGCTCTCAGAGCATTTTACGGCATGTACTTAATCCCTAATATTACACACCACAACAACAAAATTGCAGTAGGGGATCAAAAAATTGTCATCACTCCAGGGCAGTATAATCTATCCACTCTAAATGCTCAATTACCCAGAGGTGTGGTGTTAAGTCAAAATTCTGTCACTCACAGAGTAGAGATTGTATCTGCTACAGAAACAGTGGATCTGGGTACTATAGGAGAGCTGTTAGGCTTTGAGAACAACACAAAACTCGAAGCAGGCATCAAACACACTGCTATGAATATACCTAAATTCTTAGCCATAGAGACTCTGAATATTCACTGTAATGTGGCCGAGGGTATGATCACCAAATCAAATGGCATAGGCACTCACAAACAAACCGGCATCATTGCAACATTCAAACCTAATTCCGAATTTATGGAGCCCATCATCTACAATCCATCCCCAACATTATATTTTCCTGTGTGCCATAATAGAATAGATTATATTGAATTGATGGTCACTAATGAAAAAGAAGAATTAGTTGATTTTGCTGGAGCCACAACAACTGCTTTCATAGAGATTAATATTTAAATAAAAATACATACAATGGAAAATATTGAGAGTTATGAGCTACAATCATTCCCTCCAAACAGGAGGACATTTGCAAATTTAAATCAACCCAACACAGAGATTGAGGTTGATCTTGATGTAGGGGATGGATTTATACACCCCCACAGAGCAGATCTATACATCAAATTTGATGTTGTAAAGCTCGATAGAACAGATTATCCGGCAAATTCAAATATAAGATTGGTGGACAATTTTGTGCCGCATCTGTTCTCTGAAATTGAGATCAGAAAGCATGGTGTTGTTATAAACAGAATAGATTATCCCGGCATTACCTCCACAGCTTTGGCCACACTAAAATTATCCAAAACCGAGGCTTCATACTACAAAATAGGTGGATTTGAGGCTGGTGATAAAATATTATCTAAAAACCACACAGTGCTGTTCCCCATGCGCCTGTTGCCAGGATTCTTCTCGGATTACAAAGATATTATGTGGAAGGGCGGGTTAAGAATCACATTTAGAAGAGCTGCCAATGATAATAATGCTTTGATGAGGTACAGCACATTAAACTCTACAGGGGAAGCTCTGCCCAATACCCTACCTGATGAAGGCAAATGCATTATTCAGACTATGGAGCTAAGAATCCCAGTTGTTGAATATGAGGCCAGTTATGCTCTTAAATACAAAGCTGATATAATAAAAAATCCACAGATTCCTCTGAAATTTTACACATATCAATCTGTACAGAAGCCTGCATCTGGCACATATTATGAGTTTGATGCTACAAATTCATTCTCCAGCATACAATACGACATGCCTGATTTTGTGGTGGTACTGTTTCAGACTGGGAGACACAACAATCAGGAAAAAAATTCAAGTAAATTTGATAGCTGCAACATCAAGAACATATATCTTAAAAATGGCAGAAATGAGGTATTTCCTAGAGAAAATTATAATTTAGACATGTCCAAGGATGATTTCCTCAAATTATATGAGGCATTTTCTTCCTTCAAACGTGTCACTACTGGCAGTACTGACATGTATTACACACCAGATGAATTCAAGACACAGAGACCCATGTTTGTAATCAACACTTCAAAAAGAAAAGAAGTTGTGGTGAATGACAGGACAAACATTAAAATTATCTGTGAATTCCATGAGGCTTTACCCGATGACACCATATGTAGTGTTATTCTCATAGGTGAAAAATCATATGTTTACGATGTAAGAAATGAGCGGGTCACGGAGCAATTCTAGAGGCCCGATTCAAACACAGAGGCCCTTTGGATATAAAACAATACTTTACCGTCAGAAAATATATTACCTACCCATTTTATAGCACCTCTGCTCATGGCAGAAAAGCTTTTATATATATTACCTACCCAAATAACACAGCACATCTGCCAAAAAGCCTAAATTGCAATTATTCTGTTGCGACAAGACCAAACCAGTTTGCATGACAATATCCGAGAAGGCAATTCCTCAATATGATAGATGGTAAGTAATTTTCCTGAAAAGAGCATAGTGTAGATAAGAATTTCTCTTTGAGTTCCATGACAAATGACATGTAATTTCCCTCGGAAAAGGCACAGTATAGGTAATGTCAACAGATATAATCTCCCAGGCATTTACTAATGACGATGAATAATATGTTATTTCTCTCTGAAAAGACACAATATAGATTATATCTGTTGACATGCAACTCCCAGGCATTTACTAATGGGACTGATCAAAAGATTATAAAAACATGGAAGCATGTTTGTTCGCTCCTTTCCCATTGTATATGTCGGGCAATTGTTTACGCACAACTCGGGAAGCAAAAATCAATACATAACAAGGTTATGGCTAGACTAGAGGGGCTCTGCATATAGATAAAAAAATTGAACCTGGCATCCAATTGAACTTAAACCTGAAGTAAATATGTATAGGTGGGTATGGATACAAGTTTATAGACAAAAATCTGCTTGAGGGGGGTTGATACTTTCCGAAGAGCATTTTTACAAAACTCTTGGGTTAGGCAGGGTGCTACACTTGAACAAAAAACTCATATGGACATGTTGAGCAAGTTTTAAGTATGCGCAAATCAATCTGAGGGAGCTCTTCCTTTCTGAAAAATTCCCGAGGGCATTTTTACAAAAATCTTGGATTAGGCAGGGTTCCACACTAGAGCAAAAAGCTCATATGGCCATGTTGAGCTTGTTTTAAGTATAGCAAATCTGCTTGAGGGGAGCTCTTCCTTTCGTGGGTTTAAAGTACAGTCAATACCACTACTTGCTACCTATGGCTCGGCGTCGTGCCGGTACTTCCTTCAGTTCGAACGGCGTCGAAGGAATGCTTGAAATGGGCGTGGGTACAGTGTAACATTTAGCTGCAAGTGGTACGAGTTCGTTGATCAAATTTTTATTTTGTTCCGTGACACTTTTAATTTCTTTACCTAGACCGCTGATGGCGTTGATCACAGGTTGATCTTGACGTTTCTTCTCTTCGTACAAACCACAATTCTCGGATTTCCAACCTTTGAATCGCTTCACTAGATATTCACGCAACTTGAGATTGTCCTCTTCTTGAAATTGACGTTTTGACATTTTTCTATATACGTCGGAACGTTTCTGAAACGTCGAATTCTCAGCCTATACATTCGGTTCTCGTAGTTTTCTTGCCGTCACCCGCTTGAGACTATCAACTTTTCTAACACTCACTTTTTTGTTATAATGGTTATTTTATATATACGCTTGAGACGTTTGAAAAAAAAGAACGTTTTCTTTTCAAATTTTATTTTTTTGACTGTTAGGTTCTCGACCGTTGATTTTTTTTGAGTTGATTTTTTTCTTCTCGTTGCAAATCTGAAATTGTCCTCTTGTTAGCCTCTGAGACGTCTAGATAAACGTTTATTTTATTCCTATACTTTCCATGATTTGCTTTTCGAGTCATGTCAAAGGTCACGAATCCGAAATCACCTTGGTTCCAACAGTGGGAGCAGAATTTAGAAAATAGATTGTAATTCATGTCAGCCCCTACGTAATCATCATGTGCGTGTTTTAAATTGGTGTGGTCTTGTCGAAACAAGCGAATAAAATTAGCATTATCACGTAGCAGTTGTTTCGGAACCTTGGAAAAAGTTTGTGCCAGGTAGAAACAATCTAATCCTTTGTGACGACCTCGAGTGAAAAAATTACGAATCTCGTTTTGATTTTCCAAGATCATGTCGTCGAACACGACAACGGAATTCTCGAGACAATCATCCAGTGGAATGATTTCAGATGCGAAAGTTGCAATATCCAGTCCCTCGTACAGTTTCATAAGTTGCTGGTATTTTGCTTGTTCGAGACTTTTCGAAAATACGTGGAGGTGTCTGTTTTCCCAGTCTAACCAATTGTTTGCGAGGATAAAGTTATCAGTGAGCAGTGTCGTCTTTCCGCACCATGAAGGTCCTACGATCAGACACCGGTAGTGCTAATTGGTTGTTTCTAAGTCATACTTTGTAGGTATCCTCTTTTATCCTCTTTTTTATCAATTGAATATCAGTTTTTGACATATTTTGACAATTTTTTGTCGATGTTTTAGCGTTTAGCGATGTTTTAGTAAAATTTCCCTTTTTCCCCACTCATACTTGGTAGGTATATCACGATCTTACGTGATATAACTTAACCTATCCTTTTTTTCCTTACTTATTGTTTCAAAATATTACTTTGTAGGTATCCTCTTTTTATCAATTGAATATCAGTTTTTGACATATTTTGACAAATTTTTGTCGATGTTTTAGCGTTTAGCGATGTTTTAGTACAATTTTCAATGCGTGATACCGTCTGCACCCAAGTTGCTATATCGCATCAGTGCATCGTTGTCGTTGGCCGCTCTTCGAAATGTGATTCTCAGTCTCAGGGTGAGTTGTTGTATTTGATTGCCCGAAATATAGCTCGGTGGCCCCCCAAACAGATTTTTCCTAAGTCTTACCGTTTCCAAGATAACCCCACTTCCGGTCGCCATTTTGGATTTCCGAGCATATGTTCTATTCATATTTTACTTACATATAGGTGTACATGATGAATCACCAAACAGATTTTTCCTATGTCTTACCGTTTCCAAGATAACCCCACTTCCGGTCGCCATTTTGGATTTCCGATCATAGGTTCTATTCATACTTTTTCTCACGTATAGGTGTACGTGATGAATCCGCAAACAGATTTCTCCTAAGTCTTACCGTTTCCAAGATAACCCCACTTCCGGTCGCCATTTTGGATTTATGATCATAGGTTCTATTCATACCTTTTCTCACATATAGGTGTACGTGATGAATCCGCAAACAGATTTCTCCTAAGTCTTACCGTTTCCAAGATAACACCACTTCCGGTCGCCATTTTGGATTTCCGATCATACGTTCTATTCATAATTTTTCTCACATATAGGTGTACATGATGAATCCGCAAACAGATTTTTCCTAAGTCATGAATTGGAGGATTCTATGACAACCAATATTAATTCTCGTAAGAGAACAGAAAACACAAAAAATAAACAAAAAAAAAATCAATACTGTGGTCACTACAACAAATAGTCTTCTTCAACCTCAATCCAACAACCCAAAAATCATCATCCTAACTAGAACCATGTAACTATCTGCCATCTGTTAGAGGTTTTGTGAACTAAGTGGTGCTTTGTTTGTGTGTAAAAAAAAATGCAATGCTTTTTGCACTTGGTTATCATCACCTAACATGTGATTATTGTTTTTTAAAATTAATTACAACTGAAAACTAATAATTAATATTATCTAAAGTTAGTAATTAATATTATACAAGTAATTGATATATTTTTTTTGTTCTTGTTGCTAGTGTTGGGTAATTATAGTTGTTGCAAAATATAGCTCTCGCGTATGACAGTTTCTGAGTTTTGTTGGGTATATAAGAACAATTATACACGACCTCTCTCGGTTCTCCTCCGTAGCCGTGCGTGTTAAGGCGTTCACTCGTTCTTGTCATTGTTCGTTCTATGTGTGGCCTATAGGTTCGAACCCGGTCGCGGTCGAAAGTTTTTCAGCGTGTCTAGGAGTCTTTAACAGTGTGTATATTTACTTCTCTGTGTTGAGTCTACGGATTCTGAACGGGGTTGTTTAATGTATATGTTGTTCTTGATATATATATATATGGTGTTCATGTATGTATCCAAAGCACATTGGAAACAATATTCGATCATTAGCTGCGTTCAACCACTGCTGCGGTGGAGTGACCACCCCCTGTCCCCGGGGGTCCCACCCCTGTCCCTGGACCCCTGTCCTCGGGGTCCTATTCCTGTCCCTGGGCTCGTGTTCCCGGGAGTCCCTTTCCCCTTGTCCCTGGACCCCTGTCCCCGGGGTCCTATCCCTGTCCCCGGGCTCGTGTTCCCGGTTAAGTTAGGTTAAGTTAGGTTAAGTTGTCTATGTCTATGTGTAATGTCTATGTCTATATGTAATGTCCATGTCTATATGTAATGTCCATGTCTCTGTCTTTGTAGGTTTTTTTTTTGTCCTAAGATTTTTTTTAACGCAGAATTTCGATTGATGAAAAAAAAATGGTTCCATGACGACCTATGTTTATTTTGGTATGGGTGGACAGAGGACACGGAGACTCGACCGACGCACTAAACCCGACCTTTCTACGACTATTCGTTCAAAAGTTACGAGTGATCAAAATTTTTGAAAAGGGGTGGGCTAACTTCTTACCCCTTGTCCCCAGGACCACCAAAACTTGGTATACGTATTCTACACCTCCAAAATCGACAGGGGGCATCTAACGATGCCGTATGGGGGTGTTTTTCGATATATTTTTTCGATAACTCTTACCATTTTCGATATTTGCAATTGAAGATTTTTTTAACGCTGGACTTAGAAAATTTTCGGTACATTTTTTTTTGTTCCATGACGACCTATGTTTATTTTGGTATGGGAGGACAGAGGACACCGAGACTCGACCGACACACTAAACCCAACCTCTCTACGCGTACTCTACGTCACCAAAAAAGGTTAAAGGTTCCAAATAACAATAGTTAGAGTTTCCCCAATCTAGTAAAGTGGATTGGTTGAAATCTCCAAGGCGTATTTTGCATTTTTTTTTTCAAATATGAACACGTTAAAACTGAACTGTCTCGGATTTTTGAGTTTTGTATTCGCCCTGAGAAAATTCTATATAAAATAACATACCTGAAAATTATATTCACAGTAGATTGATTTTTTTGAGTTTTGTAATCACCTCAAGAAATTGTATATAAAATAACATACGTGAAAATTGTATTCACAGTAGATTGAATTCTTGAGTTTTTGTATTCGCACACAAGAAATTCTATATAAGTAACATACCTGAAATTCTATTTACAGTAGATTGAATTTTTGAGTTTTGTAATCACTCCAAGAAATTCTATATAAAATAACATACCTGAAAATTGTATCCCTATATACTAGACTTTTTGATTTCTGTGATTTTGGAGAAAGCAATGGCATCCACCACCAGTTTCAATCGTAAAAATGATAAAACTGAATGTGTTACTTGTGGGAAGCTAATCTCAAGGAACAATTTATCGGTACACAGGGCAAGATGTAGCGAAACAGGTTCGAGAATTAATTGTTCGTCACCTTCTAAGTCTTGTGCTCGATGCGGAAAGATGATTAGCATTACAAATTTAAGTAAACACCTGAAACTTTGCAAACCATCGACCGAACAAGGAACATTGAAAAGAAAAATCGATGATCTAGGAACCGAAGCTTCTATTTCCAAACAAGTTAAATTATCGGATGAACGCAAACCAATTAGATCTGCATTTAACCGTCATATTCAGGATTTCTCTTTTACTTCGGAACCAGGCTGCGATATTCTTAGTTTCTTGCGTGAAACGAAAACATCCGTGATAAATATTCTAAAAAATAAATTGGAAAATAATTCCATAAAAGTATATGTTGATCTATTTTCCGAATACGAAAAAGTCGATGGTACAACAAGAGTTTTTTATCATCGAACAAAAAACCAGGCTCTTCATTTGGCGGACGTCGATAATTTGGACGAATTTTATTCTGATCTTTCAAATGAAATGGTTAAGAAACACGACGATTTCGAGGCTAAAGGGTCGGGATGGTCTCTGTGTGGAAGTCCTCACACGTTAACTGTTTACATGAACCGATTCTCGCCTCTTCGCGCTTCCAGCTACGTTCCTCTTTCACCGAACATTCAACACAAGAGGGCTGTGTTAAATATACAGAACAGTGATAACAAGTATTTTCTTTGGTGTGTGTTGGCGGAACTTCACCCGATTCATTGGACAAATAATCCAGAACGGGTTTATCATTACAAACAATACGAGTCCGAGTTTGAAAGTGTAATGTCTGGCATCGAATACCCGATGACCATATCTGATATATCAAAATTCGAAACACGAGCACGAGATGCAGAAGGAAAACGCTTAATCATCAACGTGTATTCCTATATGTTGGATAAACGTGTCGTGCATCCCGTCAGGATAAGCGATGTCGACGATGATGATGCTCGTGTGATTAATCTTCTTCTAATTTCAAACGACAGTGTTCACCATTACTGTCTCATTCGTTCACTATCACGCTTGGTCAGAAGTCAATCAACCAAGCATGCAAACAACATCGAAGTTTGCCCGAGATGCCTAACCACGTTCGACGATCGAAAACAAGTCGATTATCAAAATTACACCGGACGTCAAATTGCTATCGAGAAACTTGCCGAACATAAAATTTATTGCGGTGACAACAGACCGACTCGCATGTTGATGCCGAAATCAAAAGAGGTCGAAGAATTTAGGATGCATAAGGCATTGTTAGAGCATCCCGCAATTATTATTGCTGATTTTGAGTCTTTTCTCAAACCGTTGTCGTACTGCGAACCAGACCCCAAACTTTCTTCCACAACACCGTATCAGTTACACGAAGCCTCGAGTTTCGGATATGTTGTTGTGCGACAGGATAGGATAGATGAACCGTATGTTTACCGAGGACCAGACATAATCAAACATTTTTTTGAAAAGATGGTTGAAGAGGTTGAGACCATTGGCAGCCTCTTACGCGAATCGAAACCAATGCTTCCATTATCCAGCGATGAACTTCAATCTCACAATAACATTGAAACGTGTCCGGTGTGCGATCAACGTTTCACCGACGAGAACCGGAAAGTATTTCACCATAATCACTTCACCGGAAACTACATCGGTGGAATTTGTAACACGTGTAATCTAAAGATCCAAAAACCTACCTTTGTCCCTATATACCTTCATAAAGGCAGCAGTTACGACTTCCATCTCTTAATTCGGAATCTTGGATATGATAGACAAAAAATAAATATTCTAGCAGAGAATGAAGAAAGGTACATCAGTGTCAGCAAGCGAATATTGATTCCGGGAACAAACAAAACTGTGGAGATGAGATTTTTAGATTCTTACAGATTTTTATTTGCGAGCTTGGACGCTCTTGCAAGCAAACTTTCGGCTGAACAATGTAGAATAACGAGAGCTAGTTTTCCCAAAGTAGACATAGAAATGATTAGACGTAAAGGGATTTATCCTTACGAATATGTTAGTGATAATTCTAAATTTAACGACGACACTCTTCCACCTCAAAAAGAATTTTACAGTCGACTCGGAGAGAAAGGAATCACGGATGATGAATACGAACACGCGCAACGGATGTGGGACAAATTAGGATGTAGGACACTCGGCGATTATCACGATGCCTACTTAAAACTGGACTTGACGATACTCGCGGATGTTTTTCAAGCATTCAGGAAAACGTCGGCGAATATTTACAAATTAGATCCTGCATATTTTTACGGTCTCTCGGGCTTAGCGTGGTCTGCCATGTTATTACAGACAAAAATAAAACTCGAATTGATACCGGACGTGGACATGTTATATTTTATCGAGAGGGGGATACGAGGTGGAATGGTGCAATGCGTACAGAGACATGCAAAAGCAAATAACGTTCACATGACAGAAGAATACGATCCTAATGAACAATCGAAATACATATTTTATGTGGATGCAAATAATTTATACGGACATGCTATGATACAAAAACTTCCTTACGGCGGGTTCGAATGGGTGGATACCACTTCCATTAACATTAATAATTTCAACGACTGTGAATTTGGCTTGTTTATAGAGGTGGACCTCGAATTCTCCGACCATCTACACGATTACTTCAAAGATCTACCTCCTGCACCCGAACTAAAATGTTCGCCTGATTCAAATCAACGTAAGCTTCTGTTAACATTGGATAGGAAAGAGAGATACGTTCTCCATTACAAAAATCTTCAGTTCTTAATTGAGAAGGGAGTTCAAGTAATAAATGTGAGAAGAATAATGAAATTCAAACATTCCGAGTGGTTAAAACCTTACATTGAAAAAAATACGTATCATAGAACACGCGCCACGTCAGATTTAAATAAAGATTTTTTTAAACTCATGAATAATGCTGTTTACGGAAAAACAATGGAGAATGTCAGGAAGGACGTGGACGTGAGATTAGTTCCCGATTCAAATAAAAGTAGAAAATTGATAGCATCGCCGACATTCAAATCACGAAATATATATGATGAAAACCTGGCCCTGTTTGTGATGGATAAAAAAATAATCAAGTTCAACAAACCAATCTACGTGGGGGCGACGGTTTTGGATTTATCTAAACTGCATATGTTTGAATTTCATTATAATGTCATGAAACCCTTCTATTATGAAAATATAACACTTTTGTACACGGACACGGACAGTTTTATTTATTCCGTACAGACATCTGACCTCTACAACAATTTGAAACAACCGAAAATGATTGATCATTTCGACACATCTTCCTTCCCTCAACCAAACAGATTTGATCTCCCTTCTCGCAATAAAAAAGTGCTTGGTAAAATGAAGGATGAATGCAACGGAGAAATCATTCTGGAGTTCGCCGGCTTACGTTCCAAAATGTATGTGGTGAAAACAGAAACGAGCATCACCAAAAAAGCCAAAGGTGTTGGTAAAAATACCGTGAAAAACAAGCTTGTGTTCGAGGATTACATCAATTGCCTCTATTCACAGTCGAGGATTCTACGTTTGGAGACAAGGATACAAAGCGTAGACCACGTGCTTACCACAAACAAAGTTAGGAAAGTAGCATTAGATCCGCATGACGATAAAAGATGTATTTTGTCTTGTGGAATCCACACGTTGCCTTGGGGACACTATCGTTTAGAAATTAGTAAAAATTGTAGGCAATGCAATTGAAAAAAAAAATAAACTTAAATAACTATAACTAAAATAAAAATAAAAAAAACTTTAACTGTCTCAAATTATCACATACACAATAAATAACTAGCAAGGACAATGAATCTTTTTGGTTTCCGAAAGCAAACAATGGAGACTGTACACCGCACGGCAGATCATGAATTTCTACCTTCCATGTTATCTAAACTCAACGGCCTGTTGATCAATCAATTTTCGGAACGCTGCTCTTCTTGCTGGAACAGTGACGATTTCGGATTCGTGACGATCGACATGACGAGGAAACCCAACGACGGAAAATACAGAAACAAAATCAACGACTTTCTAAACGTTGCAACGTTTATATAAGAAACGATAAAACGTACTGTGATACTCATCTTCACGATTAGTTAAACGTATCATTCATTCGCTGTTCATATTTTCCATCCTTAAATTCTAATAATTATGTATCTTATCTAACAACAGATTAAATTAAATACCAAACAAGATCGAGAAGCAATTCCCAAAACATTATACTAAAATATTAACATTATAATAACTGTCCTTCCATAGCCATTTCAGTCTTCAAACTGCTTCCAACAGCTTCCGTACGTTGATTCGCGATTAGTCAAATATGTCAAATGTGACTGCTATTAGTAAACGTACGAGGAAAATAAGTTTTGTAGAAATTCTCTTCTCAATAAGAATACTATATTACTACTTTTATTACATTAAATATTAAATAATTAATTAATTCTCTAGCCCTCTTGATTCTGAAAATGTGTGGTTACAGTTCAATTTGTACTTATCCTGAGCAAAATTGATATATATTCTATTACAATCTTTACAGATTCTAAGGCAAAAATTAAAAAGCAATAAATATGATGCATCTTTGTTTTATAACTTTTCATAAATTGTATATTTGTCAGACATATTAACAAGATTCTTAGGTATTCCAAATTCGAATAATTTATCTTTTTAGCATCTTTAACTTCAATCAAGTTAGTTTCTGGAACTACAGGTTCTGCTTCATTTATTTCTGATTTATCTCTTACATGAACATTTAAAAAGTCATTAAAAACAATTCTTCCATCTATTTAAAATAGTCAGCCATTTTTCATCAAGTTTAGTTTAGGTTGCTACGCCTTTCTAAATTTATTTGCACTTCTGTTACTTTTATTTCAATTGCGTCGATTTTACTTTTCAAGTAATCTCTATTTTTTTTTGTTACTTCTAAACATGCTGTTTTTTAACCACCTAAGTCTATTTCTATTAGGTTATGTGAACCGTTGCTGACTTTTTCTTGGTTTATACATTATTTTAACTGTTGATTCTATACTATTATGTACGTACTTTCAATTCTTATTTAAGTAGAAATAAGTTTTATTTTTTTTAATTCATTTTATACCAGAGATTGTAATTTTTTTATAATGCCATGTGATTTCATAACTAACTAACTAACTAACTCTCTAGTCTTCTTAAACCCAAAGGTTCGTAGCTGCAGCAACACAAGCCTTCCATCTTTCCATCTATGTATTCTTAACCATCCCTAGCAATTTCCTTTAAATCCATCTCAATATTGTCCTTCCATCTTCGTCTAGGTCTCCTCTTACCATCAGGTCTCCCAACAAAAATCCTGTAAACTCCTCTTTCTTCTCCCATTCGGGTTTTGTACCACATAGTCTGTCCACTTAAGCCTTCTTTATTTAATTGTTCTAATAATATCTGGACATAAATATAAATTATGTAATTCTAAATTATGTAACCTTCTCCACTAACCTATTTTCTCATCCCTTTTAGGTCCAAATATTTTTCCCTTTCTCTCGGCCACCTTCCAGAATCTCGGAGGCAGCGTGTTGATAATTTTCATCAAGTAACCTATGCCCTTGTCGTCGTTCACGATGAAGTTGGAAAGTTTGGTGCTGATCATGTCCACGATGCCAACCTTCTCGTTTGTAAAAATTACGATTGCCTGCATTCTCTTCACCGGCTATCACTAACAATCAGTCGATGAGTTTTCTCACGTCGTCCACCCAAACGAATTCTTTGGGTAACGTGTTGTAGCGTTTGACGCCGCTTCCACTTTTCACCTTTCACATCCATATAATACTACAGGCAGAATTACTGTTTTGTATATTTTAACTTTTAATTTCTTAGAGAGAAGTAACATGCATTTCCTGAATTAAGCCTACTTTTGTTTTATTTCCTCTTTAATATAATTTTCATTTGTTAATATCTTTTATCAATATTCCATAAGATTTGGTTGCCTGCAAAAGTTAATCCGTTTATCTCCTTGTTAGTAATAGTATTTTATTTATATATCATGTCAGGTTAGAAAAAAAAAGTTCGCGCCTCAGTCAGTTCAATGAGTTGTGTAATAATATTGTCTGTTTCAGCGTTTGACTCATACCAATTTCAAGATATTTTAGCGAATTACGCCGGTTTAAGCTAAGTTCGTATTGCTAGAAGGCCTTCGTCGTTGCAAGTCACCTAACCCATTCACTAAGAAATAAGAGAAATAAGAGAAAAAAATGTTGACGTACTGAAAAAAGTTGACTTGTTCACCGAGTTCAGATGTTTACTCATTGATGACTCCGTCGTTGTCGTCTATCAAAAACCTAAAAGTACCTTGGAAACAGTGAGAGTTATCGAAAAATCTCCCCTTGTCGATTTTTTTTGGTGATGTAGAGTACGCGTAGAGAGGTCGGGTTTAGTGTGTCGGTCGAGTCTCGGTGTCCTCTGTCCTCCCATACCAAAATGAACATAGGTCGTCATGGAACCAAATTTTTCATCAATCGAAAATTTTCTAAGTCCACAGCGTTAAAAAAAATCTTAAATTGCAAATATCTCGAAAATGGTAAAAGTTATCGAAAAAATATATCGAAAAACACCCCCATCCTGGTATCGTTAGATGCCCCCTGTCGATTTTGGAGGTATAGAATACGTATACCAAGTTTTGGTGGTCCTGGGGTCAAGGGGTAAGAAGTTAGCCCACCCCCTCCCAAAAACTTTGATCACTCGTAACTTTTGAACGAATAGTCGTAGAAAGGTCGGGTTTAGTGCGTCGGTCGAGTCTCGGTGTCCTCTGTCCACCCATACCAAAATGAACATAGGTCGTCATGGAACAAAATTTGACCCCCATCTGTCGAAAATTTTCCAAGTCCAGCGTTAAATTGCAAAATGTCTCGAAAACAGTAAGAGATAGCGCGAATATCCTTCCCGTTGACCCTCTTGTCGAGTTTGGTGATGCAGAGTACGTGTACCAAGTTTTCGGAGGTTCTTGGAGGTCAAGGGTGGGCCAATTGCCAAAAAAGTTTTTCGTAACTTTCGAAAGGATGACCATAGAGAGCTGGGATTTCTTGCGTTAGCATCGTCTAGGTGTCCTCTGTACTCTCATAACAAAATTGGCGTAGGTTGTCATCGAACCAAAAAAAAAAAAATTCCGAAAATTTTCCAAGTTCTGTGTTAAAAAATATTAAATTTGCAAATATCTCGAAAATGGTAAGAGTTATCGAAAAAATATATCGAAAAACACCCCCATCCCGGTAGCGAAGCTATCCCCCCTGTCGATTTTGGAGGTGTAGAATACGTGTACCAAGTTTTGGTGGTCCTGGGGTCAAGAGGTAAGAAGTTAGCCCACCCCCGCCCAAAAACTTTGATCACTCGTAACTTTTGAACGAATAGTCGTAGAGAGGTCGGGTTTAGTGCATTGGTCGAGTCTCGGTGTCCTCTGTCCTCCCATACCAAAATAAACATAGGTCGTCATGGAACCATTTTTTTCATCAATCGAAAATTTTTTCCAAGTCCTGCGTTAAAAAAATTTTAGGACAAAAAAAACCTACAAAGACAGAGACATGGACATTACATATAGACATGGACATTACATATAGACATAGACATTACACATAGACATAGACAACTTAACCTAACAACCGGGAACACGAGCCCGGGGACAGGGATAGGACCCCGGGGACAGGGGTCCAGGGACAAGGGGAAAGGGACTCCCGGGAACACGAGCCCAGGGACAGGAATAGGACCCCGGGGACAAGAACAACATTTACATTAAACAACCCCGTTCAGAATCCGTAGACTCAACACAGAGAAGTAAATATACACACTGTTAAAGACTCCTAGACACGCTGAAAAACTTTCGACCGCGACCGGGTTCGAACCTATAGGCCACACGTAGAACGAACAATGACAAGAACGAGTGAACGCCTTAACACGCACGGCTACGGAGGAGAACCGAGAGAGGTCGTGTATAATTGTTCTTATATACCCAACAAAACTCAGAAACTGTCATACGCGAGAGCTATATTTTGCAACAACTATAATTACCCAACACTAGCAACAAGAACAAAAAAAATATATTAATTACTTGTATAATATTAATTACTAACTTTAGATAATATTAATTATTAGTTTTCAGTTGTAATTAATTTTAAAAAACAATTAATAACATGTTAGGTGATGATAACCAAGTGCAAAAAGCATTGCATTTTTTTTACACACAAACAAAGCACCACTTAGTTCACAAAACCTCTAACAGATGGCAGATAGTTACATGGTTCTAGTTAGGATGATGATTTTTGGGTTGTTGGATTGAGGTTGAAGAAGACTATTTGTTGTAGTGACCACAGTATTGATTTTTTTGTTTTTCTTTTGTGTTTTCTGTTCTCTTACGAGAATTAATATTGGTTGTCATAGAATCCTCCAATTCATGACTTAGGAAAAATCTGTTTGCGGATTCATCATGTACACCTATATGTGAGAAAAATTATGAATAGAACGTATGATCAGAAATCCAAAATGGCGACCGGAAGTGGGGTTATCTTGGAAACGGTAAGACTTAGGAGAAATCTGTTTGCGGATTCATCACGTACACCTATATGTGAGAAAAAGTATGAATAGAACCTATGATCATAAATCCAAAATGGCGACCGGAAGTGGGGTTATCTTGGAAACGGTAAGACTTAGGAGAAATCTGTTTGCGGATTCATCACGTACACCTATACGTGAGAAAAAGTATGAATAGAACCTATGATCGGAAATCCAAAATGGCGACCGGAAGTGGGGTTATCTTGGAAACGGTAAGACTTAGGAAAAATCTGTTTGGGCATTCATCACGTACACCTATACGTGAGAAAAAGTATGAATAGAACCTATGCTCGGAAATCCAAAATGGCGACCGGAAGTGGGGTTATCTTGGAAACGGTAAGACTTAGGAAAAATCTGTTTGGTGATTCATCATGTACACCTATATGTAAGTAAAATATGAATAGAACCTATGCTCGGAAATCCAAAATGGCGACCGGAAGTGGTGTTATCTTGGAAACGGTAAGACTTAGGAAAAATCTGTTTGCGAATTCGACGACTGCAAGATCAAGAACGTTTATCTGAAGAATGGCAGGAATGAAGTGTTCCCGCGCGAGAATTACAACCTCGACATGACCAAAGATGATTATCTAAAACTTTACGAAGCTTACACCGCCTACAAGCGCGTGACCGAGGGAAACGTGGACATGTACTACACACCCAGCGAATTCAAAACCCACAGGCCGATTTTCGTCATCAACACCACGAAGAGGAAGCAGGTGGTTGTCAACGATCGAACCAACATCAAGATCGTTTGCGAGTTCCACGACGCGCTGCCTGCCGATACTCTGTGCAGCGTCATCCTGGTCGCCGAGAAGTCCTTCATCCATGACGTGAAGAACGAGAGGGTCACGGAGCAGTTTTAAAAAAAAATCCTAAAGAATTGCCACTTACTAAAAAAATCAACAAGGTTATATAAAATATAATGTAAGTTAGTTCGTTGTGCAAATAAAAAAAATGATAGGTCACTGAAGATCGTAAAAAAAATCGTAAGATAGGTTAAGTTATATCACGTAAGATCGTGATCGAGTGAGGTGTTGGCAACACTGCGAGAAAATAAGGCTTGTGTCTTACAAGAGCAAACCATTAAGTCGAGCCCCACCGAGCCCCACTTTCGGTTGGTGAACTCTCTCTCCATTTGGGTCTACTACAGTACGGTGTGCAAATAAAAAAAATGATAGGTCACTGAAGATCGTAAAAAAAAGAAAAATCGTAAGATAGGTTAAGTTATATCACGTAAGATCGTGATCGAGTGAGGTGTTGGCAACACTGAGAGAAAATGAGGCTTATGCCTTTCAAGAGAAAACCATTAAGGCGAGCCTCACCGAGCCTCACTCCGAGCCTCATTTTCGGTTTGTGAACTGTCTATTTGGGTCTACTCTAAAGTAGGTCAAAGCATGTAGAGGCTCTCGTGTAGTTTAGCACCTAATAAAAAAAAGGATAGGTTAAGTTATATCACGTAAGATCGTGATATACCTACAAGTGTGAGGTGGGAAAAAAGGGAAATTTTACTAAAACATCGCTAAACGCTAAAACATCGACAAAAAATTGTCAAAATATGTCAAAAACTGATATTCAATTGATAAAAAAAAAGGCTACAAATGCATACCTACCAAGTACGAGTGGGAAAAAAGGGAAATTTTACTAAAACATCGCTAAACGCTAAAACATCGACAAAAACTTGTCAAAATATGTCAAAAACTGATATTCAATTGATAAAAAAAAAGAGGCTACAAATGCATACCTACTAAGTACGACTTTGAAACAACTAATATACACTACTGACACCGTATGCTATCGGGGAGCAATTCGCCGTTCATTTTTTTCGTTTGACTTCCCGAATCAGGTAAACGTTTCACAACATTCCACGTACTCAGAGAATCACTTCGTTCGAGTCGATCCAACTTGTTCCCGGAAGTCCCAGCCATTTCACCAAAAGTTTGTCACCTCTCTTACGTAACACTTTTTCGATAAGGTACGTGTCGGGGTATTTAGTTTTAGAGAGTTCCTCCTCGTAGAAGCGCCCCAATAAAATTTTACCGCCACTGTCCTTTATTATATACGTGTGACGGTTCCCGGGTAAAACTCGAACCACGGTAAAAAGTTCCGTGCTCCAGTTTCGTGTGAAACCCTTGTCGAACGTTCGCTTCAATTTACTGATCCTGACCTGGTCTCCAATTTTGTATTTAGGACTGTTTGTCGTGGGTGTGTACTTTGGGGAGTAAACTGTAGAAATTAAATGCTGCTCGTCGGACTTCGTAACGTCAGCTGGCTTCATGACTATCGTTCTGTGCATTGTGTGATTATAATCGTTAACGAGTTCCGGAAGAATGGTGACCCACTTGTAGCTTCCCTGAAGCGTAAAGCGTGACCAAATGCGCGATTTCAGAGTCCGATTGAATCTTTCCACGATGCTGGCTTTGACGTCACTGAAGGTCGAGTAATGTTGAACGTCGTGTTTCCGAATGAACTGCCTGAACGTGGCATTGTAGAATTCCTTCCCGTTGTCCGTGTGCAGAAACCGAAGTCGTCTGCCGCTTTCGCGAAAAATTAATTTGAATACTTCCGTGACGCATGTTCCCGTTTTGGCTTTCAAAGGTAGAGCCCATGCGAATTTCGAAAATGTGTCTATGACGATGAGGAGGTACTTGTTGCCCTTCTTCAATTTATGTACATTTTTTAAATTGCCGCTGCTCATCTCCACGAGGTCACTTTCCCAGAGGTCATCGATGCCCTTGGTTACCACCGCTAAACATTCGTAGTTGCGGCGTGCAGGTTCGACGATGGCTTGCCTAGACATTTTTAGAGATTACGTTTGAAGAGAAGTACGAGCGTGATGGGATTCAAAGAGGATGGCACCTCGCTTGTGTTTTGAATCATCAGCTTATCACCGGCACTTACGTCGAAAACAGTAAGATCTTCGTCTTAGTGTATTTCATATATGTTGTGCGTTTCGTTCCAACGTGCCAGAGGAATGTTTCCTGCTTTCTGGACACCAGGATTCGATATCAACGTCATGGTGGGAACGCTAGCTTTTCTGCCATGATACCAGTATGTAAATTCGTTTATCTGAATTGTGCCATCGAGGAGAAACTTGTAATACGGATGATAAGGATGTAACATGTACAATTTGTTACCTTCGACGAACGTGGAGATTCTCTGTTGATTGGGTACGCTGTTGATTTCGATGGCTTGCAAGGTGAACAATTTGGCGATTTTAGTGTCGACGCTGAGCAGATTACTGTGAACGTGTCCAAGTTTATTTTCAATGGGCAACAAATGCTCGACTATGGTATCCGTTATGGCAGAAAATGACGGTTTGATTTTCACTTCCACGTTCAACTGCTTGTAGTTTTCGTTGAGTTCTTGCAACTTGGCACCGAAAGAGGCCAGCGTCGATTCCTGCGTGGATTCCAGCACTCCAACTTGATCTCTGATGTTGACGACAATGTTCTGAAGGTTCCCAACTTGACTCAATTTCGAGCTTTTCTCGGTAAGATCGTTCACGATGCTTCGCATCTCTGTAAACTGCGTGTGAAGATCCGTGACGCTCTGCGAAGTGGGCAAGGTCGACACCAGCGAAGTAATTTCATCTCGAATCTGTTCCACGTTTGCCGTTTCCGTTTCTAGTCGTTTCAGCATTCGAGATAGGTTCCTTTTCAAAGCGTGTAATTCTTTGGGGGTGGGGAGATTGGAAACCGTACTTTCGAAATCGCTCAATGAACTTTTGATGTCACTCGAATCGGATAATGCCCTCACTGCCGTTTTCAATTTTTCCAAATCTTCCTTCGTAGGCACGCTCGTCTGTAACGATTCCAAGTCACCCTGTATGTTGTCCAGTACGTGATGAAAATGAGCAAGGTTCGATTCGACGTTCAAATTTTCTAAATATTCCAGCTTCTGCTGAACCGTGCTTAACGTGTCTTGAATACTCGTCAACGCGCTTGCTTGAACGTGAATATTTTTTATTTCTTCGTTGATCAACTCCAAAGACGCCTGAAGCGTAGCGATGTTGGTTTGAATGTGTTCTAAATCTTGATAAGCCTCCAATTGAATTTTTATGTTCGCAACGCTTTTACTGATGACCTGCAGTTCGTCTGACGATGGTAGGTTTGTCATTGTATCTTCCAAAGTCTGTAACTTGGATTTAATTTCTTCCAACGTGCTGGTGAATTCTTCTTGTAATTTAGAAACGACGACATGCAAGCGTTCTACATCGATATAACTCACAACGGTTTGAAGTTCAGAGAAATTCTTTTCAATTGCGGAAGTTCGTTCTTCGATTTCGAGTTTCAATTTTTCCAAATCTTTCGATTGAAATTGCTGTAATTTGGCCAAATCATTTTGAAGCGAATCCACGCTCAACTGTATATTTTGAACGTTGTCGTAAGAAGGTACATAAACATAATTTTTTATTATCGTTTTCAGTTCGGAATTGATTTTCAGAATAGGATCGAGACATTGCGTTTGGAGCGTAGCGATTTCCGATTGTAATCTATTGTTTAAGGTCTCCTGCAAAGCAATCAAATCGCTCCTCAACTTTTTAACTCGAACGTCGAGCATGAGAATCCCTTCTGCGTGGTCTACACGCTTGGTGTGGCCGAAAATGTCGTTAGGCATTATGGTTATTTATAATAGGATAGGTGATTCGTAATTCTACGAAGAAAGGAATGAGTTTGTCGTAATCTCCGAGGAGTTGAACGTAAAGATAATCTCCTGCAGACACATCGTATGCCATGTTAGAAAGCATCTTGTCGTGCTTCATTCGAAAAATGTTCTTGCCGGTAGAAATTTTGATTTCGCCTGCGTTCTCCGGATTCACGGTGATCCGAAGTTTCCCATCGATCGGAATCTCGTAGAAATTTAAATTGTTGTTAAAGACGTAAAAAATCTTGCCGACCTCGTCATCGAATTTCGTCCAAATGCTGTTGAGGTGAATGATCAACAGGCCGTTGAGTTTAGTTAACACGGAAGGTAGAAATTCATGATTTGTCGTGCGGTGTACAGTTTCCATTGTTGGTTTCGGAAACCAAAGAGATTAATTGTCCTTGGTAGTTATTTAAATAAATTTTCTATGGTGTGCCACATTTTTTCCCTTGTAGATCGAATAATAAAAGAGAAGGTTTTCTCTGCAGCGATGCAATTCAAAAGACTCGAACATGTAATTATGTCATTAGATCAGGATGAGAAAAAAAGGTAAGAGTTGCATTTAATGAGCTTCGTTAGAGCGAGCGTAATGACTTCCACTTTTTCATTGCCTGAGGCCTTCCTCTTTTCCTCTCTATGTTTTTGGAGAAGGCAAGACGGAAAAAGACAGCGAACTTCATGGCTATGCGGTTGGAGTGCACACACGTCACATTTGTCGCTTCCATTGCAGTGGCCCCACTCTCTTGTGTGGATTTGACAATCAAGAACACGTAACTTGTTGTCTCTGGCATCCAATGCTACCTTGGTTACGCGCGTCGTGTACAGTTCGTGTAATGTATTCGCAATGCGATGATCGGTGCTGAGTTTTCTTTTACCTTGAAACAGGCATTCTTTGTAGTCTTCCATGGTGAATTTACCAGTGCTTGTTTTTCCTACCCCTTCGCTTTCCTGATCTCTTTCTTATCTGCAATCTTGACGCAGTACATTTTGGCACGAAGCCCCGCAAATTCGCTGATGTACTTCCCGCCAACTTCATCTTTGTATTTTCCAATCGTCATTTTATTTTCTGTCGAATGCAAGTGATGGCCTGATGGTAAATTACTAAAATCAAAAAGATGCTTCATCGAAGTCAGATCATGTTGTAGGTTTGGTGTTTGGATTAGAAAAACGAAGCTATCCGTGTCAATATAACATATTTCAATGTTATCTCCATAAAAGGGTTGAAACTGATCGTAGTAGGATTGGTACATGTGCAATTTAGAGAGTTCAAGAACGGTGGCACCTATGGCAATCGGCTTGTTGAGCATCACTTGCTTCTTGTTCTTCTCGACGAATATCAGATTCTCGTCGAAAATGGTGAAGTTTTTGAAGTAGGGGGAATTTCTTTTCGTCCGTGACCAACGTTGCGTCGATGTATTTGCACACGTTCTCCATCGTCTTGCCGTAGATGTCGTTGTTGAATAGTTTGTACAGATCCTTGTCTGCAGGGGATGTTGATTGCGCTCTGTGTTGTCTGTTCTCGGCTATGTACGGTTCCAGCCCCTTGCATTGTCTAAACTTCAATCCTCTATGTATTGTCTTGAGCTGCAACCCGTGACTTATGTAGAATTGAATTAGTCGGTAGTGTAAAATATAATTCCTCTTGTTCTCCACGCTTAGTATCAGTTTTGGCTCCGATCCTCCTCCAGGTGGCTTCTCTTTGGTGGGGGCCAGGGCCAATCCGTGATGTTTCTCGTGAAGCGTTTCGGGATAATCGAGATCCACACAGCCCCATTCGTTATTTTCGGTCCAGTTGAGAAAATCCTCGGAGGAGAGTTCCTCTTCGTTCATCCATTCGTAGCCGCGGATGGGAAGACACTGCGACATGGAATGACCGTACAAGTTGTTGACATCCCAGTAGACAATGTAGGTGTTGGGCTTCGATGCATCGTAACCAGGAGAATGAGGATTGTTTGCGAGAGCATGGCGTCGGGGACATTGGACAATACCACCGCGTATCGCACTCTCCATGAAAGCATACTGTTCTTTCTCTGCGATGAGCCCCAGTTCTACGTTGGTGTATTTCATCATAGATTCCCAAGTCAATCCCGGCGTCGTGAAGAAATACGCAGAATCCAACTTGTAGATCGCGATGCATCTCTTGCGAAACGACTCGAAAATGTCCATGAGAAGGGTCACATCCAATTTCACATACAGGTCGTGATAGTCGCGTAAAGTTTGGCAATTGAAGGCCGTGCACACACTACGAGCGTGTTCGTAGTCCTCTTCGGAACAGACGTCCTCCGTGAGGTGAGAATAAAATGCCTCCCGGGGTGGAAGTTCTGTCTCGTCAAATTTGTTGAAATCATTGACGTACTCGTAGGGGTAGACGCCCTTGCGACGCAACAGATTCACATTCTCATCCCCGAAGCATTGCTTGGTGGCCACAACATCTTCGTAGCCAAGTTGAGTTGCAAGGGTGGCGAGGCTGGAGGACAGGAAATTGAAAGAATCCAGGATTCTAACTTCTACACTTCCTCCTTCTTCAAGAGGGATCCACACTCTTACTGCAATATACTTCTCGCTCGTTCTAGGGATGATGCTGATTCGAGTCGTGATATTGTACAACTCTTTGATGAACAGATGCGTATCATATTTTTCTGTGTAATGCAGATACACAGCAACAAAATGCGACTCCTTAATTTTAAGATTACAGGAATTACAGATGGTGTTCAGGAAAAATCAATTCTGATGGTTATGGTGTACGACCTTGTGATTTTCGGGAGTGAAAGCCTGGTTACACTCCGCACATCTTGTTGCCGTGTCATGTCTCCGTTGTTGTTCCGTTGTGAGAGGAGGTGGAGAAACGTAAGGGCCTTTCAGGCTGGGTGCAAGTTCTCTTGCACATTCCGCTATCTTCTTAACAAAATTTTTTGCCGCATCGGGTCCGCAATACAAGATGACATCATTTAATTTTTCTCCGTAAATGGATAAACTGCAAGGTTCGTGGTGAAAAATTTGTATTTTGCTTGAGGTAGAGGGATCAGGGTTGCAAGACGTCATGGGAACTTGGAAGCTTTCAAAGTCGGCATAAAGGACAACGGGATGGTGGAGAAGAGATTGGTGTTTCTGAAATTTCATCTTGGTTCCGGGTTCCGGCATGACATCTTCGGGTTCTGCATTCACGGAGCCAAAACACTTGTGCTGTACTTTCATCTTCTTTCCCCCGCGAAAAATTCTCAAACACCGATCGCAAATTTTAATCTTATCGTGATGCTTGCTGATCTGTCTTCCGACTAGGCGAGAAAAATTGCGAATCAAACTGTAACGGCCATCTACAAGCAAGAGTCGAATTACATTATTCTGGCTTCTCGCAGGTCTTAACACACAAATGTCGCCGCAATCGTCAACCCCGAACACAGAAATATCGAGATCTTCTCTTTTTTCTTCTCTATAGTTTTTTAAAAATTGATTAATCTTATTCAGGGGCACAGGATAGAAAATTCCTTTCATTGCATTCTTGTATCTCCTCTCGTATCGGGTGTAATTGGAGAGACGTTCGGGTGTATTATTATTGGCGGGGTGTAATGAGGCGTTGACAGACCACAAGAAACTCTTCTGATCTTTACTTTCTATGTTTAACACTGCATTTTGCTTTTTTTGAGCGCTGCGTAACGGTTTGAAGTTGCACACTCGAAGCTGTAACATGTGGCTGCGACCGCAAAGACTCCATCCACTTCCGCGACCTTCAAACGCTTCTTGTTTTTGTCCCAGATGCTCAAATAGCCGTCTCACAATTTCGTCAAGATCGTCGTGATTGCCCTCATGTAAGCCTTCGCACCCTACGTAAAAGCTGAAAGTGCTTGTCTTGTCCGAGACAACTTTCTCATACAGCAGGGTCAAGACGAGATGAATTTTAACTGCAACATTAATGAGGCAATCCCGTAATTTATCAACTACCAGAGATTTCACATTGTCGAGGAACGTAGTCGAGTCACACTTTTCGTCACTTCCAGATCTATCCGTCATGATGCGTGCACTTTTATTCAAAGCACTGCCTTCATGCGCATCAATGCGAGATTTCTTTGCCGGGGGGACATCATGTTCCGGTAGACGACATTTTTTCAAATGCCTAGCAATATTAGGTTTAGAAACCAGCTTCCCACAGTTGCGACATGCCATTTTCCCGCAAAAACCGGAGGGGCCTGGTTGCGGTTCCATTTCTCTGTATATATATACTCTGTTATTTATATACGCGAAATTTTTGGGGGGGTGGTGGTGGGGGAAAGCGCACTGAAACAGAAGGAAAAAAAACTAGAATAAAAAAAGCTGAAAAGTGCTAGACATTTTTTTCCTTCCACAAGTGCATGTATATATATTAGACGCGAACAGTGTGTGTGTGTGTGTGCACTGGTTTAGGAGGTAAAGAAAAAGAAGAAAATGTGCTGCATGTTTGTGTGTCAATTTTTTTATGACTCCTCTGAATATGTGTGTGTCAGACGCAAAACAAAATAAATATATCATGAAAAAAATAACACACTTGAAAAAAGAACTTACCTTTTAAGAGAGAGAGACTTCAAAAAAAAACTTGTAGCTCACTGAACTTCCACGATGATATGTATGTATACTGCCAGACAAACAATTAAGGATACTGAACTGCCACGATTGACGTTCACTATGATAATGATGTACAAAAGGAGAAACTGGTGCGTTATATAGGAACCCCACCCACGCGACCACCTGGATAAAACACAATGAGCACTATAGTCAATATCCTAGCAAATGAACCCCGTTGGCCGATTCACTCATGCGTATGTGTGTGTGTTGCCCTGGTACAAACGAACAATGCTATATACTTCCTATTTTTTTTTCAACAAGACTTTTTTGACGCGCATGTCCTGGGGGGACAAATGTCAAAAATGGTTCGTTGACCGATCTACCCATTGGGCGTTTTAAGGTCTGCTACAAAGGACAATGCTACTTCATACCTTTTTTTCAGCGGACCGGATGTTTTTCTGGACCAAAAAAAAAATGACAAATGATCGTTGACAGATCCACCACACCCATGAGTAATTTTGGCTTGGTACAAAATAACAATGCTATACTTCCTACTTTTTCACCCGAGAGCAATTGACATGAGAGAGAGAGAGAGACAGTGGTTATTTTTTCCGACATCCGACGAATCCGACCGAGCAGTAAATTAGATTACGACGGCGATCACATAGTTCAGAATGTCACCACGGACGTCGTGCCCGAAATTCACTCTGCTTACACGAATCACCTGATGTTTCAACAGGATGATCTACAGTTGCGGTATGTTCACCAATCAATTAGCTTCCGAGATTCTCTGACGATTCTCAAGAAGGACACGGCGAGAGTTTTTTTAACTCTCGTTCCTACACGTGTTTTTCAAGCTGCAGGATTTTTTCTTACCAAGCTACGCACTCGAAAGAGGTTTTTTTAGACCGGCTCAACAATTACTGCGCCGAGTGTTTCACTCAAGGCCCAAAACACTTGTGTTTTTCCTTCGATGATGTTCTCGAATTGTTAGATAGACAAGCTCCTGACGCGACAACTTCCCCCAAAATAAAAAAAAAAAACTCCTCTCTGCACTTCCTCGCGTCCGTCGGTTTCTCACGGTTCACACCCCCCCCCAACCAATCTGGAGCAAATTTTCTCTCTTCGATAAATTGTCCTTTGCGAAAAACGTGCAAATTACTTCAATGGGTACGGCGCCTCGTGTCTGTGGGAACACGTTTCCTCAAGAGTAGAAGTGCCCAAGTGGATTCCCCGCTTGCTCGGCATCCCAAAGCCTACAAGATTCTGCAGTGGCTGTTCGGCACGCCCGGACGTTGATTTGGAATGATCACATGCAGATGATCGAGATCACGTCCAAAAAATCCAGAGGGAGAAACGCTCGTGTACCTGAGCAGGAACGTCCAAAATTTCTTGAAAATGGACGATCGGATTTTATTCATGTGTCGCAGGTACGATAATTTGAAATCTCGAAATTCTCTTGCCGATATACGCGCAGCGTTGCAGAAAGATGCCGTCACGACCGAACCGGTCCTCATCCGCTGTTTATTATACGTGTTGGATGTTGTAGACAGGATAGAACGGCATGGACGATGATGATGTAAATTATTTTGTCGCCTGCGCGACGAGCGATGTCGGATATGAATTTCGGATGGTTGATTACCAGATCCTTCGTTTGGACGCGAGGGTGAAAGAAGCGAAGGTTATGTAACCGCAGCCGTTAGAACCTTTTTTCGTTTGGGCACCACGCACCCTGGCGGGGTTATAGGGGCCAGGAATCCTAAAAAAAAAAATATTATTTGTTTGTTTGCTTGAAAAAAAAACGTCACAATACGGAAATAATGAGAGGCGCGCGCGCGCGTGTGTGTGGCAGACATATCACATCGTTCCGAACTTTACAAAGGTCACGATATATAAACATAGCCGGACTTAGAAAATTACGATAAGGCGCATTCATCCTTCAAGGATGAGAAAGTGCTTTTACTCATCACTGCTTTTCTTCGCTGTGAAACATCGTCAATAAACATCGGCAATAAATGAGGCGCGGAACGTGGAGAGAAAGTGAGTTTTTGAGGTTTTGGTGCGATTTTCTTAGAGGTCAAAAAATCAGGGCTGGGGTCAAAGGTACATATATATACTACTACAGTGCCTGGATCCCGTACTCAAAATTGACGCCGAGCTTAAATCGCTGCTGCAAAAATATGCCGACCTCGCGTCAATAGACAACCTCGAAAACCTGGCACTGAGTGTAGGCAAGCTCCAAAACGAACTTGTGAAGCTGCAGCAAGCGCAAACTTCTGACGTGAAACAGCTGAAGCGACACTTGAAAGACCAAACTAGCACCATCCAGACTGAACTGCAAAACATTATCCAGAGTATAAAAACTCAAGATGACTACGATCACGTGAATGCAAGTTTTATCAAATTGCACGAACAGTTTCAATCGTTCGAAATTCCTACGTTGGAAAGCATCAAGGCTGAGCTTCAAACGGACGCTTTGCATGCAGCCATCAACGAAGTCAAAACTAAACTCCAAACGCTAGAGGACTTCATCAGCAATATACCTTCGTCCAGCGAGCTGAATGCTATTGCCCGTAGCGTGGCCAACATCAAACTAAAACTTGAGACCTACGAAGATTTCGGGAAGTTGCAAGGCACCATAGCCCATATTGAGGATGCTCTTGCTGTCACTAAAAATGATCTAGCAAACGTACACGAAGCACTGGAATCCCAACTGCCTAGCATCAGGGATACACGGGCCAGCGTCCAAAAGCAGATCTCCAAGCTTGAAAATCTGAATACCGAATCCGAGTTGTCCCATTTCCATCACTTGATCGAAGATATACAGGCTAAGTTAGAAACTCTACAATAATCCACCCCCTTCAACCAGGACAACATAACGCAATTGCAAGAAGGCATACATGCTGCTGCTGCTGCCTCCGAGTTGGATGCGGTGAAAAAAGCTCTGGAGTCGCTCCAAAATACGGTGACCACCCTGCCTACCTTGCAGGAACCGAAAAGTGTAAAGAGGGTTCTCAACCGAATACTCAAAACCGACGACATCAAAAACATCCAAAACGAAATTGAATCGATTCGGGGGGTCTGTCGCAACCTTACCCACCAACCAGAACATCAGCGAGCTACATGAATTATTTGCGGAAATTAGAACCCAGGTCCACGACCTCGCAATACAGAGCTCCAAGTTGACACTTGTGGAAAGTCTACAGCAGATTATTGCCAGCGTGAAAGAGCAAATTGGTAGTATAGAGGCAAGCCAGGAATCAATCAGCCATATCCAGTTTCAGCACCCAACTACATGATTTAAACGAAAAATTTAAGAGACTAATTGTCGATGTGAAGATCAAGCCTGACCATGACACTGTTGTTCATGCTATCGAGGAACACCTGGAATCGGTGAACGGTAGATTGGAGGACGTAGAGAGTGTGGTTCGAACCAACGTGAACACTCTGAACGGCAGCATCGACAATCTATAGTCCACAATTATCATAGAACTGTACAGCATTCCAAACAGAGGTTTTCCTCGCCCTTCAATCCTGGTTCCAAACTCTGTATGACTCCTGCAAAAGTCTATCATCAATTTTTCCTCGCTGGCACACTTCAGTTCGTCAAGATTTCCTACTGGTCTTTGCCTCACGCAACCCACTACCCAACCATGACCGTGACGAACACCGGTGACTACCCTAAAATAAGAGGAGTGGAGTTGGTCGATTTCACCCACCCCGAAACTCTCGAGACTACCTATGCCGAAGATGCCACTCAAATTATTGACATAGAAATAGGAGACAAACTGTACATAGAAAACCCGGCATTGTCTGCAGCCAGAAATCCCATCTAAGCTATATTTTTATTTTCGCGCAATGTCTAGGCAGGCAATTGTGAACGAGCTGCACAAACCTGCACGACGAAATTATAAACGATTGGCGGTAGTAATCAAAAGCATTAACGACCTGTGGCAAGCTGACCTTGTGGAAATGAGCAGTGGCAACTTAAAACATTTACATAAAATCAACAAGGTATACAAGTATCTTCTCACCGTTATACACACATTTTCAAAATTTGCATGGGCTTTACCCCTCAAGGCAAAAATAAAAACGTGTGTAGAGGAAGCATTCAAAAGTATTTTCGATGAAAGTGGCAGGCGACCTCGATTTCTTCAGACAACGGAAAAGAATTCTACAACTCTGTCTTTCGGCTATTTATTCAAAAACAAAATATTCAACATTACGTCACCTCTAGTCACATCAAAGCCAACATAGTGGAACGTTTCAACCGAACTCTCAAAACACGCATGTGGAAACGATTCACGCTTCAGGGGAATTACAAGTGGCACGACATGCTTCCGGAACTTGTTAACAGCTATAATTACAGTTTGCATCGCACGATTAACATGAAACCAACTGACGTCAACAAATCTGACGAGCAGCGTTTATTTTCTACGGTTTATTGTCCAAAGTACAAATTTACAAGCAACAAACCGAAATACAAAATTGGAGATCAGGCGAGAATCAGTAAATTTAAGCGTGCGTTTGAAAAATGCTTCACTAAAAATTGGAGTACGGAACTTTTCACAGTAGTTCGAGTCTTACCCGGAAACCGTCACACGCATATAATAAAATATAATCGCGACGAAATTCTGAAAGGCAGATTTTACGAACAGGAACTTTCAAAACAAAATACCCCGACACATATCTTATTGAAAAAGTATTACGTAGAAAAGATGACAAACTGTTGGTGAAATGGCTGGGACTCGAGGCAAAAATGTTGGATAGACAGACGCAAACGAGGTGATTGTGTAACAGGTGCTTGGGATGTGGTACGGCGACTGCCAGATTTTCCATCGGAATTTCAGGATAGGAAAAATGGCGAACTTCTACTCGACAACATTTGCTGCCTCGTTGTTGGACCTTCTGGATGTGGAAAAACAACGTTACTTATTGATAATTTTCTTCATGTACCCCACTGGTTAAACTGGAAGAACAGACACCTATATGTTTTCTCCAAAAGTTTGGAGCAACCGAAGTACTAGGGACTAGGCATGGCTATATTTGCTTCTGAAGTGATACCACTAGACTGTTGTCTCGAAAATTCGGTGGTGGTTTTTGACGTTGTGAACCAGTGAGTGTCCCTTCATCATAGGTGTGTCGTCCACGCGAGCAAGTACGTCCTCCTCACCGACATGATGGTCCGGACGTAACACACCCGATTCACCAAGGGTACGGTGCACGTTCGAAAGCAACCTGCTGTCGGGGTGTCGCCTGTCCGGATACCTTTCTCGATACAGGCGTCCAGCTGCTCGACCATTGCCATCTGCAAGGCCATAGACAAAATGCATGTCACTCAGTTCTACAAATGTGTAGCGTTCCATCGTACGGTGAGGACAGTCCCAATTATGGAATACTGTACTTCAGTGCACAGGTGGCACACACACACACACTGGTCACAACGGACACTGGTCACAACGGCTTCAAAACAACGTACTCAACTGTCGTACGTCAAGCACACCACCACCGCACCGGCTCTTTCACTGACACGCTCCCTGACGCTGCACTTCCAATTTGGCACTGTTTACGCAGAACAGACGCTGTGGTACAATCAGCTGACGTTCCCGAGCCACCCGTGCCTGTGCTCTTCACTACCTGACCACTGTCGTCAGGTGGGGCCATGTACTCTGGGGGCTTGTCATCTTGGAACACATGTAGCGTCCTTCATTCTTGCACCATTCACCCACAACACGTACTTCGTCCGTCTTGCTCGAGCCGACAGGGAGCACTACCTACGATCGTGTGGTGTTTTTGTACACCAATGTGAGGTGACCCAGCAGTTGAACAGACGTGCATACCCCCACGTAGCTTCATTCCACGGCTGTCCCACGCAGTTTGTCTGTCCAGCCTCGCTCGGCCCGGTCTCACACCCACGCTGCAGTGTGAGGCTGCGGTGGTGTGAGGCCACGGTTGGTTTCGGAGCGGAAGGCTGCGGCCGAGGAGGGACTCAAGGTGTTCGGCTAGGGTTGGGCTCGGAAGCAAGCAGCCGCGTCAGGTCTGGGGACCTGGTGATTGGGCTGGACATTTTCCTCCATTGGTGTCGTCCACCGTACGGAGTGGTGGTGTCCGTACGACACTCCAGCAGCCTTTCGTCCCCTCCCACCCAGCGATGTGCCTCCGGCTTTATTTCTAAGAGGCTGATTGTGCCCCATCACGACGTTTGTAACAACGTCATACGGGGTACGTGGTCCTATCTGTACGTGCACCTTTGCGTGGCAAAAAACCTCCTGTGCCCGTAGTTGCTGTGTTTGTCCTGCTGGCGCACGACCTCTGTGTGACATCCCCTCGGTGCTGCTATGGGGACTCCCTCGTCCAGCATTTGTTGTCTCCTGGCAAGTACCATTCCCCGTCCGGTCCTCTTTCTCTTTTGTTGCACCGTGCTTCGTTCTTGCTGCGGTGACTCCCCACTGTGTTTGGGGACTCCTCATGCGCTGCATCGCCAGCGCCGCCATTTCTACCCCGAACCATATACGCGTCTGTTGCCTGTCGAGTGTCACGGACCACTTTGCTTGCATTATCGGTGTGTTTCTTCGTCCTATGTCGTCCTCCCGTGGTTTTGCAACCCCGCACTACTTTTCTCGACTGCACTGCTTCAGTCATGGTGTTTGTTTCCCGCTGTGCAATTGTCACTTCATGCTTCATTGCTTCTTTTGACCCTACCGTTTTCGATCGCTACACTTTCCCTTCACTTGTCTTGCGGGACACTCCTATTTCCTTTGTGGAACACCATGCGCATGCGTTGCGCAGCTGCCGCCTGGTGTTTTTCGGATGGGCGACTTTGGTGTTCCTTTTGACTTCTTTTATTCCGCTTTTATATGTTCATTGGTACTGGCAGTACAGCGGTGTGAAGTTCATTTTCACACGTTTTCGGCGAATTCTAGCTCCTCACGGAGGCATCTCTCGGCAAAGTGGAACGGGCACTTTCGTCTCTATTTCATGGGAGGTATCTGTAGTTTTCGTTTGTACCCTACCTTTAGAATCATCCTGTATTTTAAGGTGGAGTGAAAATATAGGGCAATTTTTTTAAAAAAAAATGAAGATGCCTGTACTGGGACAAGCTGTGTTATTATACAGTTAATTAACCCTAACTATTTCAGAAAACAGAATTGATTTTTAGTGGTGCCCCAGGGTCACTGAAGATTTCATATTGAAAATCAGCGTTTACTCACCGAAAATTATAACTTTTTATTTATTTTCCTGAACTGAAACACAGAATACCCTGTTTCCTATGTAAACAAGTGCAAAAATAGATATTTGAATATAACCATAAAGTTGTGCTACCGAAATACATAAAATAAACTACCCAAGTACCCATTAGTACCCAAAATATGTAACAATGTTAAACTTTTACACTTACATATAGCCCAATATCGTAATACTAATTACTTTTGCAACTTATATTCTTTCTTAGTGTGAAATGTTTTCATCAATGCTCTTGACTTGATAGTTGAAAAGATAAATCCATATCTTTGCACTGGTGTATATACCATCACCACAAAGGTCATAAGAGTTGTCAAATTATTTGAGGGTTTATCAGTCGATACACACAACCTTAGCAGTCTTGCAGCTGTTGATAGCCACCTAGAATGGTTTAATGGGCCTGGTTTGCGATTCGCTAATTCATCACTGCAGTGTCAATTTGATACACTAATACACCAATTATAGAGATACCTCTGATCAGTACTTAAGTCTTCAAAGTCAACATTCCCAACAAGCTGACAAGAAGAAGGAACATTTATTGGATCGAATCGCACAAGAGGTTGTTTTTCGCAAGTTTGTAGAGCTTTTCCTATTTCCCCAGAAAAATATTTTGGACCAGTTGTGAATTAATCAATTTTCTGAAAGAGATGGCGCAGTGGGAGTTAATTTATATGCAGCAAACAAATAAGTCACTGGAGGGGTCTATCAAGTTATTTTTTGAGTAAAACAATAACTCCTCCTTTGTTTCCTGTATTCACATTTGTACCATCACATCCAACTGCTAAAAGATCGTCCATACTTATTTCCTTCCTAGCACAGAAGCTCAAGATCTCATTTTTTATAGTGATACAGTGACGTGTACTATATACTTGGAATTTGCCTCCTGGACTAAAGTTACATGCTCTTCTGTTACGACGCGACCATAATTCTTCACTCATCTCTTCTCATTAATTCTTCTCTGGTCCTTCCTGCCATCAAAATACAATCTAGTCAGAGTATCCAAACTATCAGCAGCTGTTTTCCTGACTTTACTTCTCTCCCTTCTAACCTTGCTCCCATCTATCACTTTAGAAACAACTGCATCACTAATAACACCTTCATCTTGAAGAACTGCACTAGCAATTTTAGCTGCACTTCTGTCAGATATGCGATGTCTGTCACACTCACTAGCAAAATTGTGAAGAGGCAACCGCATTTGAGTTTCGTTTGAGGTTAATGAGGAATTCGCTAAAGTGGTGGGCATTCCCGATTTGGTTTTAAGTACTTTACTCGTGTCCCTGTCAGTATCTCAACCTTCTTCCTCCTTTATGGACTTCATTGAGGACTACTAGTAGCAGCATTGACACTACAGCTTGACAAATGTTTCTGAAGTCTTGCTTCTTCCTTAGCTTTTCTTGCTTGCTTCTTCTGCAATGCTTTGGATTTTTTTAAATCAGTTTTTCCAATGAACATGTTTCTCGTTCTTTGATCCAAAAGAAATTCTCTTTCTTGAATAGGTACTTTCTTCTCTCTAGAACAAAAACAGGTTGAAAAGCCTTTACACTTGCAACACGATATATCAAATAATGTAGAGTTAGCATGTGTGCAATACAATGCAATTTTTTCTTCTAGTTTTCTTCATTTTGTCTACGCTTAAAGGGCTTTAAGAGATTTCGATAGTGTTCGTGAAGTTTTTTCACTTTTGCAACGACTTGCTGATGTGACACTGATGGCAATGAAGCTTTCATCAAAATTCCTACCACTTGGTGAGAAACACTTTCACTAATTTCTGAAACATGAGGTTCCTGAGATTTTCTCATTTTGCTTTTAAAGGCGGATATGAAGATATAATTTCATCACATCCAGAATTCTCCATGTATCTTTCAATACGCTAAAATAAGTGGAAATATGAAAACTTCAGAGGCCTTGGGGCACCAGTAGAAATTGACCTAGAGAGCTGATTTTTTTTATTTGACTATCTGATACCAAAATTCAACTTCTTTGACTACATGCATTTCGAAATTTAAAAAGAAAAAATCTTCATGTATCTTTCAATACGCTATAATAAGTGGAAATATGAAAACTTCGGAGGCATTGGGGCACCAGAAGAAATTGACCTAACTAACTCCCTAGCCTTTTTAAAATCGAAGGTTCATGGCTGCAGCAACACAGGCCTTCCATCTTTCCCTATCTTGAGCAAGTTCTATATACTCTTTTCCATCCCTACCGATTTCCCTTAGGTCCATCTCAACGTTGTCCCTCCATCTTCGTTTTGGCCTTCCAACAGGTCTCTTACCATCAGGTTTCCCAACAAGAATCCTGTAAACTCCTCTTTCCTCTCCCATTCGTGCCACATGGCCTGTACACCTAAGTCTTCTTGATTTAATTATTCTGAAAATATCTGGCCATGAATACAAATTATGTAGTTCTAAATTATGTAACCTTCTCCACTCACCTGTCTCCTCATCCCTTTTAGGTCCAAATATTTTCCTAAGGATCTTATTTTCAAATACTCCCAATTTATGTTCCTCTTTCAATGTAAGGGACCAAGTTTCACATTAATATAATAATACAGGCAAAATTATTGTTTTGTATATTTTAACTTTTAGTTTCTTAGATATTAAACGAGAAGACAAAAGTTTATGAAGAGAGAAGTAACATGCATTTCCTGAATTAAGCCTACTTTTTATTTCCTCTTTAATATAATTTTCATTTGTTAATATTACTCCTAAGTATTTGAATTTGGAAACTGGTTCAAACGAGTTGTTATCAATAATTAGATTTTGATTATTACCTAACACTTGGTTTCGGCCTGTAAGCATATATTTAGTTTTCTCTTTGTTAACTTCCAAACCTATCTCTTTAGCAGATTTGAAAAATATTTTAGCACTATTCTTAATTGTATTCACATCATCCCCCAGTAAGTCTACATCATCTGCATATGCTAACAACTGAGTCACACCATTTCATTTTAGTCCTTCTTTAGTTTCTTTTACCTTCCTAACAGCATATTCTAGGGCAAAATTAAAGAGCATTGGAGATAATGCATCTCCTTGTTTTAAAACATCATGAATTGTAAATTTGTTAGACACATTAATACCCACACGAATTTTACTTTCTGTTTCACTGGTGCATACTTTTATCATACTAACAAGCTTCTTAGGTATTCCAAACTCTACTAATATATTATGCAATTTATCTCTTTTAACCGAAACATGCTTTTTTGAAATCAATGAATAGCTGATGGACATTTTGATTATATTCCCACTTTTTTTCAAGTGTCTGTCTGATGTGAAAAATTTGATCTGTAGTTGATCTGTTACGTTTAAATCCACATTGATAATCACCTATAATTTCATTAGCATATGGGGTTAATCTTGTTAAAAGAATGTTAGATAATATTTTGTATGTTGTTGAGAGTAGAGAAATTCCACGGTAATTATTGCAGTTCATTTTATCACCTTTTTTAAACACAGGAACAATTATGGATTATTTCCACTGTTGAGGGATTTCTTCTTTATTCCATATTAAACAAATTAATTTATGAATTTGACATATTAATGAATTTCCACCATATTTAATTAACTCAGCTGGTATTAAATCAATACCAGGAGCCTTGTTCTTCTTTAGCCTTTTAATAGCATCTTTAACTTCAGTCAAGTTAGGTTCTGGAACTAAAGGTTCTGTTGTGTGGACTTCATTTACTTCTGATTTATCTCCTACATGGACATTTAAAAGGTCATTAAAGTAGTTTTTCCATCTATTTAGAATATCGCTTGGGTCAGCTAGAAAATCACCGTCTTTATCTTTTATCAAGTTTACTTTAGGTTGCCACCCCTTTCTAAACTCATTTACACCTTTATATAAATCTCTGATATTTTATTCTTGCTGTTTGTTTCAATTTCCTTAATTTTGCTTTTCAAGTAATCTCTTTTTTTACTTCTAAACGTGCGGTTAACTTCTCGCTTTATTCTATTATAATTGTTTAGATTTGTATCATCAGAGTTATTTAACCACCTAAGTCTAGCCTGATTTTTTATTTCTATTAGATTATGACATTCATTATCAAACCATGGCTTACTTTTTCTTGGTTTATGGTATCCTATACTTTCCTTAGCTGCTGATTCTATTGCATTACGTATGTGTTCCAAATTCTTATTTACGTCTGTTTCATTTATATTTTCATCATCATTTAAATCCTGCAAAATATCAAATCTATTTGACAGTTTAATTTGGTAATCTTTCTTAATTCTTTCATCAGTAAACTTTCCTGTATCAAATTTTAGAACTATTAGATTTTGTTGCTTATGATTTATCACTGAGAGTCTTTCTCTTAATTTAGCAACTACTAAATAATGGACACTGGCACAGTCAGCACCTCTATGTGTACGAACGTCAATTATACTAGTATGCCTTCTCTTATCAATGAGAATATGATCTATCTGATTTTGAGTTTTACAATCTGGAGAGGACCAGGTATATTTATGGATAGAAGAAATTGACCTAGAATTTTGGTATCAGATAGTCAAATAAAAAAAATGAGCTCTCTAAGAAATTGACCTAGAGAGCTGATTTTTTGTATTTGACTATCTGATACCAAAATTCAACTTTCTTGACTACAGGCATTTCGAAATTAAAAAAGAAAAAAATCTTCATTTATCTTTCAATATGCTAAAATAGGTGGAAATATGAAAAGTTCGGAGGCCTTGGGGCACCAGAAGAAATTGACCTAGAGAACTGATTTTTTTATTTGACTATCTGACACCAAAATGCAACTTTTCTGACTACAGACATTTCGAAATTCAAGAAAAAAAAATTCACTCCACCCTAGTGTATATGCTGGGTGCCGCAACAAGGCTTCGATTTTTTTGAATTTGGCATTTTTGTTTGGTTTAGGCATAGCCATATGAACAGGTTTATGGTTGCCACAGTATTTTAAATGTTCAGCCAACTTGTTTTTAGCAATTTCGGTATTCTTTTTACGAACGCCATTTACCATTTTTCGATCATCAAATACAGTCACACATCTTCGACACACCTTGTATATTCTATTGGATTTGCCTAGTTGTTTTCTGACTAAAGCCTGAAGATTGCGTATCAGAGTGTAATGGTATGTACCGTCTCTATCAATTAAGAGCAGATCGATCGGGACAGCAGAGTCATCATCAAGGTTGCTGATTCTAAGAGGTTCTATCAAGCAATCGCCACGACTAGCAGAACAAATAAACACATTAATAGATAATGGCATACCATTGCTATATTTGGCCCTTTTTTCGAATTTATTGATATTCTTGACAGACATCGGATATTCTAAGCCCTCCATAGCATCATCAAAATCATGTTCGTACTGTCTATAATAAGATACTCGCTCTGGATGATCTAAGACTGGAAACAAAGCAGAAATAATACACCACAAAAAGGGTTTCTGGTCGGTATTTTCTACGTTAACCACGGATTTTTTGTTTTTGATATTGTCAGGTAAAAGCAGATATGTAAAACCTTGTAGAGGTCTGAATTCAGAAATATTAACATAGAGGTTGTGTGGAGATCCACGAAGACTCCATCCTGATTTTTTAGCAGCAAACTCAGAATGTTTGATAAGCAATTGGTCTATCAACCTGCTTAGTATTTCGTCTAAGTTTGTATTTGAGTATACAGGTACAGTTTCTGTTATGTGGGGGTGTGTAAAATTTGTGCCATTTGGTTTCTTATATTCAGTATACAATTTAAGAGATAGCTTATAAGAGCCATTTTGTGCATTTAGATTAGCTAGCGTATCAGGATTTTTACTGTTCAAAAAATTCCTAATATCACATCTCTGATACGAAACGGTAATCCCTTAGTTGCCCGTTAAAGCTACTATGAATGGGTGCATTGCATGGTCGCTTTGCCGGTCTAGTATTATCGGATTTTCTTTTTAGACCAGATGTAGATGGATGTGGGGGCAATGTTGATGCCTGTGCAGAACAAGAGCCTATATGTCTATTGAAGTATGCCTTGCAAAATTTTCTATGGCATTTTGGGCATGATTCAGTGGGCATTTTGCGTTTCTCGGGATCACAATTGGTGCTTAGCCCAATTGGGACTAGATATAATCTTATCGCATTGATTACAATATTTCTGATTCGGAATTTTTGGTTTTGGTATTTATATATAATTTTTTGGGGCTCAAATCAAAACTATATGCTTAATACAAAATATCAGTTTGGTTCAGCAGTGTGCTTTCTATACTTAGTGTGTATACTTAGTGTGTTACTATTTTTGGTTTTGGTATTTATATATAATTTTTTGGTGCTCAAATCAAAAACTATATACTTAATAAAACTATATACTTAAAAAAACTATGACAGGTCGTAAAGATAATTACGTAAAGATACTACCACAAAGGTATGTCTTGTAGAATAAACATTGATCTACAGAAGCAATGACCTACTACCGCAAATGCGTGTCTGCACAGGCATGTCGTGTACATAGAGGAGCAATGACCGCAAATGCGTGTCATGTAGCATTAATCTTGTATGACAAACTGGGACAGATATAAATTAGTGTATCTGCCTGACTCTAAATATGAGAGGATTATAACAGACAAGCTGGATGTGTCAAATATCAGAATACTTTATACAAAATATAAGCCTTTCGTTCAGTATACCAGAAATACATTTAATATGAATAATAAGAGTTTTTGTATATCAAACCGAACAGACCTCTAGTCCAGTCTATACGAGTCTGATCTAAATCAACTCAGAGGGGGTTCAAAATGTGGTCATAAGCATGTGGGCCAAGATAGTTAACAACACGTCCATACTCTTCAACCACTCTCACAATACTGACTGATCTGTAATGAAAAAACTCTTTAAGTAACCTAAGCATGGACTGCGTTGAAAACATCCGAAACAGTGAACTAATCAGAAGACACTACATCATCGGATTACGTCATAATCAACCAATCAGAAGACAGCACGTTAGATAAATGTCATCATAATATTGCCTAATAATTTGTTGCATAATATTGCATAATAATTTGTTGCGCAACATGATGCAATAGAAGTAGACCAGAAGTAGACCAGAAGTAAACTTTTGGTATGTGTGTGTGTGTGTGTGTGTGTGTGTGTGTGTGTGTGTGTGTGTATGTAGCTAATAAGATTAAACTTTACAGAGTATTACACTAAAGGCAATAAGCTCATATGAGCATTTTGGCTTAGTTTTAAGTGTAGCCAAAACAATGCCAAGAGGGCCATATTTTTTACGATCCTATGGACAACAATCTGACAGATGCAGCTTTTGTATGTGTAGCCAAATCAATCTGAGGGGGGTCATACTTTTTACGGGAAATCCCCGAGGGCTTTTTTACTAAATTCTTGGATTCGACAGAGTAGCGCACTGTAGGCAATAAGCTTATATAAGCATATTGACATAGTATTAAGTGTAGCCAAAACCAGTCTGAGGGGGGTCATACTTTTTATGTTCCAGTAATAGTATATATTATACTACTTCTACACATGCATAAATATATGCACACGTATAAAATTATGCCACACTTTGTATTTGTTAAGTAAAGGTTAATTACTGTAGTCGTGTTTCTCTTTTAACGTCAATAACAAATGTATTTAAATATGTATTGTCTTTCAACAACAAGATTATAATATTGTAGTAACGCGCACCTTGGAAACAATTAAATTACTTCTTTTTACAAACGTCAATATTCTGATGCGAAACATGCATTCATATCATAAATTTGAGATTTGCGGATTTTTACGCTAACCAAGCAACAATTCTAGACTTTACCTCTTGGCGAGTAACAATGTTATTGTTACAATCAACAATCTTCAATAAACCTAATGGAATACCATTTTTGTATTAAACAATGCATCGTGCTTTCAATTAACAAATACTATTTTTACAATTGTAAAAGTTGGTTAATTTCTTTCAGCGCGCTTCAAAAACTTTAAGAACAGAGCATCTATAATTTTGCTTAAAACTAAATTGTATTCTCCCTCAGCAAGAAAATCCTTTTAAACTCGCCAGTGTTCAACACTCGGCAATCTCAATACATAATTTAACATCAGTCCCTAACATGGCTTCATATATATTGCTCACTAACAACCTCGATGCTTTTATCACACAGCCTTAAAAGTTATTCCATTTTTTTGTATATGATCAACACAAGAATTACTACGCATTCAATTAGATGCTCTTTGGGAAAAAAGGATGTAAATAGGACAAATTACTTTATTTGGTATCGTATGTTGCGTTAGCAATGCATTATGCACCTATTGTTACACGTCTCGATCAGACCAGTTGCATTTTTGCGACAATTCACTTGTTTTAATGAATTTGTGTCTAACACGAAATATTCGCAAGTTTTAAGGAAAATGCAATTCAACTTCCCAAATTGTACAGTATTTTTTTGATCCAACTTTTTACATTGCTCAGCGCAAGAATTGCAAATGACGTAATTTTCCTCTACAAGCAAATGCTATCGCAAAATATTCTCAATCACCAGGTTCGAATCAAAAAAAAGGGGCGAGAAACTCACGACGTTGTTTTAACGGTGTTTTGTGTAAAGGACGTGCCAATTACATAAGGAACATAGAATTTGATCACTTTTACACTTTCACCAAAATCACTGGTTATAGCACTGTTAAATTCGTAATAAACCACTTGTAACACTAAGTATAATGGCCACACTTTTTTGACAAAAATAAGTTTCATACCTTTGTATTGCACCTCAAATGATGTTCTCGTAATTGCGTCGACGTTTCTCCTTCCTTGCATGGTTGCTTGACGAATACTTATCGATTCCAAGAAACGTAGGTGCGAATTTCCAACTTTGCCCCCCCCCCCCCCCAGTCATAGGCGTACTCGCTCATTCCACGTAATATCGTCAGTAGTTACTGTATTATATTTCGTTGACGATACTTACAACTATGTGAACGTATTCCCCAGGCGTCGCACTTGCCGAAACGGGCCAAGTATACACGAGCCCCAATTCGAATTTTGCCGAAGCATGTGTTGCTTACGCATCAAGCTGACGCGTGATTAGATCTCAGGTAGACTGGTTGAAGTCAGAGCGAGTGACCTACTGCTGATTCACCTGCGCTGCTTTTACGTCAATGCTACCATTCGTGTGATACAAGAAATGGCCGGGAATAGCTGAACAGGTGCTGCCACACAGTGTGAATTTTTAGAACTACGCAAGTTCTACTTTAAGTATATTACGTAAGCGTTTTACGCCAAGAACACAGAGAGATGAGACTTGTAGAATTTTTGGTAATTTTATATAAAATAAACGTAGTTATTTACCGGAAATCTCTGCAAATTAAATACAAAAATACTACATCATCACAGGCTTAAAGTAAACAAGTTCACAGAGAGGTTTAAATTCAGAAAATGCATACAAGTAGTACAAGGAGAATCGGTTTCTCAGTTCATAGTTAGGTTGAAACACCAAGCTTCAAAATGCACGTATATTCAATACCTTGAGAAAGCTCTTGTAGAACAAGCTATTGTAGGATTGCAGTCTGATACGAAGCGCAAAATATTATTACCTCAAAGTGATTTAACTTTTGCTAAATTTTAGTAATTAGCTTTACAGCTTGAAATGCTTTAATGTGAGGCTATATTATTATCAGATCCTAAACATACAAATTCATATCACACGAAGTCTAGCTCTACATTCCATGATATGCCTGATAATTCATCGTATACTAAAGAATCATCCTATTCTCAAGATTCGTGTACGTTAAAGAAACCTGGACAAGTTAAACACGAAAAATCTTACATTAATCAGTGTGACATTTGTATAAAATGTCGTGTACAAAGACGATGTCCACCTTGGAATGTTATCTGTAATTACTGCAAATTCAAGGGACATTGGAGTAATAAATGCGGAAAGAAATAAAATCTTAAAGATAATAAATCTGAAGATGTCATCCAGAGCGCACCTACGTTATGGAAATACTGATGAGGAGCTTCCAGATAATCTAACAGCTCTCACGTTAAATCATCTAAAGGTAGAAGCGCTGAGTCAACATTCTGTATTAGCTGGATCAGCTGAACGTTCGGCATTTTCACTACAAAGTTCGGCAAGCAATGTATTGTCTTCTGAAAATTAGACAATTAACTGAACTATAAAATCAGGTGTTACTCAATGTGAGATAGATACTGGTTCAGCGATTACAATTTTCACTGTAAGACAATCCGAACAACAGTTTCCGAAATGTACAATTTCTGCTACAACTATCAGACTGAAAGAATTCAACGATGCTTATGTACAAGTTGTGGGACAATCTACAGTTATACTTGATTTAAATAATCAACAGTTTCCATTACCTTTATATAATCTTATGCAAAGAGCCGTTAACATATCTACTCTAAGGAAGATCATGGATAGATGTAATCAATCCTTCCTAGAGAAGGTTATTATTCTAGAGAAGGTTATTATTCACCAACAACATATCATTTTCTCAAGCTACCTCACGTTCAGGAGCTGCTACAAGTTATGGAGTTGCTACAAGTTCAGGAGCTGCAACAAGTTCAGCTGCAGGTACAAGTTCGGAGCTAATCCAAGTTCAAAAGTTGCTTCAATTTCAGGTGTTACTCCAATATCTCTAGATATGATATTGTAAGCAAGTAAAGAAGATACCTTATCAACTACGGTAATCGAGTTTGTTACTACTGGATGGCCGGCGAGATTTGACGCAGAACAGACACAGAGTGAGTGGCCTGTCTCCTTATTTTGAGAAGAGGAAACAAATCACATTTCAAGTGGATGTTTATTCTGGACGGCCAGATTCATTATCCCAAATAAGCTTTAGAATAAGATACTCTACTATTGCTTACATGACTGTCATATAGGGATCACCCGGATGAAAGAATTGTGTCATTCTAGATTTTGGTGGCCATCATCTAAGTGGCCTCCTGCTTCTGAAGTCTCGGAAAGGTGGCACGTGGATCATTTCTTTCTCGCGGGACGCAAGTTTCTCATTGTTGTTGATGAATACAGCAAGTGGACAGACCTGTGGTAAGTCCACACCCTAGATACAAAGGAGACTGTGCATTGGATTTTACAGTCATGTGCGCACCTAGGCGTACCTAAAGCTATAGTCTCTGACAAGGGTCCGACTTTCACATCACTAGAATTCCAACAGTTCTGCCAGAAATACGTTATTTCTCATGTCACATCTCCACCATACCCTAGCCCCAGTACTGATCTTGCAGAGAGGTACGTGCGGACTGTAAAGACTAGTTTAAGTAAACTCCTTCACGACAAACCAAACATGACTACTTTGGAATTCGACACAGGAATAGCCAACCTTCTTGGTATGATGAAACATAGAATTTATCCTCTGCCTCTGTGTTGTGGTACATTTTACGTTTCTGGTGGAAGGATGACACATTAGCCAAGTGATGAAAAGACATCTCATTTCAAGAATAGTGGGAGATATCGAGAAGATAAACAATCCTTTTTAAAGAAGAGTTATCAAAAGAATGATGCAGTGTGGGTTCAGTCACCAAGGCACTGAACTCCAAACTGTTGTATCACTTATCTCATAAATTACATACAAAAGCAATGTAAGAAACATTCTAAATTTTACGTCAAAGAACATTCATATTTTTAATTGTTGCTCTTCAACATTAGATTAAATTCTGGAAATGGTGACAATGTTCCAGGTGGTATATCTGTCATAGACAGGGTACCTGGTTCGCTAGCGAACAACAGCGCTACCAGGAGCGGAGTGAGAGGGAATCGTCCACCGTCATTTTTGACGGAATGTGGCTCATTAAAGTCTGACATCGAACCTTCCGCCACGCGGAATGACGGACGCTTCTTATACGAAATTGCCAACCCGACGCGGATAAACGCGACTTAGCTAGGGCGCAAGGCTGTGCCCTGATCGCCCGTGGCTACCGAAGAAAAAATCCTATTTTTTTCCCTCTGCATTATAATGTGCTTTAATGCGGCGGGTGATTAGCCTATCGGGGTGAGAAGTGACTCAAATTTAAAGCCGAGCATCGACATTTAACGATCTATGTACTTCATGCAATCAAATTCCCGACATCTACCATCATTAATAATCCTATCGTCGCTTCCAATTTCTATATAAAATTTTTACGCTCCAATGCAGATTTAAAATATTACAATACATTTAAATTAGAACAGCATTTCTAGTCACTGGCTATGTATAAATAAAATTTTCTCCCAATTTCATAATTTCTCCGCAAAGTAAGAAGCCAAAGCTTTGGAGGTAATTAACGACGCTAAACTTCATCGCTTTTCGATGAAACCGGCAAGTTCCACCACAAAAAATAGCATGTAAAACTAACGTAATCAATTTAAAAAACAAATGAAATGAAAGGTGGCACACACAGATTGGTTTAAATACCCTCACGACTGAACTGGCACTGTTATTTTCAATAAAATGGTTTACCTGTTTCTCGTAGTAGGCCTCGTCAGATAGGTGGTTATTAATCTCACTCACACAGAAAATCTATTTAGCTGGTTGTTGATAACTTAATTCCAAATTACATCTCCCTGTTCTCCAAACGTTAGAGTCTAAAACTGAGTCTTTCTCTTCAACTTTAATCGACAGACTCACTACCAACTTTTCCGTAAGATCAACCCTTTCTCTCTATCTAACTTCAAGCTACAACTGATCCTCTCAATCCTACAAGCAACAACTGATCCTCTCCCACCCCAAAAAAAAACACTTCTTATGCTCTCTCTCTTTCCCATCCAATATTTTGGTCCTCTCAATTATATTCTCTCTTCTCCTCTTTCCATTCAACGCTCCTAACGATGTATCATAACTTAGTTGGAACATTCAAAACTTTTCTGTCAGTTGTAGAATGACTGAATTACACAGGAATGTATAACGATTATACGATGGAGACGAGGATTAACTGTGTTATCGTTAATGAGGGATATACGTATATGTTCGACTTCACTACGCCCATATATCTTGTCTCGTAAAAATATATGTACCTGCAATTTTATTTTCTTACTTATCCAAAATTAGTGTGTGCACAATTATTTACAATTACAAACAAAATCAATTATTGACGTTCAAAATAGTGAAAAATAGACGCCAATAGGAGTATAAAGGGGGGCACGAGCAAACACCCCCCCAAAATCTAACAATTTCAAAGTGAGCTCTCTTTGTGTAATTTAACTGAGAATCAAGATTTTAGCTGATTTTCCAAGTGTAAGAAACTGAAAATTTGTTTTACGCAAGAGCTTAAATTCCAATTTTATTGTATAAAAATTCTAAGATTTAGATAATTTCCCCCTATGACACCCAATTTTTTAAATTTCACTTATTCAAATAACTAAAGCGAAATCCATTCCTTTTTTTAACTGAAAAAAGTAATTGACTCATGTGAGTCAATTTTCCATTTCTTTTTCAAAATACCCCAGTATACATTCGGTCCATTTATATCTGAACCGAAGATACCGTATTTGCATCTTCTCATATCCTACAGTGTTATGAATTTAAAACAGATTTTTGATGAAAGCAAACAGAGAAGAGGTTTGTTAATTACCTAAAAATATATAGTTTTGTATACTAACATATAAAAAACAAATATTTATTACAGTGTATAGTATATTTTTATGTTTTTTGTTTTTTGATAACATAATTTTTTTAATTATTTTAATTAAAAATATGTCATCTTAAAAAAGTTTTTGTATATATAAAACCAATCTCAAATTTCATAATTTTTTAAAATTAATTTAAGAGACCAAAAATAACAATTTTTGTATATTTAAAACTAATTCCAAAACTTAATTATAAAAAATTGAATAATCAAAATTTTTTAGATCATATTATATATGATACAACTGATATAAATAATGAATCATTAGATATTCACCATTTTCTAACTAAACTTAAACCCAAAATTATAAATAAAATAAATGGTCAACTTAAAATATGTTCTCAAAATAAATTTTATTTTATCATCAAACTATAGAAATTCTTCTAATAATCAAGAAGATATTTTTTATCATTATACTCTTACAAAAATTCTACACTATAATAACAAACATCAATTGGATGATATTTATGATAGCTTTTGTAAAGATCTTAAGTTAAAACATGAAAATTTTGGAAAAAAAAATTCAGGATGGTCACTATGTAATACAAACCATGAACTTGAATTCAAAATAGCAAAATATCACGCTCTTGGAGGGGGAAGTGGATCTAGTTATTTTAGATTACCAGAACAGATCAGAAACAAAAAAGGTGTATTAAATATTCAAGATGATGACAATAAATGTTTTCCTTGGTGCATCATAGAACATTATCATCCAGCTAAAGATAATAAATATCGTGTTTCCCAATATAAAAAAATTGAAATAGAATTTAAAAGAGTTATGAAAGGAATAAAATATCCAGTAGACATCTTTGCTATTGAGCAATTTGAAAAACAATACAAAGAACACAATAATTGATCGATAGCTGTTCATCTTTATGGTTATAATGAAAAGAATGATGATATTTATGTACTCAAACAGAATCATTCATCAACACACGATATACATACTATAAATTTAATATATGTTAATATAATAACAAAAAGCACTACTGTCTCATACAGGATCTCCAAAAATTGACAAAAAGTCAAGTAACACCACATAATGGTAAAATTACTATATGTGATAGATGTCTGAAAACATTTTATGGAAGGGGTAAAATATCAAGCGAACAACAATTAAAGCAACATATTAAAAATTGTAAAACTCATCCTCATTTCCAAAGAAAAGTATAAATTTTCTATGCTTAAAACACTGCTAAAACGTCCATTTATAATCTCTTCTGATTTGGAAACAATACAAAAACTAATAGCAAACAACTTTAACCAAGATTCAAGTACATCATATACAAGACGTATAGCTAAGCATGAAGCTTGTAGTTTTGGACTAAAATTAATAAACACTTATGGGATCCAGATACCAGATAACTTAAGAGAACCGTTTATATATCGAGGTGAAATGCAGCCAAATAATTTATTGAAACACTTCGAGAGTGGGTAAAAATTCTTGCTCCATTCTTACATACAGAAAAACCAATGAAGAAAATTACACCTGAACAACAACGGGAATATAATATTGCTATACGTTGTAAACACTGTAAAAGTAATTTTGATTTAGATAATGAAAAATTATACATCACAACCATTTTAAAGGAGAATATATCCATACGATTTGTAATTCATGTAACTTAAAAATACAAAAAACATTTTTTATTCCAGTAATTATTCACAATTTAAAAAAAATTTATACACATTTATTTTTTAAAGAATTAGATTATGATGCAGAGAATATTAATATTATATCACAGACTAAATAAAAATATATTATTGTAGAAAAAACTATCAGATTAGAAAATAAAAGAACAGTTGTTCCTAAATTTTTGGATTCATATCAGTCTCTTTCCAGCAGTTTAGCTATTATGGCCAAACAATTAACCAAAGACAAAATTATTTATACAAAAAAAGAATTTGGACAATATGATATAAATTTGCTAATGAGAAAAGGAGTCTACCCCTATCAATACATGGATGATTTTGAAAAATTTGAGGAGAGACAGTTACCACCGAGAGAAACAATTTATAACCATCTTCAAGATAAGGAATGTAGCGAGGACAATTATCAACTTGCACACACAATTTGGGACATGCTAGGTTGCGAGACAATGGGAGATTATCATGATTATTATTTGAAATTAAATGTTCTCTTGTTGGCTGATGTGTTCCACACTTTTCGAAAAAATTGTTTAGAAAAATATGATTTGGATCCTGTTTTAATGTGTACAACACCTGGTTTATCTTGGCAAGCTATGCTTTTAAATACTGGAGTTGAAATTGGTCTTCTCGAAGATAATGAACAGTTTACATTTGTTGAATCTGCTTTGTCTGTTTGTTTATTTGATTTGGTGTTTTAAGTCCACTTTATGCACAGTAAGGCTAATCGGGACTGGACCTACGGTTTAAAGTGTAATTCGAACCACTATGTGCCTCCAACGGGTATCGAACCCGGGACCCCTTGATTACAAGGCGACAACGCTACCAATGCGCCATCGGGGAGGCCTTGTTGAATCTGCTATACGTGGCGGTATAGTTCAGTGTCCTTTAAGATATATAAAAAGCAAACAATAAATATTTATCTGATTATGTTGCTAATAAAAAATCTAAATATATTCACTATATTGATATGAACAATTTATGGGTATGTCATGACTCAATCATTCTCAATTGGTAATTACGAATGGATGACCCAGGAAGAACTTGAAGACAAGGATTTTTTTAAATGGCCTGAAGATCATCCAAAAGGTTGTCTATTGGAAGTTGATATGCTATACCCACCATGGTGTCATGAGATACACCATGGATTAGCTATGGCACCAGTATCTCAAAAGGTTCCAGCTACAGAAGGAACAAAATTAATGTTAACATTTGAAAACAAAAATAATTATGTACTTCATTATCGACTGTTACAATATTACGAAAAGCAAGGTATAATATTTTCAAAAATCCATAGGGGTTTAAAATTTGATCAAACAAAATGGTTAGGTCAATATATTGTGAAAAATACAAACAATCGAATACAAACAAATTCTAAAGTTTTGAAAGATCTTTATAAATTAATAATTAATGTTATATATGGAAAATTTTTAGAGAACAAAAAAATCGATTGAGGTGTAGTTTGGCGACCGATTGGAAAAAACTTTGAAACTTATTGCTGATTCTAAATACAAAAGTTTTAGAGAAATTACTGAAAATATGACTCTTATTGAAAGAAGTAACACCGATGTAGTGTGTGATGTGCCAATAGCTGTGGGTGTTGAATTATCTAAATTAGAAATGTTTAAATTTCATTATGATGTGATGCAAGCTAAATATGAAAATATAAAAATAGCATACATGGATACTGATAGTTTTATATATGAAATAGAAAAAGAGGATTTGTACAAAGATTTACAAAATATGAAAGAACATTTTGATTTTAGTAACTATCCAAAAGATTGTCCATTATATAATTTATTATACAGTGTTGATAACAAGATGATCCCTGGGAAAATGAAAGATGAAGCAGCAGGATCTATAATATCAGAATTTGCTGGACTCAGAGCAAAAATGTATTGTATCAAATTAGATGAAAAAGAAGAAGAAATTAAAAAAGCTAAGGGTGTGAAACGATGAAATATAGTAAGACTGACAATGAAAAAAAATAATGTCTGCATATTATCATACCAACAAAAATCATACAATAAAAAATAAAATAGCCCTCGATGGCCATGACAATAAATTAGAAATATTAGATTGTAACATCCATACTAGAAAATATGGACACTATGAAAATGTTAATACAAAACATTGTAATAAATGTAAATTAAAAGGTTTATAAAAAAATATTTATATTTAATTTTTCAATGTTATATATAATTATTCATATATTTTTATCGAGCCTAAGGCTCTGAAGTAAATAATAAAATTCTATATTCTATTCTATTCTATTTAAAATTGCTATATCACTCTCTCATACTTTATATCATATACATATGATTTCTCTACTATTAATATAACACTACATGTAGTATTTTCCGGTAGAGTTTCATGAAATTCACATATCAATTTCATATTAGCTCCATCATTTATAACTACCAATTTTCTTTTTGACGCATTTATTAAAAACATTTTTCTGTGAATTATGAACTCATCTGGATTATAATACATGTCTATGTTTCCTTCAGTTACTCGTTTAAAAGCAATAAATGCTTCATATAACTTCAAATAATCTTGTTCTGAAATGTATAAATTATAATTTTCACGAGGGAAAAACTAATATCTGCCATTCTTCAAATACACATTTTTAATTTTGCAATTATCAAACTGTCTGCTATCTTCTTCCTGATTGTCATCTCTCTCTGTCTGAAAGAACACAGCTACGAACTCTGGCATGACGTATTGTAAAGATTGAAACTGATTAATAATATCGAATTCAAAAACTTTACCCTCCACAGGCTTCTGTATGCATTGATATGTATAAAATGGAATCGGAAATTGAAGATTTTTTAAAATGTTGGCTTTGTATTTGAGAGCATGATTGGACTCATATTCAACTGTAGGCATTCGCAACTCCATAGACTGGATCACACATTTCGCAGCTTCGGGTAAACTAGACTCATTGGCTGTTCCATCTGCATTTAAAGTTTTGTATCTCATGATGGCATTATGATCATTGGGTGCTCTGCGAAACACGACAATCAAACCACCTTTTCACATAATTTCTTTATAATCAGAGAAAAATTCAGATAGCAATCTCATGGGGAACAGTAATGTGTGACTTTTTGCTTGAATTTTTGTTCCAGCTTCGAACCCACCAACTTTATAATATGAACTCTCTGATTTGGACAGTTTCAATGTCCCCACTGTAGTGGATGTAATTCCAGGGCAATCAATCCTGTCTATGACTGTACCATGCTTCCTAATTTCAATTTGAGAGAATAAGAATGACACAAAATTATCTATAAGTTTTATATTAGCCCCGGGGAGGGGATATTCTTCACCATTACTTTGTTTTACAATATCAAATTTTATATACAGATCTGATCTATGTGGATGAATGAACCCATCCCCCACCGTGATGTCATACTGTATCTCTTTGTTGGGCTGATTCAAATTTGCAAATGTCCTCCTGTTTGGTGGGAAGGACTGTAATTCATAACTCTCTATATTTTGCATTTGGTATTTATTTATATATTTTAAATATTAATTTCTATTATTGCAGTGCTATTATCACCAGCAAAATCGATGATCTCATTTTTCTCATTTGTAATTGTTATCTCTATGTAATTAACTTTATCAATAGAAACAGGGAAATAGACTGGTGGGATTGGGGAATAGAAGATGGGTTCCATAAATTCTGAATTTGGTTTAAATGTAGCAATGATACCTGTTTCTATGTGACTACCAATCGAATTTTCTTCTGCTTTGATAATCATACCTTTGGCAATGTTGCATTCAATATTTAATGTCTCTATAGCTAAGAATGTTGGTATAAATTTACCTATGTGCCTAACAACTGGTTCTAATTTGCTATTGTTCTCGAATCCTAGAGGTTCCCCCATGGTAGATAAGTCCGCTGTTTCATTGGTAGACACAATCTCTACTCTGTGTGTAACAGAATTTTGAGACAGCAGTACGGTGTTAGGAAGTTCAGATTGTAAAGTAGATAAGTTATACTGTCCGGGAGGAATAATAATTTTTTCATTACCTACTAATATAGTATTGTTGTAGTTAGTTACATTCGGAATCAGATACATACTGTAGAATGCTCTTAGAGCTACGGAATTTGGATAGATAATATCATCGTGAAGATGTAGTTTCAAGACCGAAGTCTCGCTGGATAGATGAAAAATTCCCATATTTAATATATAATATAGCTTCTTGAAACTCTTTTAATTTGATGTTTGGTATTTTATTTAATATTCTGAGCATCGTAATGCAAACATGGCCACATATAATTTGATCGAAATTTGAATACGATCGTCGTTGTAATAAACCTTAACATGTTTTAAGTAACGAATTAATTCTGTAGGGGGTACTCCTCCGAAAAAATCGAAAATAAAAGCATTGTTATTTTTTTTATAATAGCATATCCAGTGGGTACCAATATTTTCGGACTTTTCCAAATTGACCACGCCACATTCTCGAGAATAGGGACTACCCTTAGGGAGAGAATCAGACATGAAAACCCCCCTGAAGTGTTTAATTTTAAATATTTTAAGAAAAGATTCAATGTCTTGGTTCGTGAGTGCTTCTTCTTTTATTTAATTTTCTGAGTGCTCTGGACTTCACACCTTTGCCTAATTTCTTCTCCATGGCAAGATTATGACGCTTCTGCACTTCTAGTTCTGCCTTATTCTTTTTTGAATGAATAACAGTTTTGGCTATATCAGCACTGCCCCCAGCCAAGCTCCCAACAGCCCCCAAAGCTGCCAGGATAGCTGGAATGCTAAATATGAATCCACCACTATCATTTTTATTTCTTGTATTTTGCAATATTTTTAATTGTGGCGTACTGAGTAATAAATTCATTCCATTTCCTTTGGCTATACATTGTCTCTTATTTTCTTGTTGTTTTTTTAGTTAAAATTGAATTTATTTTAAAATTTTTTAGATTGTGATATGGTATTTGGTACGCAACTCCTTTTGGCTTCATGTTGTTGTCATTATTTATTATTATTTTTCAAGGTATTTATATTATATATGTATTTATTACAAACCCCACCATAATTTTTGTTTTGTATTCATAGCAATAGTTGTACCCAAAGCTGTTATTCGTTCACCCAAAGAAGCATCTCTGCTGGTTAATTTTCCAAATGTAATCTCTTCCAATTTTTGATCAGCCACATGACGATCATTCAGATCTTTGTGTGTGTTGTATGCAATGTCATGTTCTTTACAAGCTGCATCGAGAAGATTAATACCCCTGTCTCCTCTTTCTAACCTTTTATCACGTTTTGTCCCCGGACCACAGTATTGGTAACCAGGTACGTGTAATTCGAAAGGAAGTTTATTAATAATATCAATCACCAAACCTCGACCCTCTGATATATTCCAGAATTTAGGAGGTAAAGTGTTGATAATATTAATTATGTATCCTATACCTTTGGGATCGTTTACAATAAAATTAGCTAGTTTGTCACTGATCATGTTTACAATACAAAATTTTCTCATTATGGAAGTTGTTGTTCCCAGCATTTTCTTCCCCTGCTATAACCAGCAATCTATCTATAAGTTTTCTAACATCGTTTACCCAAACAAATTCTTTAGGTAAAGTATTGTGTTGTTTTATACCACTGCCAGTTTTAAGTTGGTTCCAGATGGGTTTGATCAGATTTTTTTTATTTATCACCACTGCTCGATTTTACTCGCTTTTGCCTTTCATCATTATTTTGGCACAAAGCATCAGAGAGTGTCAAAATTTCACAGTAACTTTGATAATCATCTTCTGTAAAATTTTTTGGTTGTTTCTTAGTGACGAGCTCCCATAGTTCAACAGTACCAGGATATCTGGACCAGCTGTTTCTCCCAGCCAAATTCATTTTTATGTTATCCCTTCGAATGTTACTCTAGATTTGCCAATTTTCCATACAACGCCTTAATTTGGTTCCGTAGTTGGATACAATCCAAATACTTCAACTTTTTTGAATTTTCCAGTACTTAGGTAATCCCTTGCCAGGGGACCCAACTCGATTTTCTCTGCTTCTTCTATAGCTGCATTAGCAGGTGGTTCCTTGAGTGTGAGGGGTGTGTGAATGCTGTATAATGGCCTAGGAGGGAAATCTGCATAACTTTTAGCAGTAAGAGGTACCAATTCATTAATGAGATTTTTATTTTGTTCTGTGACACCCTTAATCTCTTTACCAAGACCACTGATTGCGTCAATAATGGGTTGGTTTTGACGTTTGTGTCGTTCTTAAAATCCTCGGTTCTCTGATTTCCAAACTTTGAAACGTTTGGACAAGTACTCTCGTAATTTCGAATTATCTTCAATTTTGTGTTTCGTCATATTTATTTTTTTAATTAATTGTTATTTTATATCGTTTCAAAGTTCAAAAAGTCGTCGATTTTATTTCTGAATTTACCCTGTTAGGTTTACGAGTCATGTCGATGGTGACAAATCCGAAATCATCACTGTTCCAACAAGATGAACATAATTTTGAAAATTGGTTGTAATTTAAGTCTCCTCCCACATAATCATTGTATATGAATGTTTTAAATTTGTATGATCTTGACGAAATAAAACAGATTAAGTTTGTATTATCTCGTAGTAATTGTTTGGGAATTTTGGAATAAGTTTGAGCTAAATAAAAGCAGTCTATTTCTTTGTGACGACCCTGTGTAAAAAAATTCTAATTTCATTCTGATTTTCCAGAATAACATCATCAAACACCACAACAGAATTTTTCAAGCATTGGTCGAGAGGTTTTATTGTTAATGCAAATGTAGCTATGCCCAGTAGCTTGTACAGCTTCATGAGTTGTTGGTATTTCGGTTGTTCTAAACTCTTTGAGAATACATACAAGTGTCTGTTTTTCCAATCTAGCCAATTGGGTGCAAGCAAGAAATTATCAACCAGCAAAGTGGTTCTTCCACAACCGGATGGGCCTACAATGAGGCATCTTATGTTATCGGGTAACAGCTCTCCATTTTTTTTATTAGTTTTCACTACATCTGCTAAACGCTGTACCACATTTCATGTTGGTGTCAAAGAATCACCTGGTTTGCTTCTATCCAACTTTTGTCTGGCAGACCTAACCATTTCACATACAATTTACTATTTTTCTTCTTCAATATTTTTTCGATTAAATATGTATCTCGATATTTTGTTTTACTGAGTTTCTCTTCATAGAATCTCCCTTTCAATATTTTATTATGATTATCTTTTATTATATATGTATTTCTATTCCCTGGTAAAACTTGAACTACAATAAATAACTCCGTACTCCAATTTTTATTGAATCCCTTAATGAATAATTGTTTATATTTACTAACCCTATTTTAAACTTTGTCTTCTTGGTAGTGTATGTATATTTTTGACAATAAACAGTAGAAATCAATCGTTGCTCATCAAACTTGGTTACCTCAGCAGGTTTCATGTGAATAGTACTGTGTACTGTGTTGTTGTAAATATGAAATAGCTCGGGTAAAATTTGCAACCACTTTTAATTGCCCTGTAGAGTAAATTGTCTCCACATGCGATTTTTAATGTCCTGTTGAATCGTTCCACTATACTAGCTTTACGATCACTGTATGTAGAATAATGTTTAATATTATGTTGTTGCATTAACTTAGCAAATGCAGAATTGTAAAATTATTTTCCTCTGTCTGTCTGTAAATATTTTGGTATCCTTGCCTCACTAAATATCGACTTAAAAGCCTCGGTAACGGAAGTTCCAGTCTTGGATTTTAGGGGAACAACCCCAGTCATATTTGCTAAAGGTATCAATAACTGTAATGTAACCATGATTTATCTTATCCAAATTTTTTAAAGTCCCTGTAGCCATCTCAATCAGATCAGCCTGGAAGAATTCTTTCACATCTTTCGTTACCACACTCAGTCGTTTGTAGTTACGACGAGCTGGTCTGTGTAATTCATTAACTATATCTTGTCTTGACATCGGATTCTATAAGAAAATATGACATAAAATGGATTATTCTCGGGGTCTAATTGTTTCACTTCAAATAATAATTTGTCATTAGCTTGCACAGGGAAAACAAGTAATTCTTGATCCTCATTTATTTTATTTTTATTTGCAGATTCATCCCAATATGCAAGAGGTATCTGTAGTGCTCTGTACACACCATCTTTTCTCTGTATGGTGAAATTTGGTACTTTCACATGTTTCCTTTCTTCACATAACCAAATTTTAAAAATTTAATTTCGCCATCAAGGAAAAATTCATGAGACGGTGTAGGGATACATTTTGCAAACATTTCCTCCATTAATATAAGTCCAGTGCCCTCGTACATTTGGTATACTCTCAAGCCTAACTATTTCAACGGTGAAAAATTGACGTAATTCGAGATCGTCTAATCTGCTTAAGGCGAGGAGGGACAATTTCCCCTAGGTCTTTCTCGCTTGGGCAGCTGCTGATCACTGTTGCCAACTTCTTTCTTTTGGAGCCAGATCTGTCTCTTTCGTGCACTCGTTTGACTGTGAACTGTGGCACCCGCCCTCTGCCCCACTATGATGCCACCACTGGCTCCGGCCCATAAATACCAACTTTTGCCATGAGTGTACATTTTGCACGTGACGTGATATTCGTATAGCTATAGGCTGCGTCAGCCACCTCTTTCCTGCCGTATTTTTATATATAGCGCTGTGGCTAAGATGAAGATGACATTTTTGATATCCGGGAACCCATTATTTTCGATTTTATATTAACATCATTGGATTATTGAGATGGGTGATGGCGCCAAATCTAGGATGTGAAAACTAAGAATAAATTGTCATCACTTTAAAGCTAACGGTAATAGCAGCAACTCCACTCCTCTGACAACTAAAATTACCCTAGTAGACACTTTATGCAGCCTTCGTTAATCTAGCTCCTTGAAAGTCCTCTTTAGCTATATTAATCGTGAAACTTAGCTCTATTATGCACATCAGGTTTGGCAACTCTGCCAGGATGGCCGTAGGAGGCAAGGAGAAATGCACTAGGTTTATGGGACCATTATTTTATTCGTTCTCTCGGGAACATCAAACAACCGATGACGTAGAAAGTACATGGATGGAAAAAGGACACGTTGAACTATGTCATAGTAGTAGGAAAAGTCGAAACTCCCATTTGATGAACCGTAACTTGAAGTTGAAGTTGATGTCCCATAAGGAATACATGGGATTCGGAAAATACTAATTCATCATATTTTTCAAAAATCGTATAAGGCTAATTAATCAACTTAGGAAACCGCTTCCACTTGCCACATGGGGAGAAATTCATACTCTTAATTTCTGGCGGAGATCTTTTTATTAACATTGCTCATTCCAATGATATTGGAATAAATGTATGCCTGGTGCGTAATTGTCCCTCTTCGCCTTAATATCGTTTCTTGATATTCGTTTATGGTGCGTACCACTTCATCGTAGCTGGGTTTGATTTTCACATCGACATACAAATGTTTAAATTGTTCTTTGAGATCGTTAAGTTCTGATGTGAAACCTGATAAAGCAGGTTCCTGGCTTGTTTCGAGGGTAGCAATTTGTTCTCTAATGTTAGAAGTAATCTCCAGTAAACCTTGTACAAGTTTATATTTAGTGCTCTGGTTTGTAAGATCGAATACCTGCCTTCTGATTTCTACAAACAATGCATGTAATTCATTCACAATCTGATTGGTAGGCAAAGTAGCAATTGTATCTTGAATTATGGCAATTTCCGCTTGAATACTCTTAATGTCCTCCGCATTCAATATTCTATTTACTACACTTTTTACAGATCTCATCTCCTGGGAAGTGGGTAAATTGGATAATGTGTTTTGAAGTGAGGTTAAAGCTTGCTTAACTACATCTAATTCTGTAGCATCTGCTACACTGGCTAAGGCTATTTTAAGTTGCTGTATGTCATCTTGCGTAGGGGAAAGACTGTTGCAGTGTTTGCAATTTGTTCTGTATGTCGTCTATGAGATGGTGAATATGAGATAGTTCAGATTCAGTGTTGAGATTCTCTAATTTTGTGATCTGTCGTTGAATTACATTTAAAGATTCAGTTATGCTTGGCAACTTAAATTCCCGAGTTTCCTGTACAGTAGTCATGGTTGTCAAAGTGTCTTCAATATGAGCTATATTACCCTGTATCTTTCCAAAATCTTCGTAAGTTTCTAAATGCTATTTCATACTGGCAACAGTGCGAGCGATGGCATTTAAGTCGGGAGATGAAAGTAAATTACTGATAATGTCTTCTAATGCTTGTAGTTTGCATAGAACTTCTGTTATGGCTGCATGTAATTGATCTATTTGCAGTTCGGATTTAATATATTCCAGTAAGATAAAAATTGGTCCCGTAATTCAAGAATGAGCAGTTCATATTGCTCTTGAGTCTTGATAGTTTCAATTATGGAAAATAGTTTGGTACGAATAGTATTCGCTTGGTTATTTAGTTCTTGCTTTAGATGTTTCGAGGTAGTTGGTTGAATTTGACGGAATTTCTCAAGATCATTTTTTAATTTAGCTAAATTCTCGTTTAAATTTTGAACATTATCGAGATACGCCAAGTTAGTATATTTTTGAAGTAAAAACTTGACTTCCCCATCAATTTTCACTATGGGATTAATTAATTCAGGTTGCAAATTAGTAATATCAGCATGAAAGCTTCCATTCAAAGAATTTTGTAATATTAATAACTCAGATTTAAGTTTCTTATGACGTTCGTCTAATCTGGCAATATCGCTGGAATTATCTGGTATTTCCTGTCGTCTTCTGTTTCCAAATATGTCCATTTTATTTTGTTTTATTTATTTATGTTTTATTTTTTATTTATTATTTTATTTTTGTTTCGGTATTTATATATTCATAAGAAGATAGATTATTCTTATTTCGATAAAAAAAGGGAATTCGTTTTTCATAATCGCCAATTATTTCAGCATAAAGAAAATCACCTGCTTCCACATCATATATTGTGTTGGGAATCATATTATTGTGTTTAATCCTGTACAAATTTCGACCTATGTGTACAACTGCTGCATTGGATGGAGAGCTACTTATTTGGATCTTTCCTGTCACAGGGATTTCATATGATGGATAGTTGTTGTTAAAAACATATAGTTGCTTTCCGGTATTCTCATCAACTTCGTACCATATACTGTTAAGTTGAATAATGACCAACCCTCTCAATTTACGATGAAGATCGGAAATCACTTGCATGCTGCTATCTGAACTTCTCTCTATTTGGGGAATATTTTGCTTCTTATAGCCAAATACATTCATTGGCATTTTTTTCCTTTGGTATATTTTTATCATTTTAATATATTATATATTTTTAATAATTCTTAAGATATAAAATATTTTTTATGATAAGCTATGTCGATTTTGGTCTCATTTTAAAGATTACGTTGAGACGAAGCGAATAAAAAACCGCACCATTTTACGTTGCATAGTTTTCGAGATATGAGTGTTTTAATAATTTGCAAGTGAACACTGAGTCAAGAAAACTGTAAGACAAAATCTATTACTTATTGTCTTTCTTTATTACACGCAATGAAACAGATAAAAATCTTTATTCCAAGTTGAATCTGTTTAGTGTGTTATGTCACGAACTGTCATCGATCCCCTGTTCGCACACTACATATGTCAGTGTTACACGCTAACATTGATTTCTCTTCGCACAACATGACCTCGCCATTCATTCATTCATTCGGCTCTTGTGTCTCGGATTTTTTAGGAGGAGAAAAAAAGAGAGGAAGAGGGAGGGCTTAACATTCACCCCCAAGACAGTATTTATTAACATAACTTTCCCGAATTGGCCAATATCTCCACCTTGCAATAAATCATTTAAGCTTAAGCAACCTGCACAAACAAAAACATGCTTCCCTCGGGAACTTTTGGCTTTTCCGAACAACACTGTTTTGCAAATCAATAATATTTCTAACAGGGCATTGCCTCGTTGTTCCTACATACACCTGCATATTACAGAGCCACCGAAAAGAGAAAGGTTATTTTTTACACAGTATTGCCATCTAGTAGCAAATAATTGTACTTGGAGAAACATAAAAGCAGAATAGAAGCATGCATTTGTGTGTGTGTGTGCATGTAAATGCTCTGCATCTAGTTGCAATAGAGAGTAAGAATATAGCTTTCATAACTGAGCATGCGTAACTTTATCCGAGCTAGTAACATTTAGCAATCCCTCAATATTTGTACATACATTTCCATATTACACTTTTCCAGAAGAGGGAGGAGGGTTACTAACAAATAGAAGTATGTGTATGTAAGTGCTTGCCATCTAGTTGCAAAAAAGTACTTGTCAGACACAAGTTTCATTACCTAATGTTTTATAACATATTCAAGCAGTGACAGGATTTAGCTGAAAACCATAAAGAGCGCTCTTAAGTTGACGTAGCTAAGTTTTTGGGCCCCTCAATGTTAATAAAATATCTTAAACCTGTATATTTCTTGTACCGCCATGATGTTGCTGATTAGTTATACACACAAACAGTGTGAAAAACAATAGCATAACACTGGACGATATGAAAATATGCAAGTACGGTATCTTCGGTTCAGATATAAATGGACCGAATGTATACTGGGATAGTTTGCAAAAGATTTTAAAATTGAATCATGTGAGTCAATTACTCTTTACAGTTAAAAAAGTAATGGATTTCGCTTTAGTTATTTGAAAAAGTGAAATTTAAAAAATTGGGTGTCATAGGGGGAAATTATCTAAATCTTAGAATTTTTATAGAATAAAATTGGAATTTAAACTTTTGGTAAAACAAATTTTCAGTTTTTTACACTTGGAAAATCAGCAAAAATCTTAATTATCAGTTAAATTACGCTAAGAGAGCTCACTATGAAATTGTTAGATTTTAAGGGGTGTTTGCTCGTGCCCCTTTTTCTACTACTGCCAATCATGTTGAAGCTTTTTACATAATATTTGGTATGTGGCCATAACTTAGAGTTGAAAATTGAGTCAGTTATCGAAATACTACAAAACAGGAAATATACTTCTATCATTTTATAACGTTAAATTCTGATAGTATATAATGTTGAGGCCTTGATTTAGGTTAAAGTTGAAGCCTCGATTTTTAGTGTGTCTAGGTCCATTATTATAGATTCACTTGCTTCATGTATAACATTATTTTCTGAGAAGCATCGTCAAAGAAGGTCTCACTTTTATCGCAGGTCAAACGTGGTCGCCCTGTAATCAAAAGCACCTGGCTCCATACTGTGTGAAACCATATTATTTGCGGTTGTATTTCAAATTGCATAAAGTGGACTTACAGCGAAAACTCAAATAAGCAACTATTGTCAAAGAATAACACGAAAGAAAGAACGCTACTTACTCTACGTTATTCAATAAACTGAGGAAACTCTACACGTAAATATTCTGTTTTGTTGCATTAAGTCCACTCTATTTTCAGTAAGGCTAATCGGAACTGTACCTACAGATTAAAGTGGAATTCAAACCAGTATGTGTTTTCACCGGGTACCAAAACCCGGGACACATTATTACAAGGCGACGACGCAACCACCGCGCCATCGAGGATGCCAACATACATATACATATGCGAATACACAATTATATATCTGCATAAGCAGTTTGCAATACTGTTTAAAAAATATTGTCACATGTTCACAAATTATGAAACTCGATTACTTCGAATATTTCTTTGCTTGAGTTGTAATATAGTGTTATTCAAATTAATCCGTGTATTACAATCGTCTCCGCATATAATCTAATATCAGGAAGACTGATTTTTTTTTGTGGTACTTCGTAAATGTAGAAGAAATATACTGATAAGTGCTTTCAAGGAGCAAATCAGGTTTTAAATATTTTGATAGATGTGTACATATGAGGATGACGTGCTTGTACAGAGGTTGTCCGCTTTATATCCGACCATTGTCGATATGGTGCTGCCACCTGGCGTATCATGCTGGAACTATGGGTGTGCTGGCGGGAGCAGTGTTGTGTCTGACCTTGTAGGTGCGTGACTGTTGGTTGTGAATGTTATCAAATGGCGCCGAAAATAAACAGGTATTGGGATGATTACGTAATGGCCCTTTTCCATGCTAAGTTTTCATACCGTGACATTGACGTCAGTGCAGGGAAAGTTTCCTTCGTGGCTTTATGGTTGTGACGGGATTCGGATATGAGGGTAAGTTGATGATACGCAAGATGGACAAAAACGTGAAGGTGAATGCCAGATACTTCCAAGACTCCATTCTGATACCTATCTATCGAAGAGACATCCCACAATTGTATGGAATGGACGCGAACCAGGTGATGATCCATACGGACAAGGCTTCGAGTCATACCGGCAGAACATCACTACGTTTTTATCAGGAAATGGCAGAGCAATTAGGAATTCGTGTCATTCCGTTTGAGGACATTCCTGTGAAAAACACAGATGCAAATCCAATGGATTTTTGCGCATTTGGACTGTTGAAACGACGTCTTCAACATCGCCGCTCGCGCACCCTGGATGGTCTACGGAACGCTTGCAGGGAGGAGTGGGACAGAATTCCCATGCCTGTCCTGGTCCGGAGATTGCTGCAATGGAAACTGCGATGCTCGGTGATAGTCCACAATGCTGGGGGAACAATAGAACATGATCGGTGGTGGCGGCGCGTTATCTCGTAAGGTAAGTACCCGTCAAAAATGGTCGGATATAAAGCGAACAACCTGTAGGAGGGTCAAAATAAATTTTCAATATTTTCAAGATATAAAAGTGTTGTATAATAAAAATCAAGCACACTTTGGGGAAAAAAAAACCTTGTGTATGAAACTCACCATCCTCTTCAGTAAGGCATGTAATTGCGTCACTTCGAATTCCATCTCCAACTTGTGTGAAAGCGGCTATTTGAATTGAATAATTCGAATATTTTCTAAGGCCAAGGAGTATTGTTTCATTATCATTTGTTATTTTAGTTTCAGCCATTACCACATCTGAAAAACAAAGAAAAGCAATTTTGCAAACACCAGAAAGCACATACATTATACCTAGGTAAATGCATAAACACACACACACACACATACGTGCATATGCTACCTTGTGGGGACTCTGTTAGTGCACATACACTGTGGGGACCGGGGGAAATCACAGTCGTAGTCTGATGTGTTTGTTGAAATTATGTGACAAATAGCACAGTTAAACTATAAACTCCCGGAAATTAAAAGTTACCTATATTGTGAGCAAATTATACAAGAAAAACGTTTCCTATTCTAGTGGGGACACCAGTGCCCACAAGGCCTGTGAAATCAGGTGGCCTCGGGTCCCCACAAGGTCCATTAGATTCATGAAAATTTGCACATACACTCCATACACACGATTGATTCTGTACAGACGCTGTGGGGACCGATGTGTAAATAAGTTTGAAAATGCTACCGTGTTGGTACTTGACAATAAAAGAGAGGAAATACTTTTAGTCTCTGTCGATTTTTGCGGTTTTTGTCGTTTATGATATTTTTCATAAACAAAGTCGTAAATACTTGTACTGTAGAGAATAAATCACTGGAAAAGAGAAACAGATGTTACATAGAATAGGAGAGATCTGACGGTGGATGTAATTAAATGACTGACAAATAAAGTTAGCAAAATAATTATACTAACGAGTGTTGTGCTATTTTGGGTAGAAATGAAAACTTCTGTGTTTTAAAATGAAGACAAAAAGTCAAAAGCTACATAGCACGCGGATTACAAATAATAATAATAATAATAATAATAATAATAATAATAATACCACCACCACCATGTGATATGATGTGGAAATCTTGGAGAGGGATATAGGACTTGAAATTGATTCAATAAAGTTCTGAGTTCGATTATTGTCTTCCAGTGTCAATTCATCAATTTTATCAAATCGTCACGATTAGCCAAAAAAAGCCAGAAAGAAACGATGCAAAATGTGATATATGCAAAGTATCTTTCATTGTTCTCACAAACTATTTGTGTTTAATTTGTATACATTTCGAATCATGCTTTGCTTTAAGTTAAATGTTAATTTTTATCTAAATTCAATTAAACATTACAATGCTGACCAAGGCATGAAACAAGGATCAACAGTGTTACTAAATTAAATTAGTTAATAATTTAAAAAGTGCTTTTACAAGGGATATAACTTCTGATGGAAAATCGAGTAGTGTCCCTACAACGTTGTTATCTTCCATTGAAGAAATATATAGTGCGCTCAAGGGTAGAAATTTTCCAAGCGGAAGCGGGAGGGGTGTATCATGGGCAAAGTCAATATATTTTTCAAGGAAGCTAAAATGTAACTTTACATGCCATGCAAATACTAACAATAACTGTTATTATTATTATTATTGATTTATGTACATTTCTAATTTATGATAATATATTATTCTTTTATGTATTATGTACATCTCACAAATGCAATCAATTTACTTTATGTGCTCGGATGCTTTGAAATAAGGAAGTCATGGCTTCAATTCGCGATAGAAATTCGATATACGTTTAAGAAACTTTTCGCTCCACAAGCTTACCTTTTTGTTGTTGAAGTGTATTATGTGCTCACAAGGTATATTACTGCCGATCCAAAGCGAGTAGTGTCCCCACAAGGACGATATCTTCTGTTGAAGAAGTGTTTGATGTCCTCACAAGGATTATTACTTCTGATGCAAAGTGGGTAGTGTCCCCACAAGGTTACTATCTTCTGTTGAAGAAGTGTATGATGTCCCCACAAGATTTATTACTTCTGATGCAAAGTGAGTAGTGTCCCCTCAATGTTACCATATTCTGTTGATGTAGTGTATGATGTCCTCACAAGGTTTATTACTTCTGATGCAAAGTGGGTAGTGTCCCCACAAGGTTGTTATCCTCTGTTGAAGAAGTGTATGATGTCCTCACAAGGTTTATTACTTCCGATACAAAGCGAGTAGTGTCCCCACAAGGTTATTATCTTCTGATGAATAAATGTATGATGTCCTCACAAGGTTTATTACTTCTGATGCAAAGTGAGTAGTGTCCCCACAAGGTTACCATATTCTGTTGAAGAAGTGTATGATGTCCCCACAAGGTTTATTACTTCTGATGCAAAGTGAGTAGTGTCCCCACAAGGTTACTATATTCTGTTGAAGAAGTGTATGATGTCCTCAGAAGGTTTATTAATTATGATGCAAAGTGGGTAGTGTCCCCACAAGGTTGTTATCCTCTGTTGAAGAAGTGTATGATGTCCTCATAAGGCTTATTACTTCTGATACAAAGCGGGTAGTGTCCCCACAAGGTTACTATCTTCTGCTGGAGAAGTGTATGATGTCCCCACAAGGTTTATTACTTCTGATGCAAAGTGAGTAGTATCCCCACAAGGTTACCATATTCTCTAGAAGAAGTGTATGATGTCCCCAAAACTTTTATTACTTCTGGTGCACAAGTGATTAGCGTCCTCACAATGTTGTTATCTTATGTTGAGGAAGTGTATGATGTCCTCAAAAAGTATAAGGGAGCTTAAAAATTTTCGAAGGAAGGAGGGGCGACATAACGCATGTGTAAAATCAATATTTCAGTCAAGGAAGCTACAAGTTAGATAAAACTAAATTAATGCTTACTGGAAGAAAGCAATGTTTCGTTTCTTTTCCTTATGCCTCAGGCCTCCCCGATGGCGCAGTGGTAGCGTCGTCGCCTTGTATTCAAGGGGTGCTGGGTTCGGTACCCGGTGAAGGCACATAGTGGTTCGGATCCTACTTTAAACTGTAGGTCCAGTCCAAATTTGCTTTACTATGCATAAAGTGGACTTAAAACACCAACTCAATCAACCAATAAATCAATTTTTCACATATATTTTGGCTTCAAGATTCCACTATGTCAGTGTTATATCTAAGGAGGAGGCAACTGTGAATTCATTATGGCGGGGAAACAAATGTTTTCCTTTTTTTTCGTTTGGAAGATTCCTTCCACTGCAACTGCTTACTCATGATATCCGATTAACTGTAAACATGTTGAAGGGAAAGAACGGCGCCACATATCATGGAAGAACAAGAAGGAAGTGCAGGCACAGTGAATGATCCAGTGGGAAAAGCAGGCAGGTCATAATAATTTTTTTTTAATGCAAGTGTCATTTTTCTCTTCGGTGGGTCCTTTCGGCGGTACGAACGTTCAAAAGAGTCCGTTTTTTTTACATTTCTCTCTGTGGTAAAACCACGCGTGCTAGGGGTGCAAGGAACACATATTGAGACCAAAGTAACGTCATCAAAACACGAAGCCTTCGGTTGACAGAACCGACATTTCAATTGTTTCAAGTACTGTTCGGCGATATAACGTCCAGACGATATATCGCGATATTGAGAAACTATCGTCCAGGCGATATTAACTAGACAATATATCGTTACGATACTTTTGCAATATATATTGTGGAGAGGGAGACGATATATCACCCATATCACGATACGGAAATAATATCATATCGTCTGCGACGATATTTTCTTGACGATATATCTCGATATCAAAATTCCGATATTGTACATCCCTAGATTCAAGTCCAATTTATGCACAGATGTTAATCATCCCGTCTCTGCATCGGATACGATATTTGTTTATTAAAGATTACGTATTCTGGTTATTTCACGTCAGGAACATGGTGATTGAACAAACACAATGACGAGGATTCGAACCTGGGATCTCTGACATACTACCAGTCACAACGGAAAGCAGACTTCAGTTTGCGGGATCCAGAAGTCCTGTCCCGGGAAACTTCGGGAAATGATTTCCTTACTTTCGGGATTTCCGATAGGTCGGGAATTTAAAATGATCGCGAAATAAGAATTCTGGATATACTTAAATATCGGAAGGGAAATATTCTAGAAATGACATCAAAATACCGAAAATAATTTATTTGCGGACAAAATGTGCGTGGAACTCGATAATTTCAGAAGTGATTGGAAATTCTGAACATTACCCATCCATAAAATTTTCTGAACTAGTCGGGAAATACATGAAATTTTCTGTCCTGAAGATCGGGATAGTTTTATATACCGTATCGATCCCGTTACGGACTCATAATCTCCGATCACTCACACCCATATAAAGTAAAAGAAACAGTTTCTTAAGTCCACTTTATGCACAGTAAGGCTAATTGGGACTGGACCTACAGTTTAACCTAGGATCCGTACCACTATGTACCTCCACCGGGTATCGAACCCATCACCTCTTGAATACAAGGCGACGACGCTAACTCTGCGCCATCGGGGAGGCCTGAGGCATAAGGAAAAAGAAACGAAATATTGCTTTCTTACAGTTAGCATTAATTTAGTTTTATTTAACTTGTAGACCTATTTCATTTGATGCTTTTTGTTCTTTCCATTAATTTACAATGAACGAAAATATTCTCTAAATAATTTGAAAATTGTAAATAGTTAGGTTATCTTGTTTGGCGGAGAAGAAGTAAGTGTAGCGCCAGAATTCCTGGATTCGAATCTTTGTCAAGGCATAATGTGTTTTTGTCTTTCCCACAATTTTATCCTTGTCGTCGCGATTAGCTAAATTGGCAGAAAAGCGACGTAATAATACAGATGGAATTAGTTTGATCTTTTCTCAAACAGCACATTTTCAAGGGTCATTCAGGGTTGACCGACCAAGACTACAAGTCCTACAAGGACAAAACTACGTGAGTTTTTTAAAGGAATCTCCCTGAGCATATAGGCATAACTGCTATCAATGTGTCAGTTACGTGAGTTATTTGGCGTTGAAGAAAATAGAATGCTGTCATAGCCACCGCAGGATATCTTGATATCTTTTGTCAGTGCTTCATCTGTCAAAAATGTCTTCTCTCTCATATTATCTTTAAGCGGCTCAAATAAATCTGATATTCACTAAGAGCTAAGCCCGGAGTGTAAAAACATGAAGCAAAACCCTTTCGGAGAGTTATTGCTGTCAAATTGACCATGTGGGGATGTTATGGTGAAGGATAACATTTGCAGGCAACATCAACGTCTTTTTTATACAAATGTCATTATACGGCACCCTTCATCAACGTGCAGGAAAACTGGGAATAAATCATGACCCTTTCCCCAAAAACGACATAAAGAACACCTTACATGTCCCAGTCGGACAAATGTGTCCACGCGGTTCATTCGTGAGCAACTAGCGTTCTTCGCCAAGCTGTTGAGATCATTCGTACACTCTTGCCCATTCTCCGGCAGTTTTATCGTTCTCCTATTTATCATTGCACATTACACTATCCCGAAAGTCACTGGTAGATGAATTTGCTTAGTTTCATTGATTGATTTGTTGTTTTAAGTCCACTTTATGAACAGAAAGGCTAATCGGGACTGGAGCTACAGTTTAATGTGGGATCCGAACCACTGTGCCATGTCCTTCACCGGATATCGAACCCGGGATTTGATTACGAGGCGACAGCTTTACCACCGGGGAGGCCCTGAATTTGCTTAGTGTCTCGTACAGTCGCTACTAGTCAACCGACCATCCCTCACAAAAACGCGGCGCAGAAAATGGAAAAACTGTAGCAGAGGGAAGTCTATAATCGCATAACGTTGATCCCCGTAACTAGCAACAGTCACCTGAAAAAATAATCATCTGAAGCGTCGCCACGAGTACTGTTTGCTACATGTAGGATGTTAGGGAGGAGAGCTCTCGTTTTATGACAACTGTAGAGGAAATTGATATTTAGTCTCATAATATGTGATTTTTGTCAATTTTCGACATCTTGGGGACGGGATCGTCCCGTCGAACTCATACCTCCTTTAAAAACAATGAGATATCAATATTATTCATCGTGCAAGAAATTCCGGATCTCGGTATTTTAAATTTAAAACCGGGTAGTGCCTGTTGTACTTTGTGAGTGACATTTTTTCATATTTTCGCACGTAAACGTTGTGTTTTTCTTCGCAGCAAACAGAAGAAATATATTGTTTTGTTTATCATTTTCAAGCCCCTAGCGAGGGATAGGAAAGGGGGACTAGGGAGCCATCCACACAAGGCGCTTCTTGAATTTTTTCCCCCTCAAAGTAGTAGCAATAGGGCGTTTTAAAAAATGTTCTACAGACATAACTGAAATCAGTGGCGCAACCATAGGGGCAGGGGCATTACCCCCAACCTTGGACGAAAATCCATTCTAGGGAGGGGAAGGGGGGTCAAGCATTGAAGTAGAAGAAAAGCAAGACCGGCAGACTCTAAGAGTAACAGGACAAATGGATACTCAATATGGAATACGTTTTTACGTATTTCTTGCATTTTTTCTTCTAGACGGTCAAGGCACCTGCAGCGGGGACGAAGAAGGGCAACTACGCCCCTTTATTTAAAATTTTATACAAATAAAAATACACTTCGTATTTTTCTTGCTTGCAATACTTAATTTTCTTACAGTCTCATCAAAGTCAGAGCCGTAGCTAGAGGGGCGGCGGGAGTCAGCCATACGAGCCGAACGATTCAAATGAAAAAAAAAAATTAAAAGAGAATCTATATTATTTTCAGTTTTCACAATTTCGGTTCTAAAAATTTTCTTACTCACTTCGTTCGCCATAAGGATTAAATTCGTTATGCATTCTCTGTCGTTCAAAAATCCAGTTTGTGTGCTTGTTTTTCATTATTAGCTAATAAAATTGAACGTGTTGAAAAAATATTTCAAATAGTTTGATCCAACACTATTGCTTGGGCGCCGACTTCTAACCACCCCCTTATTGCGTGAATAATAATGTTTGGTACTACTACTATTAATAATAATAAAAATAGTAATACTAATTACAATCGTGTTGTTATTACAACCTTGGTGACAATGAAGTTCGACCAGAAAGGAATACGTGATTAAATGCACAGAGACATAGGCGGTGGAATGGGTGACCCGCAGAAGTGACGCATGTGTGTAAGAGGAGGCGTGTGAGCAGGCAAGAATGGTGATCCCAGCATGTTGCACCTAAGGTCACGTAAAGAACGAAAACGGGGAACTATACGCGTGACATTGAACTTCGACCAGGCACCAGACCCATACGGGAAATTCCAGATAGTGGCGCATTCGACGGAAGCATGACATCACGGACACGATAAGGGAGTCCGCCGTATATAAGCGCGTGCTGTGCACCGAGGAACCGCAGTGCATCGTCACCATGGCCAGGGGCAAACCTATTGACAACACCGTGAGGAGAAGACTGGTGGAGTTGCAACGGGATGGACTCAGTGAACGGGAAATAGGGCGCCAACTGAACTTACCCAAGTCAACCGTCCACTGCATCAAACACCACTAAAACACGGGTACTACAGAGCCAGGTAAGGCCCCCGGTCGAAAACGCCTGCTGAGCGTTCGTGACCTACGGACATTTAGGCGCTATATCCAGACCAACAATCATGTTTCTGTGGCCGAATTACGACTGTGGACTCGAGAACGCTTTCACATTGAAGTGTCAACCAGAACCATTCGCCGTTACCTACAGCGATGCGGTTGCCGAGTGTACAAGGCGAAACGTAATCCCTTCCTTTCTATGTTGAACAAAGGCAATCGACTACGGTGGGCACGAATGTACCGGGGATGGACATTTCGGCAGTGGAACAGGGTTTTGTGGACGGACGAATCCATTTTCAATGTTGTGTACGAAAAAAACGGAAAACGGTCATTTGTCGGAAGGAGGAACAGAATGAAGCAAAATGTTATGCACGTCGGGTACAGAAACCTGCGTCAGTGATGGTATGGGGATGCATGACGGCATCTGGGGTTGGCCCACTACACGTCTGTGAGGGCATTGTGAAGAATGCACACGCCTATACACGCATACTGGAGCGGCATCTTCCCACAGTGCGAAGGCACCTGTTCCACAGGCGGCGTCTCATCTTTCAACACGACAATGCCAGGCCTCATACAGCGCGGCTGACAAGAGAATGGTTGACTCGTTATCACGTGCGAACTCTGCCATGGCCACCATCGACTCCCGACCTCTCCCCCATTGAAAATGTGTGGCGTGTTCTTAAGCGACGTGTGCAACAGAGGGGACCCACGACAGTGGCTGCTCTTATCGCCTGCCTGCAGGAGGAATGGCACCGCATCGATGTGGAATACCTTGAACGACTCGTCCGCAGCATGCCCCGACGCATTGCCACAGTTATTCGCCGACGGGGCGGCGTCACTCCATGGTAAACAGGATCCCCTCTAACAGTGGTCGAACTTCAATGTCACTTATAGATGGACGAAAATGTTTTATTTTGTGTGGACACCATACATTGCTGCGTTGCAGCGGAAATTTATGTTTTCCTTTGTTCCATGTAGCCTGCTGAATAAAATATGTTCAGCATATGCATGTGTTCTCCTTCTTTCACAACGCACTCCTATATTTGTGACTGGTCGAACTTCATTGTCACTAAGGTTGTATTATTATTATTGATACGTTCATCCTAGTGGTTGCCCTCCAAACAAAAATTCGTGGTTGCGCCTATGACTGAAATAGTCTTAAATATGCTAAAACTTTTGTTAAAATCATAAATGCAAAATACGAATCTTTAAATATAACCCATATTATTTTTAATGAGCTTTTATTTCTTTCCTTACTCCAAAATTTGTAGGATGTAAGCATTCGCGCTCATATTGGGAGGGGGGGGCAGTGAAGCACTTGACCTACCTGAGATGTCTGGGAACACCTAATATCATTTGAATAGTGAAATTGTTGCGTGAAAACATGGACAAGGTGTGTCTTGAAAGATATCAGACTTAGTGGTCTCTGATATTTGAGTTTTTGTTTTTAAGTCCACTTTATGCACAGACAGGCTAATCGGGACTTCACCGACAGTTTTAAGTGGGATCCGAAGTTTTGGTTGCCTCCGCCGACTACCGAACTCGGAACCCCTTCATTACAAGGCTAAGCCATTACCACCACGCCATCGGCTTGACCCTAGTCTCTGATGTACACATCGTGAAAAAATACAAAAATACACTGAACTGTTCCTAAAATAAATGTTAAAGTTTATGGAAAGGAATCAAGTCGAATCCAGTTTCTATTTAAATAGAGGACTCAAGTCTGAACTTAGCAACAATGCCACCGGTATTTTCAATTCAATTTAAATTTTATGATTTGTAAGACAACAACAACAATAATAATAATAATAAAAAAATGTCAAGGTAATTTTTAGATGAAATATTACCCTGCCCCCAAGTGCTCGAAGTGAAAATCCTTGCCCAGTTTGGGAAAAAGATGTGGAGATGGTTGTAGTTGTATGGATCAATTTTGAGAAAATGCGGTAGGTGAAGGAATGCCTATGCAAATTATCCTTGTCGTGGATGCTTTGTTAGAATTTTCTTAACTGGGGGATATCATTACTGTGGCATAAGAAGAAAATATCGAAGGACGTATGTAAAATGTTCGTGCTTGGGGGAGGGTAACCGTGGGTAAGGCGCCAGAATATCTAGCTGCGGAGCCGATTATATTTTTCATTATTGACAATGTAATTGTTTTTTGGAAAAAAGAAACTCGTTGGATGCATTACGAATATTAAATATCTGAATTCAAAAACATCTGAAACACTTGAACGTGGATCGATCTCAGAAAGAAACTCATTGGAACAGAGGCGCAACCACGAATTTTTGTTTGGGGTGGTAAGTACCAAGATAAATGTGCCATAACATAATAGTAATAATGCTAATAATAATAATGTTAATAATGTTATTATTATAACATTATTATTATTGGCTTTGCCATATTTTACTTCGCTTATTGTGCTACTTTTGGTTAATTTGCCAAAATGGGGATGAGTGAAGATTTGATGAAATTGATGAATGGACACACACTCATAAAAATCCATTCCCCAAGCCGGAATTCGAACCCGGCACCAACATTATTATTATTATTATTATTATTATTATTATTATTATTAGTAGTAGTAGTAGTAGTAGTAGTAACAAAGACATTATTACTCTCGTAAATTATGCAAGAAGGGGGTAGAATTTGGTGCTAAAGCATTTGTGTTCGAACAAACGATTGAATTATTTTTCAACACGTTCAATTTCACATTATAAATGGAAAACAAGTACACAAACTATTTTTCAAAGAGAGAAAATGCTTGATAAATGCATTCCAAATATAATTATTTTTTACATTAACATGTATAACTTTTGTGCACGATGTATGTTTCAGGAAATTTTCTTTGTTTTTTGGTGCCATTCAACACATGCCAATTTTCGTCGATAACAGCTCACGGAGAACGCACACCCACCCCACTGCCGTCCACATCTTCGTTCGCGACCTTTGGAGAATCCCTTGCGCCGACATTGCACAACATTGCCGCGTGATTTTTTGACAAGAGCGTACCCAATTTCTTAGTGGACCGCCCAACACCGACGACTTCTCTCCACCCGTTTTGCTATTATTCACATCGGAAAATCATTTTCCCACGTTTCAATAACTCGGCAACAAAGCCGTTTCCGGAATTTCGTTACATGAACTTTCCACCTTATTTTCACTCGTACAATCACCTCCCAAGCATTGTAAACGAACTTACGAAACACCCTGTATATAAAAGTGGTTAGCACATCGCGCTGCGACGCCAAGTGCCCCGGGTTTGAATCCCGCTCGGGCTTAGTTGTTTGTGAATGTCCATTCATCAATTTTATCATTTCATCACTCATCCCCATGTTCACAAATTAGCAAAGAGGCACAAAACGCGAAGTAAAATAAACTAAATCAATCAATCGACTCTTGGGAATCTCTTCATGAGTTCTATTAACTTTTTCTCTATTATTTTGTCCCTTTCCAGTAGGCTCTGAAGTTTTCCTCCTCTCTTCTCTTTCTCAATGACACCTGAGCATCTTCTTTTGGCTAGAGCAGTTCGCATTGTTTTCTATGACGTTAAAAGTGTGTTTAGAAACATGGTTTTACACACTCATACTACTTCTCTTTCCTTCTATGGTAAAAAGTAATGATTTGTATTGATCTTCGAGATTCTTCATTTTGCGTAGTTTTGTGTTTAACGTCTGAAACCTTTACATATGTGTTGACGAATTGTCGTTGAAGCTGAACTTTGTCACTTGCATAAAATTGCTTAAAATTTTCATGTCTTTCAGCATCTGTGATTTTAAAGCATTCTTTACCAAACTTTTCACATTTTCCATCACATTTTACTTTCAGATTTCTCCCTGGAACTAACTTTCTGTGCATGGACTAACGTATGATTCATCCTTGTTTCATAAATCTTATATACATTTATATAATATTTTGTAAATCTTATATCTTGTTTCCCGATATAAGCTTACGCCAGTAAGCGCCTTCATTTCTTAGCAGCCACTGAAGAAACTTCGCAGATATTTTTATGCAGAAAATTTCAAGATACGCCAATTGCAGGGTTCTTAAATCTCCGGTACCAGTGGGAATTCAGTCACGAAATATTGACAGGTAACAGAGGAGGTAGTCATAACTCAAAAATGCAATTTTTCGAGTTACGCCACTTCGCCCCTTCACCGACGATATATGCAACATGGAGCGACGTGGACACTAAATTGTGTGCATATTCAAAGTTTATTTAATACATATTATGTACAACTTATATTATTTAAATCCATTAGGCAACCAATTCATCCATCTCTCAATAAACCAACAGCAAAAATTACATAAATTGTCTCTCAAATGTGCACGCTCCCTTTCCTCGAAACAATTGTTCATGCATTTAAAACAAAATCAATTAAGACAAGTCTCATTTCTCTGTCTGGTAATTCACAATGCATTACAGAGAACAATGATATATTGCGAGCAAAGCAAACAAGAACATTTTTGGATCCAATTTTTTGTAGGCTGAAATCAATATTGATTTAAGGGGGCTCAAACAATTTCACGGGACGCCAATGCATTCTCTCTCTTACAACTTTCGTGCCACCCCGACAGGGACGGGCACGGGTTGGCAATTGCCTACCCAGAAATTGCTGTGCCCACCCGATAGCCAACCCAATCAAAGTCAATAAATATATGCACTTGGGAAAATGCGAATGGTCCAATAAATAAGTTTATTATGGTGTTCACTTCATGTATATTTTACTTGTGAATATTATCTATATTACAGACAAGTTCACATATTATCATTCAATAAAAAGCTTTGTTGTTTTTTGCAGAAACACTGATTTCGTGAATAGGTTTACAAAAGTCAGAGTAAATAATAAGTTGAATGGAATTAATTTAAGCTTTTCTTTCAACTTCCTTAACTTTATCATTGGAAAGCGAAAGGAATTTCCAAATCTTTTGAAACAAAAAATGTGATGTAATGTCCACTAGTGTGCTTAAGCAGCCAGTAGGCTTAAGAGGCTTTATGGGAGGCGCAAAATTGTGCAGAATATGATCAAGATTAGAACAGGATTATGGGCCTGAGGACTGCATCTTCTGACCTTCACAGGGATGATGCATCAAATTGCTTTGAAAATATGCCACATAATGAAAAGAAATAGACACTTGAAATGTGGCATATAATATAGAAATATAATTAACTGTCTGCCATAACTTGGCCAAAAAGTTATAACTGAAACTGACTGTAGAAGGGGTGGAGTGGAGTGACTTGATGTTGTCAACTCTGGGCTTCCGGCCTGGGTATTATTAAGGTGATCTGTTAAACAAATAAAAACCTCTTCTTCGCGTTGATTCCTCCAGCAACACACAAAGTTGTTTAGTTAGGTCTACGTTGAAATACTAAGATAGAGGTAATTTGATGTGTCCCTTTCATCATCACGATTTCATACCCCTGTCATCTTCTAATTTCGATATCGTCTCCAAAATAGATAATAATAATTTTATATTCATTCTACTAATAAGAAGCAATCACAAAAATATATTTTGATAAAACAGCTCTGTAGGTTTGAAAAATAGCTGCAGAATTATTGACTTGATGAGTTAATAACCGTATTAGAAATCTTCTTACATGAGTTGTTGTTTTAAGTACACGTTATGCACAGATAGGCTAATCGGGACTGGACCTACAGTTTAAAGTGGGGTCCGAACCACTATGTGCCTCCACCGGTTATTGAACCCTAGACCCCTTGATAACAAGACGACGACTTTACCACTATGCCATCAGGGAGGCAAAAGATCTTCTTACAGATACATTTTCCCTATCAGTTACGTAATCATGAGATTTTTCTTGTGGTTAACTAACATGGAATAGGGACAAAATTTTAGAACTTTGTGCTTCATAACATAATACATACAATTTTATTTATTTATTTATTTATTACATTTCGGTGATATTTTGCCAAAATGTCCTTCTTTAGCTTAGGTAAATATTATGCAGAATGAACTAAGAATTTGATTTATACCCGGGTTCTTGCTTTTTTTAAAAAATTTTGCCAATAAGACATTCATACAAACTCTGAGCTGTATTGCGCGCTCGGAATGCACACGTCATGTAGTGACACCCTTATCCAGATCGGATTGATTTTAGTTATTATGTATTAGTTTTAATCTGCGAATTAATTAATGTTTAAACGATATTTATCATTTTATTGCAAGAGCTTTTACAATTCATTATTTTCAGTAAGGGGTTTTCCCCCGTATTATGTGGGACTCGATAAGCCATTTAGAAATAAATAAATAGCAGTCTGCGTGTGAAACAAAACGAAGTAGTGAACACACTATGTTTGCATTTCTCAGTTCGTCGATTTCATCAACATGTCGTAAGTGAATCTCGCGATTCACGATTATTGGTGCTGCACGACACTCGAAACACGATGGGGACATTTTAGAATGAATCGTCTTGAATTTCAGTCCGTATATGTTGGAAATTCTTTGTCTTGGCCAGTTTGTAAATGCTGTAGATACTTCTTACAGGCATAGGTGTGCACACGGAGGTGCCAAAGGTACCTGGCTAGCCCAAATGTCTTATAAAAAATAAACAAAATATGTTGAACTACCATTAGAATAATGAAAATAATATCAGTGCTAAAAAATAAGCAATTTCGTTTCATTTGAGATGACCAGCTCTCTCTCTCTCTCTCCACAAAACAATGTGATATTCCTTTACTATAGTAATCAGTAATCACGTAGTAAATAAATTATTTTTTCCTTGATAAATCGCAGAGCCCCTTCACATATCGGCAGTAAATATTATTTACCCGAGGACCGACTTGTTTGTCAATGCAACCTTCTAACCTTTCCAATAAGAATTTCATGTTCAAATACTTTCATGAACGATCTCTCACTTCTCATTCAATGACAAGTGTATCAATTTTCAGATTTTTGCTTACTTCTGAATTCTACGGTTTAAAATTATATGTAACACATGGCATTAACTATCGAGTGACCAGGTACAGCAATATATTTTATGAAGTAGGCTATTGTGCATTAGAAAACATAGTAAAACTGAACCTACAAATGTACTTCGTGAGAGTGATTTAGCTGATAGTACCTGTAGAGATATAACCTTGTATTTATTATTTACAATTGTTTTCTTTCATTATTAAAATATCGACACGTTCATAGTAAAACCTGTGCTAAAGTGATAACAAATGCTCATTCTGTAATGTTAAAATTTCATGTTCATATCCTTAATAGTTTCTGTGAAAATAACATGAAGTTACGACTATAGGCTAGCCATGTTCAGATAGGTAACTGAAACTTCCCTTAAGAGAACCCCAAATAAATTATTCTGCGCGCACCTATGCTTACAACATCGCAAGTTTAATTATTCTTTTGTATTTTGCCAGATAAGACTCCCAAGTTGTCGTTTTCAATTCAAGTGGCAATCTTGTTACGCGTCCCTGGAAGTTACGTCAGAGTGATCGTTTGGTGAGTTGGGTTGTATACGTACAGTCATGGACACTTCTGGGTTGTAATGATTGCATTTAAAGTTAATGGGATTGTTATAACCCAGAAGTGTCCGTGACTGTACATACAGGTTAGATTTTCAGCGTTCATAGATCAGAAACTAACCACTTTCGAGGTTATGAGTATGAGGAAAAGTTTCTTGTTTTTTTTTTAATATATCTACCAGGATCCAACCGTTGTTGAAGTTGTTTTAGGACACCCTGTATATGTTGGAGGGGATGGGGGGACGTACATGAGTGCATGAAAAACTCATATAAGGTCTTAGATTTATACTGCCCACCCTAATTTATGAATATACATCTTCTGCCCACCCGGTTAAAAATTTCTGGTGCCGCCCCTGCTCCTCGATGGTATAATGATAACATGGTTACCTTGTGATCAGGGGGTCCCTGGTTCGATACCCGCTGGAGGCACATGGCACAGTGGTTCATTTCCCACTTTAAACTGCAGGTTCAGTCCCGATTAGCATTTCTGTGCGTAAAATGCACTTAAAACCATAACCCGATCAATCAATTTTACAACTTATTTTCCGTCAAGTCGTTCGGCGCCCAGGGCTGACTCCCGCCGCCCCCTAACTACGGTACTGAAGACTAAGAAAAGATAAGACTAAGAAAAGCAGGTAATGCGAGCGAAGCGATCAAGAAAATTTTGCGAATAGTATTTTTATTTTCATAAAATTTCAAGTTGTTGGCGGTAATTGCAGGTACACTTGGCCGTCAATGTTTGCCCCCCCTTGTACCCCCAAGAACTCATTTCCGTCCAAGGTTGGGGGGACAATGTCGCCCCTGCCCCCCTGTGGTTGCGCCACTGCATTGGAATGAAAGTGGCGACACGCGAGTTGCGTTCGAGCTGAATCTTTCGTTGCTGGGTCACTTGATGTCGACATATAAACTCAAGGTTGACAGATTTAGAGTCGCGTGGGTGGTGCAGGGAAACGTGTGAACTGCTAACTTGTCACCTATGATGTAAGCGCACTTATTTTGATAGGATTGTTTGGGATTGATTACGTCAGGTGAAATGATTTCCTTACCTTAACCTGATGTGAGGGTAGGAAGTATCAACTAGGAATGAAGTTAATGGCAAGCACAAACACACCTGTTGTGTGTGTGTACGTAGAGGTCGATTTGGTTGATTTAATGGTTTTAAGTCCACTTTATGCACAGTAAGGCTAATCGGGATTAAACCTACAGTTTATAACTATGATCTGCACCAATGTATGCCTCCACCGGGTATCGAACCAGGGGCTTCTTGATTACAAGGAAACAACCCTACCACTGAGCCATCGGGGAAGCCGAATTAAATATTATCATGAGGAATCATAACATACCCAACTTACAGACCCTATTTCCAAGATGTCTCAACTACAATTTTACATTACACAACTCTGGGAATAATTGAATGTCGATGCTAAATTAATATGTAACACAATTCAAACAAGTTTCACATGTAGCACTTTGCTAGTTTCTTCCTTGCTCAATTCATTCAACTTAAATTGACAATTTGTACTACGTGGTTAACCGTGGCGACAAAGTAAGAGAGTGATGGAAAATGTGGTAAACAAATAAGAGGAAATGAAATATTTCCGCAGCATTTGTCTCAAGTGACGGTGGGAACTTCTAGTTAACACCCACTGAGACGCGGCAACAGAAAGCAACAGAACTTCTGTTGTCTGCTTCTATTGAAATCAAATGGTGTAACGCCCACTACAGGGAAACGCACGGAATTTCCATGCCAGAAGTCTGCATGTTATCTTAAAGGTTATCGCTCGCTGAGAAGCCGGAAACGCGTCTGTTGCGTTCTGTTGCCGCGTTTAACAACGTCTCAGTGGGAATTACAACCGGCTACTTCCAAAAACGAATCCGTTATCTTAGACGTTGAAAGGTAACGAGGGGTCCGACAGACCCGAGTGAAACTTAATTTGTCGACCATTTTGTGATACAAACTGCCATGGCAATCCCCTTGAATGTACCCTATGCTAGGTCCTTGCACTTTGGACGTATTTCTACGCTCTCTCGTGTGCGTCTAATTGGGTTACACTTCTTGACAGAAATATCACTGACTTTTATTCCACAGAAGTCGAGATTTGTTGAACTTTTAAGTTTTGAAAGTGAAAGTAATTAGAAAATATTAACTAACTCTCTGGCATTCCTAAAGCGGAAAGTGGGAGCGTTCCCTTTTAATCGAGGGATCCCGGGTTCGATACCTGATTGAGGCACATTATGCTTTGGATCACACTTTAAACTGTAGGCCCAGTCCCGACTAGCCATACTGTGCATAGAGTGGACTTAAAACACAAACTCGAGCTTAAACTCTAAAGTGGGAAGTTTATTGTCACATCAACCTAAACTTTTTATCGGTTCCTACAGTGAGTAAGATTAATTCAGATTTCTCCATTGTTACCAGTTTCCTTACAAGCATCTTATTTATTGCCATTCCATCTTCGTCTTGGCCTTTCTATAAGTTTTCAACAATTAGGTTTCCCAACCAGGAATCTGTAAGTTTTCTTTCTTCTCCCATTCGTGCTTCATGACCTGCCCACCGAAATCGTCTTCATTTAATAATTCTAATAACATCTGGTGATGAATATAGATTATCAAATTCATTATTTTTTACTCTTCTTCATTTTTCCTATTTCCGACATACGACTAGCACAAGACCCTGAATGAAAAAGAGGAGGTCAACTGAGCAACATATGAACATCTAAAAATCCTTGTTGAGAACAGTTGTTTGGCAAAAAGCACGATAAATAACGTTTTCATTTGTTTCAACCGGAGACACTGGCACAGTTCCTCTGTAAGACTTAATCCAACTCATTACTATGAGCAAGAAATTTCAATGGTGCACAATAACGTTTTGTGTGAACAACAAATCACACAGCATTTCACAGTGATAGTCGCTCCTGCGGCATACAAACATATTTTTTAGAAAATAATTTTAGGCACAATATGTTTCAGGATAATGTTTCATATATTTACATTACATATATAGTATGTTATAGACTGAGATTTAGACTAAACCTTTAGTCAACAATCATAACTAATTGATATATTACCTACGTGTAAAACACATATTTTCAGTTCTGAGATGGATGTTCATTGTATATTTTAAGTCCACTTTATCCTCATATTCGGCGTTTGTTGAAAGCTCTTTCTCTTTCAGTGTACATACTCTGCGTTTACAATAGACTTTCCCAGCTATATTTTCTGTATCGTATTCTTTCGTTATTCTAACAGGCTTCTGTTTATGTTTTCTGATTCGTGGCTTTCGCTCTTGCTGCTTTCTGGTTTCCCATTAATTCCAGCCCCCCCCTTTCCTCCCCCGTTGACAATTTTGTTCAAGACTCCTTGAACAAAATAAGCAAGGAAATCGTTAACTGGAATATCCTAATATAACAAATGTCTGAATGGAATACATGTACGTTTGTTAAGAGTTCTTCATTTGTACACTATAATTCAGGATTCTTTGGATTTGAGTGTAGCACACTTGGGGCAATTGACTCATATGGGCATCTTGACATAGTTTTAAGTATAGCCAAATCGGTCTGTTAATCATATGAGCTCTTCATTTGTACGATTTTTTGTCCTCATCCAATGGTATTTACTACTACTCAAAATGAATGCAAAATTAAGTACATGTCTGTAAGTAACTCTCAAAGTATCTTGATACAAAGTTTCGTTGCGGTTTGTGTCGTTCATTACAAACAGACGTTTATTATTGTTATTGTTATTATTATTTGAGGCTCACCCTGACTCAAAAAAATTAGTGGCTTGGGGTAATCCTCGGGAGTAAGGGCGGCCGGAGTGTGGTGCTGAACACATCACCTCCAAAATGGCCGAGATCATGAATGTGTGCTCCCACCTCCCCTAAACTTGCTTCATGCACGGCGCTATATGCGCGGGAAACTTTACATTTTACCTATTATTATTATTATTAAATATGTGAGATATCTATATGTTCTTTGTGGTATTAGTTATTTCTTCGTTACTTTACGTCGCTTTTCGTTGGTTCGATGTGGCTTGCAGACTGGGTATTGCTTGTCTCTTTCAGTACGGAATAAACATAACTTGATTCGGAAAGCATTGGGTCGCCCACGTCGTCTTCGTGACCGCGTACGTGACTTCATATGCTTAGGAAACAAATTCAGTTTGTTTCCACTTGACCTTGGAAGGGGTAGACTATAATTGTGTTTTGGTTCCATAAAGAATGTAGCGTGCTGTAGAAAATAATTGGAAAGTATGTTCTTTCAATAGGTCGCCGCAGCACGGGATGTAAGGGAATGCTTCCACAACTAGCTTTCAGCTTCAAGCCCCGCATTTTCCCTCAGTAATAAACAGATACGAAAAAGGGAAAACTCCTGGAGACTCCCAACCTCCACCCGCATACGTTCAGAGGTAGGTGCTTAGTGCCCTCGTGCCTTTAAAATAAACAAGGGCGTCAGATCAGCGGTATTTCGGTTCCCCCGTTTTTCTCTTCGTCCTTATGTATTGACGGTTTCAATTATATGTATGTAAGAGGCGTTAAATTAAATCTAAGTTAACGTCTCATGGATATAGTGGACCAAGATTGTTCCGGCGATCTAGAAACGAACTTCGTTGTAAGATCTTACTTGCTAGTAATTTAATTAAATTAATGGCATCTGCATTGTTAGTAATGAAAACCGCGGTAGCTCAGCTAGCGCCTGACTACCATGCGAGAGACCCGGTATTTTTTCCACATGTTCAAGCGGCTCTGGCGCCCGCCCAGCGTCGTATAAAGTGGGTACGTGGAGGATACTCTGGGAGATAAAGGCGGCCCCACCTTCGGCCGTGATCAAGAAAGTGTGGGGCCCTAAATCCACACTCTGTATACGCCTTCATAGCTTGGTGCAAATCACAGGGGAACACTTTACTTTTTATGTTAGTAATGAAACGAAGGTTGGGGAGCGGGGAGAATGTGTTAAGACAGAGAGGAAAAAGAGTGGTATTTTAGGAATTGTTATTAATTAAATGAGCTAAGCAGTGTGCGAGTTAAGCGAAGGGGGTGCCGGTGATTTCCCCACCACAATAAATTTTATCCCCTGCAAAAGAAAATTACTTTTATTCCTGCCAGAAGTGTTTTTATCCCTTTAAATGAAAATGGAATTGAAGGGATATATTATTCTATGTCTTAACTATGTAACAGAGACATTTGACATTTGAGAAATCATTTGTCCATTAATGGTCGAGTCAAAAGATTTCCCTGCCCCAAAGTATGCAGCTTTGTGGATTAATTAAATACACCATTCCGAAACTGACAACCTCACGGTGCCGATACAAGAGAAACTCAAATTTTCGTGGCATAGTGCTGATATTTTACTTATTAAATTGTTCACAAGAAACTTGTAGGTATGTAAAATTGGAATTAAGCATGAACTTGGCAATATACAGTTGGTAACGTTTTCGGTGTTAGTAGTTCGACAGCTATTTTCGTGTATGAGTTTGGGTTTACTTAGAATCAGGGGCGCCGCAGGAGGTGGGGAAGGGTGCTTCATCACCCCTTCATTTTCTTCTACACGCCGTCCAGCATCCCTTGATCAACTTGTTAAACTATGTCATATTCAGCGTAGAAAGGTTTTGAAGTGAGATCGATCTTACTTTGACATCAGGCAAGTATCCAAGGAGGGGGACTTTGGGGGCTCGAGCCCCCCCCTAAATTTTCTGTTTACACTAGATAAAGTGAGGCTTTTAATTTCTTGAATAATGTGATCATAATTTGAGAGTTATGATTATCGAGACAAGACAGATAATGCTCTATAACCCTCTTATTGTTAATAGCACGTATCCAAGGTACGGATCGGAAATTTTTCAATTTACTTTAGAACAAAATAGGTTTTTGTCTTCTTGAATAATGGGACGATGACTTAAAGAGAGAAATAATTATCAAGGCAAGACGAAGAATGTTCTATAACCCTGTTGTTCATAATACTGCACGTAAACTTTTCTCGCGCTTTCGGTGTTGTCGCAGCGAACTTGAGCACTATGGAAAGACTTGTCAGCATTTGAAAGCTGCACAACAAAGGTAGCGCCACAAGTAGGACGATTCGTTGTAATTTTTAATCTCTGGAAAGCGCTAAAGGGAACGTTCTTGAATAAGAGAAGGAGTCGAACTACTACTGGCTATTTTATCGAATCGTCTTCCTGCTGAACGTTCTAGAATATGAGAGTATTCAATTTCCTGCTTGTTCTGTACAATAGAATCGGTTAATGAGACTTCAGAGAAGTGTGACAACTCATACAGTCGATTAGTAACACTGGTCTACGTCCATTTTGCTGACTGGAGGCTGATGGTTGTTCTTTAGTAATTCGAGGGTGGTAAATCCAAAACCGAAATCCGTTTTTTTCTATCACGTCAGGTTTCGGAGGAAAATAGAAAATTATCTAATATTAGGGATGTATATTTAGAGTAATGAAACAACGTAGTCCGTAAAGAGGTCACAAGATGGCAGCACATGGAATATTATAGTGATTATTATTTAAATCAGTTATTTGAACATTGTTAACCTCAAAACAAAGGACAAATATTACTAACTTTGTAAGGAAAGCATATAGTGCATATTTCGGAATTAAATTGGGTGACCAAGATAAATCCTGGGCACCTCATAAAGTATGCAGGAACTGTGTAGAAAAGAAGGAAAGAAATATGTTAGCGTCTGGAACAACCTTCATGTATCTGGACAGAGATAGGCATCTATTAAGATATTTTCAAAGGGACGAAGAATATGTCTATTGTACAGATGTGAAGGGACTAATTGAAGCTATGGGATGTACGTATAATGCAGGAGAATGGAGGCTTTTTATTGATAGCAAGAGGAGTTTGAAGTGTGTGTTGATGCATAATGGCAATAAGTTAGCATCCATTCCTGTTGGCCACTCCGTACATTTGAAGGAAAGCTACGAAACAATGAAAGAACTGCTTCGAAAGAAAAAAGTATGCAAATGACAGTTGGCTTGTGTGCTGAGATCTCAAGGTCATTTCAATGTTACTTGGTCAACAAGCAGGTTTCACGAAATATCCATGCTTTTTGTATTTATGGGACAGTCGAGCAAGGAACGAACATTGGGTACGAAGACTGTGGCCTGCCAGGAAAAGCTTTGAAGTCGGGGCGAAAAACATCCAGAACAAGCCGCTTGTTGATCCTAAGAAAGTGTTACTTCCTCCACTGCACATTATTTTGGATTAATGAAGCAGTATGTAAAAGCTCTGGATAAGAATGGGGCTTGCTTTAAATACATTTGCTCAAAATTTCCTGCATTGACGCCTGAGAAAGTAAAAGCAGGTATTTTTGATGGTCCTCAGATAAGGATGCTAATGAAAGATGAAGAATTCTTACAAACAATGAACCGCACAGAGAAAGATGCATGGTGTGCCTTTTCTGATGTCATTACAAACTTTCTTGGAAACTTCAGGGTGCACAACTACGAGGTTCTAGTTGAAAATTTGTTGGTGACGTTTCAAAAGTTAGGAGTAAATACGAGTGTCAAGCTTCACTTCCTGCACAGCCACTTAGAAGTATTTCCGTCCAATCTTGGTGCCTTAAGTGAAGAACAGGGCGATCGCTTACACCAAGACATAAAAACCATGGACCACCGATATCAGGAGAGATGAAATGAAAACATGATGGCCGACTATTGCTGGTGCTTGCAGCGTGACGTTCCTGAGGTCACGTACTCCATAAAATCAAAGAAACGAAACATTTTGCCTAAGTAGGTATGCATGTTGTGCTATTCTGTGGTGTATGTTAAGTTTAGCATAAGTACAGGCATCAGGTGCTTACTGTATGTGCTCGTGAAACAAATTGATCAATTTGCCGGAATTACCTAAACTTTTTGTCCATTAAGAACTCCCTATTGAGAAAATAGAAACGTATGTTTGTTCAACAACGTGACGTGATACTCTGCATGAACATCTGACTACGTCGCATTCTCTTTGCAAGTGCTGTTGGAATGTAGCCGGATATAATTTTCTGAAAATTTTGAAATGTGACTTGTCAAACAATGCAACTTAATACCTGTTATCAGCTCCGCCACCTTATGTATAGTCCTATAATTTCATTATGTGCAGATATCTATATGGAAAATTGTTGGGGTTTAGCCCAGTATTATATTATTGTGAAAATTTTCAAATGTGATTTGTGAAAAATTGTGACGTGATACACTTTTTCTGACTACATATTTGGAATCAGCGACCTCAAATTATATAGAATCAGTTATAATATGTAAGTCAGCAGAAAAAGAAATTTCATTATGTGCAGATATCTTTATGGAAAATTGTTGGAGTTTAGACCAGTATTATAATATCGTGAAAATTTTGAAATGTGATTTGTGAAAAATTGTGACGTGATACACTTTCTCTGACTACATATTTGGAATCAGCGACCTCAAATTATATAGAATCAGTTAAAATATCTAAGTCAACAGAAAAAGAAATTTCATTATGTGCAGATATCTATATGAAAAATTGTTGGAGTTTAGCCCAGTATTATAATATTGTGAAAATTTTGAAATGTGATTTGTGAAAAATTGTGACGTGATACACATTTTCTGACTACATATTTGGAATCAGCGACCTCAAATTATATAGAATCAGTTAAAATATCTAAGTCAACAGAAAAAGAAATTTCATTATGCGCAGATATCTATATGAAAAATTGTTGGAGTTAAGCCCAGTATTATAATATTGTGAAAATTTTCAAATGTGATTTGTGAAAAATTGTGACGTGATACACTTTCTCTGACTACATATTTGGAATCAGCGATCTCAAATTATATAGAATCAGTTAAAATATCTAAGTCAGCAGAAATCTTTTTTTCATATGTAGACCAGTGTAATCAGTCAGTGTCCATTGGTGGCTTTATAAGATATAGTGATTTGAAAATGAAAAGTTACGAAGTCTACTTCTAGTTCCAGTTCGGGTCCAAAGATGAAGACAATGACGACAGCTTAACTTCCAGAGCCTCAGTGTAGTGCTAGTTCAGCCGAAGAGATCGAAAGTATCTTTCTCTAAAGTTAATATTTCAGCAATACCAGGTATTGGAGCAGTTTATTAAGAAAGAAATAAACTGCACATATCAACTGAAAAACAAACTTTCATTACAATGAAATAAATAGACACTGAAATCGGGAACATCATTTTGACTTACGCTGTATGTACTAACACATGGAAATAAAAAAATCATTGGCGCCTCGTCCTATTTTTGAGGGTAAAACATCAAAATGTTAAAAACTGTCAATGTAAATTATCACACTTCCTTCCCTATCAGAAAGTAGAACAGACCTTTCTCCTCCCTTTCTATGTTCCAAATGGAACAGTTCCTGTTTTGAAAAGTTGTGGAAGAGTTTCAGTTTTTATTTCTTTCCCAAATAAATAAACCATCAATTGAAGATTTTCAAAAGGCCCTGTGGTATCTAAAACATCATGGGCATATTCCATCTGACCAGCCAGAATTCAATCTTAAAACTCAAACTACATGATGATATAGTATACCCCAAAACAATATCTCAGAGCATTCTACGGCATGTACTTGATCCCTAATATTACACACCATAACAACACAATCACAGTTGGGGACCAAAAAGTTGTCATCACTCCAGGGCAGTATAATCTGTCTACTCTAAATGCTCAGTTACCCAGAGGTGTAGTGTTAAGTCACAATTCTGTCACTCACAGAGTAGAGATTGTGTCTGCTACAGAGACAGTAGATCTGGGTACTATAGGAGAGCTATTGGGCTTCCAGAACAATACAAAACTTGAACGAGCCATCAAACACACTGCTATTAATATACCTAAATTCTTAGCCATAGAGACTCTGAATATTCACTGTAATGTGGCCGAGGGTATGATCACCAAATCAGATGGCACAGGCACTCACAAACAAACTGGCATCATCGCAACATTCAAACCTAACTCTGAATTTATGGAGCCAATCATTTACACTCCATCACCAACATTGTATTTTCCGGTGTGCCATAATAGAATCGACTACATTGAGTTGGTGGTCACTAACGAAAAAGAAGAATTTGTTGATTTTGCCGGAGCCACAACAACCGCCATCATAGAGATTAATATATATATAAAATATATACTAAAAAATGGAGCATATCGAGAGTTACGAGCTACAGTCGTTCCCCCCGACTTGAATTTGAATCAGCCCAACACAGAGATTGAGGTTGACCTTGACGTAGGGGATGGCCTTATACACCCCCACAGAGCAGACCTATATATCAAGTTTGATGTAAAGCTCGATGGTACAGATTATCCGGCTAACTCAAATATAAGTCTAGTATAATTTTGTACCGAATCTGTTTTCTCAAATCGAGATCAGAAATCATGTTGTTGTCATAAACAGAGTAGACTATCCTGGTATTACATCTACAGCTTTGGCCACACTGAACTTATCCAAGACCGAGGCTTCTTACTACAAAATAGGTGGATTTGAGGCTGGTGATAAAATATTAACCAAGGGCCACACTGTATTGTTCCCGATGAGCCTGTTGCCAGGATTTTTTTCGGATTACAAAGACATTATGTGGAAAGGTGGTTTAAGAATAACATTTCGAAGAGCCGCCAATGATAATAATGCTTTGTACAGTACATTAAACTCTACTGGTGCAGCTCTGCCTAATACCCTACCTGACGAAGGCAAATGTCTTATTCAGACTATGGAGCTAAGAATTCCAGTAGTTGAATATGAAGCCAGTTATGCTCTTAAATACAAAGCAGATATACTAAAAAATCCACAGGTGCCTTTACAATTTTATACATATCAATGTGTCCAGAAACCTGCTACTGGTAGCTATTATGAATTTGATGCTACAAACTCATTCTCCAGTATACAATATGACATGCCAGATTTTGTGGTGGTGCTGTTTCAGACTGGTCGAGACAACAACCAGCAACAAAATTCAAGTAAGTTCGATAGCTGTAACATCAAGAACATATATCTTAAAAATGGCCGAAACGAGGTGTTCCCCAGAGAAAATTATAATTTTGACATATCCAAGGATGATTTTCTTAAATTATACGAGGCCTACACAGCATACAAAACAGTCACTACTGGCAATACCGACATGTATTACTCACCGGATGAATTCAAAGCACAGAGACCGATGTTTGTAATCAACACCTCAAAACGCAAACAGGTTGTAGTTAATGACAGGACAAATATTAAAATTATCTGTGAATTCCATGATACACCACCTGCCGACACCATATGTAGTGTTATTCTTATAGGTCAGAACTCATATGTTTCTGACGTAAGAAACGAGAGAGTCACAGAGCAATTTTAGAAGACCTCTGTACAATGCATTGTTTTAGTATTAGATATATGAGTTGAGCCTGGTGCCCAATTAAAATATTCGGGTTAACATATTAATACTCTGAACAAATATTTAAGCATATATTACAGTGTACTACTGTGTAAGCAAAAGGGCTATATTTTTAGCAGGCTTATAGACAACAGACTGACAGATGCAGCTTTTGTACACATGGCCAAATCAGTCTGTTGAGGGTTCTTCATTTGTACACTAGAATTCAGGATTCTTGGGATTTTGACAGAGTAGCACACTGTAGGAAATAGGATCATATGGACAACTTGATATAGTTTTAAGTGTAGCCAAATTAGTCTGTTAAGAGTTCTTGATTTGTACACTAGAATTCAGGTTTTTTTGGATTTGAGTGTAGCACACTTGGGGCAATTAACTCATATGGCATCTTGACATAGTTTTAAGTATAGCCAAATCGGTCTGTTAATCATATGAGCTCTTCATTTGTACGATTTTTTGTCCTCATCCTATGGTATTTACTACTACTATTTTGGAAGACAATGTACGTTTCATAATTTCCGGGTCTCTTTGGTTATTCCTAGAACACCCTTGTTTATGAGATGGTGCCTAGGGTTGTGTAGGCCCCACCAGATCAAAACAAACATTGGAGGAGGAAGGGAATTTGTGCTTTCTTCATAGCATTGCTAGCGACTTCTGCCCTGTCACGAATTCACAGCTCTCATAAAGTAGAAGTAATGTGTAACTGTAACGACAAGACAATAATTCGCACGAAACCTGGTGGTGTGCAAGGATGGGTAAAGTAAGGTTGAACCCGCATTATTTTATTATTTAAGAAATAAGCTTAAAATGATAGTGAGGAAACAACAACACCAACAACAAAAAGAGTGGTTTGGCAGAAATATTGACCTGCTTTCCTAATGATACATACCACATTTCATTTAGCATAACAGAGGGCTTCCAGCCATTGGATGTAACCGTCACTTGAACCTTTCATCCGTGCATATACCTATATGTACATATGTAAATATTTTTATGATTTTAATTAACTTCTTACCCATTTTTGACATTTGCAACGCTCTGTAGAAACTAAATATTCAGAGCTTAATCATCGAAACTCAAAAAACAATAGATGTACAATTTGCCAGTAAGAAATTTACTTTTGAGTGCATAGGTGCGGGGGGGGCAGGGGAGCGGGAAGAAAATAGAAAACTTACAACTATGCTAAGATGGTAATTACTGTAAATTTAGAGCTTTTAGGCAAATTTTTTTTACAGTCGCTGTATACCTTTGAGGACTAGAGTGATAATTCATTTGAGCAAAATTGGGTCAAGGCCTTCGATAAGGCGGGAGGAAAATGGATTTTCGATATTTTGCGCGATTACAAAATGCTGTAAGTTGAGAGATGTTTAGTTTTTCTTTCGGCGAAGGGACGAAATTGATTGATTGATTTGGTGTTTTAAGTCCACTTTACGCACAATAAGGCTAATCGGGACTGGACCTACAGTTTAAAGTGAGATCCAAACCATTATGTACCTCTACTGGGTAGAAGTGGCGAACTTTTTTCAACATTACAGGCTTTAAATGCACTCAAAAGTAAATTTCTTACTGGCAAATTGTACATCTATTGTTTTTTGAGTTTCGATGATTAAGCTCTGAATATTTAGTTTCTACAGAGCGTTGCAAATGTCAAAAATGGGTAAGAAGTTAATTAAAATCATAAAAATATTTACATATGTACATATAGGTATATGCACGGATGTAAGGTTCAAGTGACGGTTACATCCAATGGCTGGAAGCCCTCTGTTATGCTAAATGAAATGTGGTATGTATCATTAGGAAAGCAGGTCAATATTTCTGCCAAACCACTCTTTTTGTTGTTGGTGTTGTTGTTTCCTCACTATCATTTTAAGCTTATTTCTTAAATAATAAAATAATGCGGGTTCAACCTTACTTTACCCATCCTTGCACACCACCAGGTTTCGTGCGAATTATTGTCTTGTCGTTACAGTTACACATTACTTCTACTTTATGAGAGCTGTGAATTCGTGACAGGGCAGAAGTCGCTAGCAATGCTATGAAGAAAGCACAAATTCCCATCCTCCTCCAATGTTTGTTTTGATCTGGTGGGGCCTACACAACCCTAGGCACCATCTCATAAACAAGGGTGTTCTAGGAATAACCAAAGAGACCCGGAAATTATGAAACGTACATTGTCTTCCAAAATAGTAGTAGTAAATACCATAGGATGAGGACAAAAAATCGTACAAATGAAGAGCTCATATGATTAACAGACCGATTTGGCTATACTTAAAACTATGTCAAGATGCCCATATGAGTTAATTGCCCCAAGTGTGCTACACTCAAATCCAAAAAAACCTGAATTCTAGTGTACAAATGAAGAACTCTTAACAGACTAATTTGGCTACACTTAAAACTATATCAAGTTGTCCATATGATCCTATTTCCTACAGTGTGCTACTCTGTCAAAATCCCAAGAATCCTGAATTCTAGTGTACAAATGAAGAACCCTCAACAGACTGATTTGGCCATGTGTACAAAAGCTGCATCTGTCAGTCTGTTGTCTATAAGCCTGCTAAAAATATAGCCCTTTTGCTTACACAGTAGTACACTGTAATATATGCTTAAATATTTGTTCAGAGTATTAATATGTTAACCCGAATATTTTAATTGGGCACCAGGCTCAACTCATATATCTAATACTAAAACAATGCATTGTACAGAGGTCTTCTAAAATTGCTCTGTGACTCTCTCGTTTCTTACGTCAGAAACATATGAGTTCTGACCTATAAGAATAACACTACATATGGTGTCGGCAGGTGGTGTATCATGGAATTCACAGATAATTTTAATATTTGTCCTGTCATTAACTACAACCTGTTTGCGTTTTGAGGTGTTGATTACAAACATCGGTCTCTGTGCTTTGAATTCATCCGGTGAGTAATACATGTCGGTATTGCCAGTAGTGACTCTTTTGTATGCTGTGTAGGCCTCGTATAATTTAAGAAAATCACCCTTGGATATGTCAAAATTATAATTTTCTCTGGGGAACACCTCGTTTCGGCCATTTTTAAGATATGTGTTCTTGATGTTACAGCTATCGAACTTACTTGAATTTTGTTGCTGGTTGTTGTCTCGACCAGTCTGAAACAGCACCACCACAAAATCTGGCATGTCATATTGTATACTGGAGAATGAGTTTGTAGCATCAAATTCATAATAGCTACCAGTAGCAGGTTTCTGGACACATTGATATGTATAAAATTGTAAAGGCACCTGTGGATTTTTTAGTATATCTGCTTTGTATTTAAGAGCATAACTGGCTTCATATTCAACTACTGGAATTCTTAGCTCCATAGTCTGAATAAGACATTTGCCTTCGTCAGGTAGGGTATTAGGCAGAGCTGCACCAGTAGAGTTTAATGTACTGTACAAAGCATTATTATCATTGGCGGCTCTTCGAAATGTCATTCTTAAACCACCTTTCCACATAATGTCTTTGTAATCCGAAAAAAATCCTGGCAACAGGCTCATCGGGAACAATACAGTGTGGCCCTTGGTTAATATTTTATCACCAGCCTCAAATCCACCTATTTTGTAGTAAGAAGCCTCGGTCTTGGATAAGTTCAGTGTGGCCAAAGCTGTAGATGTAATACCAGGATAGTCTACTCTGTTTATGACAACAACATGATTTCTGATCTCGATTTGAGAAAACAGATGCGGTACAAAATTATACTAGTCTTATATTTGAGTTAGCCGGATAATCTGTACCATCGAGCTTTGCAACATCAAACTTGATATATAGGTCTGCTCTGTGGGGGTGTATAAGGCCATCCCCTACGTCAAGGTCAACCTCAATCTCTGTGTTGGGCTGATTCAAATTCAAGTCGGGGGGAACGACTGTAGCTCGTAACTCTCGATATGCTCCATTTTTTAGTATATATTTTATATATATATTAATCTCTATGATGGCGGTTGTTGTGGCTCCGGCAAAATCAACAAATTCTTCTTTTTCGTTAGTGACCACCAACTCAATGTAGTCGATTCTATTATGGCACACCGGAAAATACAATGTTGGTGATGGAGTGTAAATGATTGGCTCCATAAATTCAGAGTTAGGTTTGAATGTTGCGATGATGCCAGTTTGTTTGTGAGTGCCTGTGCCATCTGATTTGGTGATCATACCCTCGGCCACATTACAGTGAATATTCAGAGTCTCTATGGCTAAGAATTTAGGTATATTAATAGCAGTGTGTTTGATGGCTCGTTCAAGTTTTGTATTGTTCTGGAAGCCCAATAGCTCTCCTATAGTACCCAGATCTACTGTCTCTGTAGCAGACACAATCTCTACTCTGTGAGTGACAGAATTGTGACTTAACACTACACCTCTGGGTAACTGAGCATTTAGAGTAGACAGATTATACTGCCCTGGAGTGATGACAACTTTTTGGTCCCCAACTGTGATTGTGTTGTTATGGTGTGTAATATTAGGGATCAAGTACATGCCGTAGAATGCTCTGAGATATTGTTTTGGGGTATACTATATCATCATGTAGTTTGAGTTTTAAGATTGAATTCTGGCTGGTCAGATGGAATATGCCCATGATGTTTTAGATACCACAGGGCCTTTTGAAAATCTTCAATTGATGGTTTATTTATTTGGGAAAGAAATAAAAACTGAAACTCTTCCACAACTTTTCAAAACAGGAACTGTTCCATTTGGAACATAGAAAGGGAGGAGAAAGGTCTGTTCTACTTTCTGATAGGGAAGGAAGTGTGATAATTTACATTGACAGTTTTTAACATTTTGATGTTTACCCTCAAAAATAGGACGAGGCGCCAATGATTTTTTTATTTCCATGTGTTAGTACATACAGCGTAAGTCAAAATGATGTTCCCGATTTCAGTGTCTATTTATTTCATTGTAATGAAAGTTTGTTTTTCAGTTGATATGTGCAGTTTATTTCTTTCTTAATAAACTGCTCCAATACCTGGTATTGATGAAATATTAACTTTAGAGAAAGATACTTTCGATCTCTTCGGCTGAACTAGCACTACACTGAGGCTCTGGAAGTTAAGCTGTCGTCATTGTCTTCATCTTTGGACCCGAACTGGAACTAGAAGTAGACTTCGTAACTTTTCATTTTCAAATCACTATATCTTATAAAGCCACCAATGGACACTGACTGATTACTAATCGACTGTATGAGTTGTCACACTTCTCTGAAGTCTCATTAACCGATTCTATTGTACAGAACAAGCAGGAAATTGAATACTCTCATATTCTAGAACCTTCAGCAGGAAGACGATTCGTTAAAATAGCCAGTAGTAGTTCGACTCCTTCTCTTATTCAAGAACGTTCCCTCTAGCGCTTTCCAGAGATTAAAAATTACAACGAATCGTCCTACTTCTGGCGCTACCTTTGTTGTGCAGCTTTCAAATGCTGACAAGTCTTTCCATAGTGCTCAAGTTCGCTGCGACAACACCGAAAGCGCAAGAAAAGTTTACGTGCAGTATTATGAACAACAGGGTTATAGAACATTCTTCGTCTTGCCTTGATAATTATTTCTCTCTTTAAGTCATCGTCCCATTATTCAAAAAGACAAAAACCTATTTTGTTCTAAAGTAAATTGAAAAATTTCCGATCCGTACCTTGGATACGTGCTATTAACAATAAGAGGGTTATAGAGCATTATCTGTCTTGTCTCGATAATCATAACTCTCAAATTATGATCACATTATTCAAGAAACTAAAAGCCTCACTTTATCTAGTGTAAACAGAAAATTTAGGGGGGGGGCTCGAGCCCCCAAAGTCCCCCTCCTTGGATACTTGCCTGATGTCAAATTAAGATCGATCTCACTTCAAAACCTTTCTACGCTGAATATGACATAGTTTAACAAGTTGATCAAGGGATGCTGGACGGCGTGTAGAAGAAAATGAAGGGGTGATGAAGCACCCTTCCCCACCTCCTGCGGCGCCCCTGATTCTAAGTAAACCCAAACTCATACACGAAAATAGCTGTCGAACTACTAACACCGAAAACGTTACCAACTGTATATTGCCAAGTTCATGCTTAATGCCAATTTTACATACCTACAAGTTTCTTGTGAACAATTTAATAAGTAAAATATCAGCACTATGCCACGAAAATTTGAGTTTCTCTTGTATCGGCACCGTGAGGTTGTCAGTTTCGGAATGGTGTATTTAATTAATCCACAAAGCTGCATACTTTGGGGCAGGGAAATCTTATGACTCGACCATTAATGGACAAATGATTTCTCAAATGTCAAATGTCTCTGTTACATAGTTAAGACATAGAATAATATATCCCTTCAATTCCATTTTCATTTAAAGGGATAAAAACACTTCTGGCAGGAATAAAAGTAATTTTCTTTTGCAGGGGATAAAATTTATTGTGGTGGGGAAATCACCGGCACCCCCTTCGCTTAACTCGCACACTGCTTAGCTCATTTAATTAATAACAATTCCTAAAATACCACTCTTTTTCCTCTCTGTCTTAACACATTCTCCCCGCTCCCCAACCTTCGTTTCATTACTAACATAAAAAGTAAAGTGTTCCCCTGTGATTTGCACCAAGCTATGAAGGCGTATACAGAGTGTGGATTTAGGGCCCCACACTTTCTTGATCACGGCCGAAGGTGGGGCCGCCTTTATCTCCCAGAGTATCCTCCACGTACCCACTTTATACGACGCTGGGCGAGCGCCAGAGCCGCTTGAACATGTGGAAAAAATACCGGGTCTCTCGCATGGTAGTCAGGCGCTAGCTGAGCTACCGCGGTTTTCATTACTAACAATGCAGATGCCATTAATTTAATTAAATTACTAGCAAGTAAGATCTTACAACGAAGTTCGTTTCTAGAACGCCGGAACAATCTTGGTCCACTATATCCATGAGACGTTAACTTAGATTTAATTTAACGCCCCTTACATACATATAATTGAAACCGTCAATACATAAGGACGAAGAGAAAAACGGGGGAACCGAAATACCGCTGATCTGACGCCCTTGTTTATTTTAAAGGCACGAGGGCACTAAGCACCTACCTCTGAACGTATGCGGGTGGAGGTTGGGCGTCTCCAGGAGTTTTCCCTTTTTCGTATCTGTTTATTACTGAGGGAAAATGCGGGGCTTGAAGCTGAACGCTAGTTGTGGAAGCATTCCCTTACATCCCGTGCTGCGGCGACCTATTGAAAGAACATACTTTCCAATTATTTTCTACAGCACGCTACATTCTTTATGGAACCAAAACACAATTATAGTCAACCCCTTCCAAGGTCAAGTGGAAACAAACTGAATTTGTTTCCTAAGCATATGAAGTCACGTACGCGGTCACGAAGACGACGTGGGCGACCCAATGCTTTCCGAATCAAGTTATGTTTATTCCGTACTGAAAGAGACAAGCAATACCCAGTCTGCAAGCCACATCGAACCAACGAAAAGCGACGTAAAGTAACGAAGAAATAACTAATACCACAAAGAACATATAGATATCTCACATATTTAATAATAATAATAATAGGTAAAATGTAAAGTTTCCCGCGCATATAGCGCCGTGCATGAAGCAAGTTTAGAGGAGGTGGGAGCACACATTCATGATCTCGGCCATTTTGGAGGTGATGTGTTCAGCACCACACTCCGGCCGCCCTTACTCCCGAGGATTACCCCAAGCCACTAATTTTTTTGAGTCAGGGTGAGCCTCAAATAATAATAACAATAACAATAATAAACGTCTGTTTGTAATGAACGACACAAACCGCAACGAAACTTTGTATCAAGATACTTTGAGAGTTACTTACAGACATGTACTTAATTTTGCATTCATTTTGAGTAGTAGTAAATACCATTGGATGAGGACAAAAAATCGTACAAATGAAGAGCTCATATGATTAACAGACCGATTTGGCTATACTTAAAACTATGTCAAGATGCCCATATGAGTCAATTGCCCCAAGTGTGCTACACTCAAATCCAAAGAATCCTGAATTATAGTGTACAAATGAAGAACTCTTAACAAACGTACATGTATTCCATTCAGACATTTGTTATATTAGGATATTCCAGTTAACGATTTCCTTGCTTATTTTGTTCAAGGAGTCTTGAAAAAATTGTCAACGGGGGAGGAAAGGGGGGGGGCTGGAATTAATGGGAAACCAGAAAGCAGCAAGAGCGAAAGCCACGAATCAGAAAACATAAACAGAAGCCTGTTAGAATAACGAAAGAATACGATACAGAAAATATAGCTGGGAAAGTCTATTGTAAACGCAGAGTATGTACACTGAAAGAGAAAGAGCTTTCAACAAACGCCGAATATGAGGATAAAGTGGACTTAAAATATACAATGAACATCCATCTCAGAACTGAAAATATGTGTTTTACACGTAGGTAATATATCAATTAGTTATGATTGTTGACTAAAGGTTTAGTCTAAATCTCAGTCTATAACATACTATATATGTAATGTAAATATATGAAACATTATCCTGAAACATATTGTGCCTAAAATTATTTTCTAAAAAATATGTTTGTATGCCGCAGGAGCGACTATCACTGTGAAATGCTGTGTGATTTGTTGTTCACACAAAACGTTATTGTGCACCATTGAAATTTCTTGCTCATAGTAATGAGTTGGATTAAGTCTTACAGAGGAACTGTGCCAGTGTCTCCGGTTGAAACAAATGAAAACGTTATTTATCGTGCTTTTTGCCAAACAACTGTTCTCAACAAGGATTTTTAGATGTTCATATGTTGATCAGTTGACCTCCTCTTTTTCATTCAGGGTCTTGTGCTAGTCGTATGTCGGAAATAGGAAAAATGAAGAAGAGTAAAAAATAATGAATTTGATAATCTATATTCATCACCAGATGTTATTAGAATTATTAAATGAAGACGATTTCGGTGGGCAGGTCATGAAGCACGAATGGGAGAAGAAAGAAAACTTACAGATTCCTGGTTGGGAAACCTAATTGTTGAAAACTTATAGAAAGGCCAAGACGAAGATGGAATGGCAATAAATAAGATGCTTATAAGGAAACTGGTAACAATGGAGAAATCTGAATTAATCTTACTCACTGTAGGAACCGATAAAAAGTTTAGGTTGATGTGACAATAAACTTCCCACTTTAGAGTTTAAGCTCGAGTTTGTGTTTTAAGTCCACTCTATGCACAGTATGGCTAGTCGGGACTGGGCCTACAGTTTAAAGTGTGATCCAAAGCATAATGTGCCTCAATCAGGTATCGAACCCGGGATCCCTCGATTACAAAGGGACGCTCCCACTTTCCGCTTTAGGAATGCCAGAGAGTTAGTTAATATTTTCTAATTACTTTCACTTTCAAAACTTAAAAGTTCAACAAATCTCGACTTCTGTGGAATAAAAGTCAGTGATATTTCTGTCAAGAAGTGTAACCCAATTAGACGCACACGAGAGAGCGTAGAAATACGTCCAAAGTGCAAGGACCTAGCATAGGGTACATTCAAGGGGATTGCCATGGCAGTTTGTATCACAAAATGGTCGACAAATTAAGTTTCACTCGGGTCTGTCGGACCCCTCGTTACCTTTCAACGTCTAAGATAACGGATTCGTTTTTGGAAGTAGCCGGTTGTAATTCCCACTGAGACGTTGTTAAACGCGGCAACAGAACGCAACAGACGCGTTTCCGGCTTCTCAGCGAGCGATAACCTTTAAGATAACATGCAGACTTCTGGCATGGAAATTCCGTGCGTTTCCCTGTAGTGGGCGTTACACCATTTGATTTCAATAGAAGCAGACAACAGAAGTTCTGTTGCTTTCTGTTGCCGCGTCTCAGTGGGTGTTAACTAGAAGTTCCCACCGTCACTTGAGACAAATGCTGCGGAAATATTTCATTTCCTCTTATTTGTTTACCACATTTTCCATCACTCTCTTACTTTGTCGCCACGGTTAACCACGTAGTACAAATTGTCAATTTAAGTTGAATGAATTGAGCAAGGAAGAAACTAGCAAAGTGCTACATGTGAAACTTGTTTGAATTGTGTTACATATTAATTTAGCATCGACATTCAATTATTCCCAGAGTTGTGTAATGTAAAATTGTAGTTGAGACATCTTGGAAATAGGGTCTGTAAGTTGGGTATGTTATGATTCCTCATGATAATATTTAATTCGGCTTCCCCGATGGCTCAGTGGTAGGGTTGTTTCCTTGTAATCAAGAAGCCCCTGGTTCGATACCCGGTGGAGGCATACATTGGTGCAGATCATAGTTATAAACTGTAGGTTTAATCCCGATTAGCCTTACTGTGCATAAAGTGGACTTAAAACCATTAAATCAACCAAATCGACCTCTACGTACACACACACAACAGGTGTGTTTGTGCTTGCCATTAACTTCATTCCTAGTTGATACTTCCTACCCTCACATCAGGTTAAGGTAAGGAAATCATTTCACCTGACGTAATCAATCCCAAACAATCCTATCAAAATAAGTGCGCTTACATCATAGGTGACAAGTTAGCAGTTCACACGTTTCCCTGCACCACCCACGAGACTCTAAATCTGTCGACCTTGAGTTTATATGTCGACATCAAGTGACCCAGCAACGAAAGATTCAGCTCGAACGCAGCTCGCGTGTCGCCACTTTCATTCCAATGCAGTGGCGCAACCACAGGGGGGCAGGGGCGACATTGTCCCCCCAACCTTGGACGGAAATGAGTTCTTGGGGGTACAAGGGGGGGCAAACATTGACGGCCAAGTGTACCTGCAATTACCGCCAACAACTTGAAATTTTATGAAAATAAAAATACTATTCGCAAAATTTTCTTGATCGCTTCGCTCGCATTACCTGCTTTTCTTAGTCTTATCTTTTCTTAGTCTTCAGTACCGTAGTTAGGGGGCGGCGGGAGTCAGCCCTGGGCGCCGAACGACTTGACGGAAAATAAGTTGTAAAATTGATTGATCGGGTTATGGTTTTAAGTGCATTTTACGCACAGAAATGCTAATCGGGACTGAACCTGCAGTTTAAAGTGGGATCCGAACCACTGTGCCATGTGCCTCCAGCGGGTATCGAACCAGGGACCCCCTGATCACAAGGTAACCATGTTATCATTATACCATCGAGGAGCAGGGGCGGCACCAGAAATTTTTAACCGGGTGGGCAGAAGATGTATATTCATAAATTAGGGTGGGCAGTATAAATCTAAGACCTTATATGAGTTTTTCATGCACTCATGTACGTCCCCCCATCCCCTCCAACATATACAGGGTGTCCTAAAACAACTTCAACAACGGTTGGATCCTGGTAGATATATTAAAAAAAAAACAAGAAACTTTTCCTCATACTCATAACCTCGAAAGTGGTTAGTTTCTGATCTATGAACGCTGAAAATCTAACCTGTATGTACAGTCACGGACACTTCTGGGTTATAACAATCCCATTAACTTTAAATGCAATCATTACAACCCAGAAGTGTCCATGACTGTACGTATACAACCCAACTCACCAAACGATCACTCTGACGTAACTTCCAGGGACGCGTAACAAGATTGCCACTTGAATTGAAAACGACAACTTGGGAGTCTTATCTGGCAAAATACAAAAGAATAATTAAACTTGCGATGTTGTAAGCATAGGTGCGCGCAGAATAATTTATTTGGGGTTCTCTTAAGGGAAGTTTCAGTTACCTATCTGAACATGGCTAGCCTATAGTCGTAACTTCATGTTATTTTCACAGAAACTATTAAGGATATGAACATGAAATTTTAACATTACAGAATGAGCATTTGTTATCACTTTAGCACAGGTTTTACTATGAACGTGTCGATATTTTAATAATGAAAGAAAACAATTGTAAATAATAAATACAAGGTTATATCTCTACAGGTACTATCAGCTAAATCACTCTCACGAAGTACATTTGTAGGTTCAGTTTTACTATGTTTTCTAATGCACAATAGCCTACTTCATAAAATATATTGGTGTACCTGGTCACTCGATAGTTAATGCCATGTGTTACATATAATTTTAAACCGTAGAATTCAGAAGTAAGCAAAAATCTGAAAATTGATACACTTGTCATTGAATGAGAAGTGAGAGATCGTTCATGAAAGTATTTGAACATGAAATTCTTATTGGAAAGGTTAGAAGGTTGCATTGACAAACAAGTCGGTCCTCGGGTAAATAATATTTACTGCCGATATGTGAAGGGGCTCTGCGATTTATCAAGGAAAAAATAATTTATTTACTACGTGATTACTGATTACTATAGTAAAGGAATATCACATTGTTTTGTGGAGAGAGAGAGAGAGAGCTGGTCATCTCAAATGAAACGAAATTGCTTATTTTTTAGCACTGATATTATTTTCATTATTCTAATGGTAGTTCAACATATTTTGTTTATTTTTTATAAGACATTGGGCTAGCCAGGTACCTTTGGCACCTCCGTGTGCACACCTATGCCTGTAAGAAGTATCTACAGCATTTACAAACTGGCCAAGACAAAGAATTTCCAACATATACGGACTGAAATTCAAGACGATTCATTCTAAAATGTCCCCATCGTGTTTCGAGTGTCGTGCAGCACCAATAATCGTGAATCGCGAGATTCACTTACGACATGTTGATGAAATCGACGAACTGAGAAATGCAAACATAGTGTGTTCGCTACTTCGTTTTGTTTCACACGCAGACTGCTATTTATTTATTTCTAAATGGCTTATCGAGTCCCACATAATACGGGGGAAAACCCCTTACTGAAAATAATGAATTGTAAAAGCTCTTGCAATAAAATGATAAATATCGTTTAAACATTAATTAATTCGCAGATTAAAACTAATACATAATAACTAAAATCAATCCGATCTGGATAAGGGTGTCACTACATGACGTGTGCATTCCGAGCGCGCAATACAGCTCAGAGTTTGTATGAATGTCTTATTGGCAAAATTTTTTAAAAAAAGCAAGAACCCGGGTATAAATCAAATTCTTAGTTCATTCTGCATAATATTTACCTAAGCTAAAGAAGGACATTTTGGCAAAATATCACCGAAATGTAATAAATAAATAAATAAATAAAATTGTATGTATTATGTTATGAAGCACAAAGTTCTAAAATTTTGTCCCTATTCCATGTTAGTTAACCACAAGAAAAATCTCATGATTACGTAACTGATAGGGAAAATGTATCTGTAAGAAGATCTTTTGCCTCTATGATGGCATAGTGGTAAAGTCGTCGCCTTGTGATCAAGGGGTCTAGGGTTCAATAACCGGTGGAGGCACATAGTGGTTCGGACCCCACTTTAAACTGTAGGTCCAGTCCCGATTAGCCTATCTGTGCATAACGTGTACTTAAAACAACAACTCATGTAAGAAGATTTCTAATACGGTTATTAACTCATCAAGTCAATAATTCTGCAGCTATTTTTCAAACCTACAGAGCTGTTTTATCAAAATATATTTTTGTGATTGCTTCTTATTAGTAGAATGAATATAAAATTATTATTATCTATTTTGGAGACGATATCGAAATTAGAAGATGACAGGGGTATGAAATCGTGATGATGAAAGGGACACATCAAATTACCTCTATCTTAGTATTTCAACGTAGACCTAACTAAACAACTTTGTGTGTTGCTGGAGGAATCAACGCGAAGAAGAGGTTTTTATTTGTTTAACAGATCACCTTAATAATACCCAGGCCGGAAGCCCGGAGTTGACAACATCAAGTCACTCCACTCCACCCCTTCTACAGTCAGTTTCAGTTATAACTTTTTGGCCAAGTTATGGCAGACAGTTAATTATATTTCTATATTATATGCCACATTTCAAGTGTCTATTTCTTTTCATTATGTGGCATATTTTCAAAGCAATTTGATGCATCATCCCTGTGAAGGTCAGAAGATGCAGTCCTCAGGCCCATAATCCTGTTCTAATCTTGATCATATTCTGTACAATTTTGCGCCTCCCATAAAGCCTCTTAAGCCTACTGGCTGCTTAAGCACACTAGTGGGCATTACATCACATTTTTTGTTTCAAAAGATTTGGAAATTCCTTTCGCTTTCCAATGATAAAGTTAAGGAAGTTGAAAGAAAAGCTTAAATTAATTCCATTCAACTTATTAGTTACTCTGACTTTTGTAAACCTATTCACGAAATCAGTGTTTCTGCAAAAAACAACAAAGCTTTTTATTGAATGATAATATGTGAACTTGTCTGTAATATAGATAATATTCACAAGTAAAATATACATGAAGTGAACACCATAATAAACTTATTTATTGGACCATTCGCATTTTCCCAAGTTCATATATTTATTGACTTTGATTGGGTTGGCTATCGGGTGGGCACAGCAATTTCTGGGTAGGCAATTGCCAACCCGTGCCCGTCCCTGTCGGGGTGGCACGAAAGTTGTAAGAGAGAGAATGCATTGGCGTCCCGTGAAATTGTTTGAGCCCCATTAAATCAATATTGATTTCAGCCTACAAAAAATTGGATCCAAAAATGTTCTTGTTTGCTTTGCTCGCAATATATCATTGTTCTCTGTAATGCATTGTGAATTATCAGACAGAGAAATGAGACTTGTCTTAATTGATTTTGTTTTAAATGCATGAACAATTGTTTCGAGGAAAGGGAGCGTGCACATTTGAGAGACAATTTATGTAATTTTTGCTGTTGGTTTATTGAGAGATGGATGAATTGGTTGCCTAATGGATTTAAATAATATAAGTTGTACATAATATGTATTAAATAAACTTTGAATATGCACACAATTTAGTGTCCACGTCGCTCCATGTTGCATATATCGTCGGTGAAGGGGCGAAGTGGCGTAACTCGAAAAATTACATTTTTGAGTTATGACTACCTCCTCTGTAACCTGTCAATATTTCGTGACTGAATTCCCACTGGTACCGGAGATTTAAGAACCCTGCAATTGGCGTATCTTGAAATTTTCTGCATAAAAATATCTGCGAAGTTTCTTCAGTGGCTGCTAAGAAATGAAGGCGCATTAAGAAGCAAGTGTGACTTTCCACACCGGGGAGACGCAATAAGCAGCTCTGTTGCCTGTAGATTGGGTGACTTTTGGAAAAGTTCGTTTTTTCTATAGTCTAGTTGCACCGTTCACGTGCAGTGAATGCTATTTTGAAGATTGCAAAGAAGATCCTGGTGTTGTGTCCCTTGCATTTTGTTGCTTTGGTACGAAACCCTCTGTTGCTTCAAGCAACTTGCTTGTCTCCTGTACGTTCTTGTTATTTGTATCTTTTGTATGAAATCTTCGTAACATAAATGTCATAGGCAAGAAAAACCTCAGGGCACTTGTAATGGTCGAATTGAGCATTACTGGTTTTGGAAATATGTTAATTAATTGCTGGCCAGCTACAAGGTGTAGGGTTAAGTAATATGTTTTTCGTGTGTGTACTTTTATGTTATTACTTGATGTAAGTCTATGTGCTCATTGGATTGTGCTTTACTGACTATTAGATTCCCCTGTTTTTTATCACCCCAGTGGGGGAGATGTCTTTCCAAAGACCGTTGCAGTGGAATTTTCCAACGCTACGGGGTCCACGTCCACGGACGTTTACCCAGACTATAAAAAAGCCAGTTGGGCTTTTATAGAAAACAGTGTTTCCCCATCTTTCGACGACGAGGAACGTCTCCTCGAGTTTAGTCCACTTTTGGTGGCTAGACTATTATATATACATTGGGTTTAAGCCAACCCCTGTTTGCTGTCCCAAGTCCCCTTTAGAAAAGTCTTGAATATTTGGATATTTCCGTATTGAATAATTGATGCCCAAAAGAAAGAGTAAAGGTGTAAGGAAACGCATTTGTAATGAACGGAATATCATTTCCGCTCAGGGTAGGCCCGCAGAGATAGTTTTGCTAACTCTGCGGTAAAGGAAGTGCCGATGGTGTAAGCCATAGGTGATCAATTATGTTGAATTAAGGAAATTGGTTGATTATGTAAATGCACACATGGAAGCTGTATGTCAATATGTATATATATAACAACGTATAATAAACAATATAATCCTACTAGAAATGTTATGATTTGCTGAATTAACTCTAAGAACTACAGCACTGTCCATTTTAAACCAGTTGTTTATTCACTTGATGTACATGTGTAACGAACCAGGGACTAAAAATATAAATTGTTATGTGAAACCCACCTTTCGTATTTCCGGCTCAAATATAATCTGCTCGTTTGGCACCCAGGGTGAGGTAAAAGGAGAGATTTGAAGGATTAAAGCAGGAAGTAATCCAGAGGGCCGGATAGAAACCAGGGACTGGGGGGCTTACCTTTCAAAGAGGGGGATTGCACTTCCATACACTGATCCTAGGTTCGAATCTTGGGTAAACGATGTGTGTTTGTTCCGTCATCTGTCTCATCAATTCATCCTTCATCCTCATTGTCTTGTTATTAATCTAGAGAGGTAATAAAATGACGTAAAATAACAAAACAGAAGAAAGTAATGTATGGACAACAACGTTCCTCCGAATAGAGGAAACATTTTATTTTGAAAATATCAAAGAGCTTCTGTCAACATTACAGTGTCGCCGAGAAAGATAGAAGGAAAAGAGGGGGACCGAAATAAAAATTTAAGAATATTCAAATTTTATTCCCATTAACTATCGCATACAAAATGCATACTTGAGGTAAAAGTTGATTAAATGACAGTTTTTCTTGTAGGCTAAGGTATGTTCATGTACGCATGTGTGAAGCATGTGTACGACTGTGAGGTGCCGCTCCTCCATCCTTGTATTCCTCAAATCCTCAATTGTTTGTTATCATTGTAATGAACAAAGTTGTAAAATTGTAATCAATAGGGTCGTAACGAGTAGTTTCATTGTGAAGCAATTAACCTTCGTTTTTAAAATATGTTCTAGATTTGTGTTTGAACAAGTTGGAGCTAGGGTTGCAGCTTATCCTGTTCTCCATGGGTATTGAGGCATTTAAAAATGCCCTGAGTTGTCCTGCAGCACAGCTTCGGACGACATTATGCGGGTGTGTCTACGAAAACCAATCCAGTCAGCAAATCGACCATCAGCTTGTAGATCCACTGTTTAAAATAGTAGCTTTGACACCACTCGCTTATAGCAAGCAACTGAAGGTGTAGATATTTGTGAGACATGAAAGCACTGTTTTTGTTGTTGTGGCAATATTTGTACAATTCAAGATATCGCCAGAGGTTATCTTGAATTGTACAAATATTGCCACAACAACAAAAACAGTGCTTTCATGTCTCACAAATATCTACACCTTCAGTTGCTTGCTATAAGCGAGTGGTGTCAAAGCTACTATTTTAAACAGTGGATCTACAAGCTGATGGTCGATTTGCTGACTGGATTGGTTTTCGTAGACACACCCGCATAATGTCGTCCGAAGCTGTGCTGCAGGACAACTCAGGGCATTTTTAAATGCCTCAATACCCATGGAGAACAGGATAAGCTGCAACCCTAGCTCCAACTTGTTCAAACACAAATCTAGAACATATTTTAAAAACGAAGGTTAATTGCTTCACAATGAAACTACTCGTTACGACCCTATTGATTACAATTTTACAACTTTGTTCATTACAATGATAACAAACAATTGAGGATTTGAGGAATACAAGGATGGAGGAGCGGCACCTCACAGTCGTACACATGCTTCACACATGCGTACATGAACATACCTTAGCCTACAAGAAAAACTGTCATTTAATCAACTTTTACCTCAAGTATGCATTTTGTATGCGATAGTTAATGGGAATAAAATTTGAATATTCTTAAATTTTTATTTCGGTCCCCCTCTTTTCCTTCTATCTTTCTCGGCGACACTGTAATGTTGACAGAAGCTCTTTGATATTTTCAAAATAAAATGTTTCCTCTATTCGGAGGAACGTTGTTGTCCATACATTACTTTCTTCTGTTTTGTTATTTTACGTCCTTTTATTACCTCTCTAGATTAATAACAAGACAATGAGGATGAAGGATGAATTGATGAGACAGATGACGGAACAAACACACATCGTTTACCCAAGATTCGAACCTAGGATCAGTGTATGGAAGTGCAATCCCCCTCTTTGAAAGGTAAGCCCCCCAGTCCCTGGTTTCTATCCGGCCCTCTGGATTACTTCCTGCTTTAATCCTTCAAATCTCTCCTTTTACCTCACCCTGGGTGCCAAACGAGCAGATTATATTTGAGCCGGAAATACGAAAGGTGGGTTTCACATAACAATTTATATTTTTAGTCCCTGGTTCGTTACACATGTACATCAAGTGAATAAACAACTGGTTTAAAATGGACAGTGCTGTAGTTCTTAGAGTTAATTCAGCAAATCATAACATTTCTAGTAGGATTATATTGTTTATTATACGTTGTTATATATATACATATTGACATACAGCTTCCATGTGTGCATTTACATAATCAACCAATTTCCTTAATTCAACATAATTGATCACCTATGGCTTACACCATCGGCACTTCCTTTACCGCAGAGTTAGCAAAACTATCTCTGCGGGCCTACCCTGAGCGGAAATGATATTCCGTTCATTACAAATGCGTTTCCTTACACCTTTACTCTTTCTTTTGGGCATCAATTATTCAATACGGAAATATCCAAATATTCAAGACTTTTCTAAAGGGGACTTGGGACAGCAAACAGGGGTTGGCTTAAACCCAATGTATATATAATAGTCTAGCCACCAAAAGTGGACTAAACTCGAGGAGACGTTCCTCGTCGTCGAAAGATGGGGAAACACTGTTTTCTATAAAAGCCCAACTGGCTTTTTTATAGTCTGGGTAAACGTCCGTGGACGTGGACCCCGTAGCGTTGGAAAATTCCACTGCAACGGTCTTTGGAAAGACATCTCCCCCACTGGGGTGATAAAAAACAGGGGAATCTAATAGTCAGTAAAGCACAATCCAATGAGCACATAGACTTACATCAAGTAATAACATAAAAGTACACACACGAAAAACATATTACTTAACCCTACACCTTGTAGCTGGCCAGCAATTAATTAACATATTTCCAAAACCAGTAATGCTCAATTCGACCATTACAAGTGCCCTGAGGTTTTTCTTGCCTATGACATTTATGTTACGAAGATTTCATACAAAAGATACAAATAACAAGAACGTACAGGAGACAAGCAAGTTGCTTGAAGCAACAGAGGGTTTCGTACCAAAGCAACAAAATGCAAGGGACACAACACCAGGATCTTCTTTGCAATCTTCAAAATAGCATTCACTGCACGTGAACGGTGCAACTAGACTATAGAAAAAACGAACTTTTCCAAAAGTCACCCAATCTACAGGCAACAGAGCTGCTTATTGCGTCTCCCCGGTGTGGAAAGTCACACTTGCTTCTTAATGTTCGTTTCAAACGACACTCTTCCTCTGAAATCTACTTTGGTCTGAATCTTCCTTAATGCATCAAAATATCTGCTTTTCGAAAATGTTAATGAGCACGTTTTAAGAACATACTAATGACATGTCTCAACGACCAAGTCAAGAATTGGTAGAACTTTTGACTGTCTTCTAATCACCGCAAATTAACAAATATATTTCCATCAATTAATTGTAAATTGATTATGTACGAGTTACATGTAAATATATTTTGTAAACTTCAAGTTAGTATATTTCATTGATTGATTTGGTTTATTTTACTTCGCATTTCTGCCACTTTTGGATAGTCGCGAAGATGAGGATGAGTGATGATTAGACGAAATTGATTATGTGATACTCAGAAAGAATACTCATGCCCCTCGCGCTGACCACTCCGAATGTTAGTGTATTTCATTTTACATAGAACTTTAAATGATATTTTTCTTCCATGTGCAGCAAGTTGTACCACAGTTATGTACGGAATTTGGCAACTTCGACATTACCGTTAACAAAACAAATAGTTGATGAAGGTACAATGAATAAAAGCGAACTATGGAGATCACATTTTATGTATTTTCCATCCATAATTATAATACATGAATATAGTTAACCCACAGTTTTAAATTTTCACATACAAATTTGCTTGATTATTCGGGCTGGTGGATTAGAGGATAACAGCAGTGTACGTAAAAATGATCAATTATAGCGTTATGGACCTCACGTTGAAATTCTAAGTAAAGCATGCAGGTGCGAAAATCTCTCCACTTATTTCATGAGTTCATGATTCATGCTTATGTCACGTCGTAGATATGTAAAAAGAAGTTAGAGATGTTTACAGTGTAACTGCTAATGCTCTATGCTATGGGTACTAATCAGAAAGTAGTATATCCATAGTTGAACTCACATTGATAGACAAACAATTTTATCGACATATCAATCATCCCATATTACTAGACTAAATACTACTTTCAATCCAATTTGCAATTATTTCTGAGCAATCGACGGGTATATGTTGTCAAATTATTTACCCTATCTCACAAACAGACAAACCTTTCAGAACATTTTGCCGAGAGAAGTTGCCATAGGCATAACTTGGCGGGGGAAAGGGCGGCCAACCGCCCCCTCCAAAAAATTCAGTTGTTGAGGGAAAGAGAGGTATATTCCATCCATGAAATGTCAGAGACAGAAAATAGTTCAGAACTCAATGTGTTCTCAAGAATGTGTGAATATAAGAACACTGATCATGAGTTTCAACCCAGAACTTTCTTGTGTGTGAGGAACAACATTTACGAGAACATTTTCCAAATTTGAAATGAATTGTTCAAAACATCATTGACAACCTCCGTGAGTTCAGGATGCTGCGAGTATTCTTTCTTGCCCTCTAAGGCTCAGGACCAATACACTGTATACTCAAAACTACTGGGCATTAAATACTTCACCTTTTTGCTGTTTTGTATATTTAACAAACGAAGGATATTAATAGGACCAAAATTATAAATGAATTTTACTCGGACGCAACTCGTCAAGAAAGGAGACTGAAGCTTCATCAGAACTAGAAGCTTCACTCATACTTGTGTGCTATATGTGGTATGTGGCGGGTCGGATTTTTATGCTATATAAAGATCAAAATAGGCTATGCATAAAAACACCTTCGAAATTGTATTATGGTCTATATATGTTTATGACCTCACGTATAATCTTGGGGATGCCACGTCTCACATGATTCCAAATACTGAAGAAATTCCCGTATAAAGCCAACATTTCTTGCGTGGCTGGGTACCATCATTTTTCAACATAGATAGCGCAAAACTGTTGCATTTCTATCACTTGTATTTGAAGAATAGATATCGTTTACAGAGGAGGAATTGATGAGTTTGCTGGGCTCATTTATAGTTTTCTTGTGCAATAATAGAACCATTATGCACTAGAGGTATTAACTGCTCGGTAACAATAGTATAAGCCGGAGACACGTTATACTCGTTTATTTTTAAATAAAAATCATTGCTACTTACCTCATATGCATACCGGAACATTTTTCAAGCTGGGGAACACTTTTTTTACATTAAAAAAGCGTTATTTTTAACATTATAATCATTTATTGGTCGTTGCTAATTCGGCGGGCAAATCTTGACTCACGTTGTCTGTCGTCAGCTGATATGCAGTATCGTCAGCTGATGTGCAGTGTTTCCAAACTTATAAACCGATAAATGCCGCACAAACTATTCACAAAAGGTTTTTAAGTGAAAATTGAGGCTAGACTCTACTTTACATCCTTATCTGCATGGTGATTGCTTCTGTGCGTTCGCGGTGCGCGATCGTGGTGCGGCACCCGGCATCTCTTCATGTAAGTACCTTTTTCTTTTTACACTTTTTGTTCACGATAGCCCCACTATCCATTCACGGGGTCGAGGTATGCCTACGAGGTTAGGTTCCATTAGCACTCATTTCACCCCTAAATATGTGCTTCATCATCTAAAAAATCCTCAGTACGTTCAATTACGCATATCCGGACAACATCGGCTTTTTTCGATTCACTCCTTCAGGAAATTTTTCCACGCTTTGGGATTTACGTTGTTGAATTCCTTATGAAATAAGCTTTCCAACGATATATGACACGTATTCCTTAGGAAAAGGACGTAAACTACAGTCTTACCTTAGATTGAAAAAATAAACGCTCACACGTCATCTTGTAAAACTACCGCGTGGTTGCTACACTGACAGGGGGTTACATGATCGAACGCACGGAACATTTGATTCACGTAGTCGACGGTCATGGCGGCACGAGCTATCGTACAACGGAGATGCATGAATGACGAAAAATACCTTACTTACAGGCCAAAAAACATTTCCCCGGCTTCAGAAAGTCCTCAAGAACGCAATTCCGTAAGTACATTCTCGTCTTTTCTCCTGTAAATTTTAAGAAATCCGTCTCCGGCTTATACAATCGTTACCAACTGCTCAACATGAGTGACAAAACGTGCTGCAAACAAATTGTAAAATTTACACGCTAAAAAATAGTTTAACTATACTGTGATAGATGAAACTAAATTCATACAAACAACCTCACACCGTACTGCATACTTTGCACACCATGGCACTGAGTTTCCAAAGGCCTGAAATTCTGGCCAAAGCACGTGATCAATTTTCTTGAAAAATATTATTATTTAATGAGGATACAGGGGAAAAAATGATGATAAATAATTCAGAATCACCCCTTCCCCTCTCCAGGTCACTTTGGACTCATCGTATATACGTGGTTGAGCTCTGATTCTTTATCTTTAAAAAATGGCAGAAATACAAAGAGCGAACTATCGCGCACTCTCACAGAAAAGACTACAAAATTTATAAAAGAGAACTTACATTGGTTAAATGTCCAATTTATAAAGTAGGTATTGTCCAGGTTTTCAGGGCTTTGGAAATACTGTGTGGCCCTTACGGTATGGAGGAAGTCCTGCTCTTCACGGCCACCGGAAATGACATGAAACCGTGGAATATATATATGTGTGTGAAAATTTCCATACAAGTCGATATTTCTCTACGACTCAAGTGCTGGGACGTGCACAGTGGATAGCAGAAAGTCAAAGAATCTGAAACGTTTCATGCTGTGTGACGTATAAATTATCTTGTTAAGTTGTTGTTCTAACCTCACTTTATGCACTAATAGGATAATCGGGACTGGATATACAGTTTAAAGTGGGATCCGAATCACTATGGGCCTCCACCAGGTATCGAACCTCGGTCCCTTGATTACAGTTTAAAAAATATTGACAACAATTGTATTTGTAAATTCCCACGTGAATAACCAGATGTTACTTTAAATATCAAAAATATTAAATTGAATACTTAAATGTGGACAGTTTGCTATATATTAAATAATTCGGGCATCAGCGAATGTGCATTATCATCATCTATTCACTGTTGAAACAATTTGACCTTAACTCCTTCAATATTAAAATTTCTAACATGTACCATTTGAAACAAGTATTTAACAAGTGGGGAATGCCACCTTAAAAAGAGCCCCCAAGGACTAATATTTGCAATCAGAAAGAAGAATGCTCTTTTATCTCCTAAGTTTAAATTAAGTATAACAACAAAAGTTTGCTGTGTGTTTAAAATTTCTATTCGGCTTGTCAATTTTTCAATAAATTTGTATATTAATATAACTTTATAATTTACAAATACGGTAGTTATGGGATGGAAAAATTTCGGTTCTGCCCCCCCCCCCACCAAGTTAGGTCCCAAGTTACGCCCATGGAAGTTGCTATTTAACATATCTATCAAATTACACGTTCGTAGCTTTAATTGAGTCCAAGATATTTAAGTATAAGAATATTTTCATTGTTGACTTTCGATTCATTGCCTCCCATAAACAGACGGATACTCGCATCCAGATACTTTATACAGCTCCATGCTAGTATTTGATAGGTCTACCTATCTACGCTTCTATTTTATGGTTTTTGACTATCTATCCAATTATTTCGTGAATGACTACAACAATTAAATGAAAGACCCAATAGAGATTTTTAATAACGCGTCCGGTTGGTTTGCCAAATTTCAATACCCAGCATGATTTTTGCGGCAAAGCATGTCATAAGTGATTTTAAGGAAACAAGGCCTCCTGATTTTAGAAATGTCATTGGTTTGTTTGTGTCACGTCTAATTTTCGTGTTAATTGCCATTTACTGTCTGGAAGTGTGTCATTGCGGCTCGGTGCTGCTTTGCAATATCCCTTCCATTCGGGATAGCGATGGTTTGGCGCAAGCCCCAGGATCATATCAGCGACTGCTACTTTTGCCTGTGTAAAACAGCTGGATTTAATAAGAAAAACAAGGACAGTATTGTGTACCCGAATTTAAAGTCGGCGATGAGACCCGTTCCTCATGGTCCAGAAATTCCAATACATTCACCTACTACCAGTTTACCTGACTCTGAAGCTTCCTCAAATTCCGAAAACGAGTAAGTTGATATGGATTTTTCACCAGGCACAGAAGCAATAAGCCCAGAATTGTTTAACCAGGGAAGTGAGCAATCTAATGCGAGACCTCGGTCTCACGAAGGAAGAAAATGAACTGCTAGCGTCACGATTGAAAGAAAAAAATCTTATTGCGCCTGGAACTACCTTTTCTTGGTATAGACATATAGATAAGGAGTTCAGGAAGTATTTAAAAAGGAAGATGATCTCACCTACTGCTGTGACATTCCAAGATTGATATAACAGCTGGGGAGTGAAGATTACAAGTCGGAAGATTGGAGACTTTGTGAATTCGTTTAAAAGGAGTTTAAAGGCTGTACTACTTCATAACGGCAACATTCTAGCTTCGATTCCTTTGGCAAATTCCGTTTCACTAAAATAAAATTACATCACAATGCAAACTGTTTTGGTCAAAATCAAATATCATGAGCACAGGTGGGATGTGTGTAGTGACGTGAAGGTGTGTGGTATTCTATTAGGACAACAAGCAGGCTACACTCATTTCCCTTGTTATTTATGTGAATGGGACAGCAGAGTTAGGGACACACACTGGTCTACACCTACCTGGCACAAGAGAAGTGTTGACAACGGGTGTAAAAAATGTTACAAATGCTGTCTTAGTTGACCCACAATAAGTTATTTTGCCACCGCTACACATCAAACTGGGAATCATGAAGCAGTTTGTTAAGACCTTGGACAAAAGTAGCAACTGTTTTCAGAACATTGCAAGCAAGTTTCCACATTTATCAGACGCAAAGGTCAAGGAAGTCATTTTTGATGGGCCACAAATTAGAAAGCTTCTGTAAGACCGAAACTTTGAACAGACGATGTTGGATCGCATTAAAGAGTTGGGGTGTAGAATGAGCCTGAAACTGCACTTCCTTCATTCTCATCTCGATCACTTACCGGAAAATCTTGAGGCTGATAATGAAGAGATAGGAGAGAGGTTTCACCAAGACATTAAGGAGCCAAAAAGAAGATATCAGGGGAGGTAGGTTGTACCAATGATGGCCGACTACTGTTGGTGTTTGAAAAGAGATGGCAAACATGTAGCAGTCAGATGCTGGGCAGCCAAGCGGTCATTCCAAGAGGACATCTAGGACTGTTCACATTAAGGTGAGTACAATTTTTCCCTGCAATAGCATTTTCTGGTGTTGCTTTACATATAAATTGCCTTCTTCGTGAATTCTTTGCTAAAACTTTGTTGCTAGAGCACAGAGATCACGAATGGCACGTATGTATATCAGGATCTACATGAATCAAGAGATCCTGGTTCGACCTCAAGCACTGGCACTTTGTCGATGAAACTTATGTTGATTTGGCCCGAGTTCAAAAAAAAATAGTTGAATACATATGTCATGGACTGTTTGAAAATATCATTATGTTTCTCTGTAAATATATCCAAACATATGTTCAATTTTGTCAGTACTTTTTATTATTATATGTAATATATATCTAATTTTGGTGTACATATTGCGAGAAAACGTGACGTGATACGTAGAAAAGGACAACGGATTCGTGTTCAGCAACCCAAAATTAGGTAAGATCACCTATCACACCTCTTGCCGCAAAAAATATATTTCAAAATGCTGGGTAGTGTAATTTATAGCTCGAACCGTTTCGGTCACGTCCCCCCCCCCCTTTAAAAATCAGGGTGATTCGAAAGTCGAGAAACACCCCATATAATTTCTACAGATATTATAAACCGTGAATGCAATCTATGTGTCCATACCTTACTTTCTTCTCCTGTTTTGTTATTTTACGATATTGTTCTACCTCTCTAGGTTAATCGTAACACAATGAGAATGAATTGATGAAAGTGGATAGGAAGTTTTTTCCTATTTTTACAAATTGGAATAGGGAAATGACATATCAAATTCATGTAAAGTTTTCTGAAAAATGGAATGGTGAAATCCGGTTTTAAGATATCTGTATTACTTTCGAAGTTACGGGGTGTCAAAAAGTACCGACGTATAAACAGGCAAAAACATAGAACCCGCCAATTTCATGACAACGCATAACGTTAAACCAATAATATCATTATCATTATGTCTTGGACTAAAGAGTGCACCAAGAATACCAGAACCAAATTCAAATCCGCTTATTTTTTTTAAATGGCAAGGGGATCATGTGTCATACCGAAATAACGTGAAATTTTCTGAAATATCACATTTTGAAATCCTTTTTAAGGAATTTGTATTCGTTTTTGAGTGTCTGCATAATATAAAATTGTGTACTTAATCATGGTTCTCCTGAACTCGAAAATTGTGAAAGATGTTTGATGTGCTTCCCATTTGAAAAAAGGTTAAATCAAATATGGCGAATCCAATATGGCAGACGGGGTATCTAACATGCCTCAGAGATGAAGCACTTTATCTCCTAATACCGCATATGGCTACATTAATGGTCCATGTTTCAACTCGAGCAGAAAATGTAAATTTTCAATAAAACTTCCAAAAAGCGAACTTCGAGTCTTTATATCGAAAATTAACAGACTATAACTGGGTAAATCTATGCGATGTTGAGGATATCAATATATTATCTAATACATTTTATGATATTTTATATAATATTTTGAATGACTGCGTACCACTGAAACGCATCAAGCTACCTAAATATCCTGTGTGGTTCAATGGTGACATTATTAGGAAAATAAAGTCAAAATTATATCATTACAAAAAGTGAGAAAAAGGTAATTGCAACGCAGAGTATCATGAAGGGAAATACAAGAATCTTAGGAAAGAGATTAAGAAAGGGCTAACAGCAGCGTACAAAGTGTACATCCGTGAGACGGAGGAAAACATAAGGATAGATGTAAATTATGTATGGACTTATATTAGAAATAAAAAGAGGGATTCAGGTAGTAATAGTTTTGAATACAACAATGAAATCTTACACAATGGGCACGATATTGTGAATGCATTTACTACCTATTTTCTATCGGTGTACAAAGATGCTTCACAGTACTCTATAGTTGAAAAAGATAAGTGCGAAACCGGAGTGCTTTCCCAACTCGATATATCGCATATCGAATTGAACGATATCGAGGAAGCAATTAAAATGTTGAAACCCAAAAAAGCAGCGAGGATGGACAACATCCCTCCCTATGTGGTCAAGGGGTGCGCTGAACCGCTAATAAAACCATTGAGTATAATATTCAATAACATTTTAGAACATCACAACTTCCCATCAAAATGGAAAATCACTAAAGTTAATTCCTTCCTAAAAAAAGGCAAATGCAAAGAACGTTGATTGCTTTAGGCCAGTGAAAATTCTCTCAGTTTTTTTCAAAGTGTTTGAACAAATACTGTTCGAGAGAATAATGGCCAACGTACGAACGGCTATATCTCCCATGTAACATGGTTTTATATTGCGAATACAAACCTTGCCGAATTTGCACATTCTGGGGTGCCGCAGGGATCCAATTTGGGACCACTCATTTTCTTACTCTTTATTAATGACCTCCCGAAAATTATTACGAAATCACGTTGACTTATATTTGCTGACGATGTAAAAATATTTAGAACAATTTGCTCTGACGAAGACAGTCTTGACTTGCAGGCAGACGTAAATAGATTACTACAATGGAGCGAAAATAATTGATTTTCATTTAATCTTAATACATGTCAGGTAATGTCTATAACAAACGCTGAAATAAAAATAAACTTCCAGTATCAGATGAGAGGAAAACAAATAGCTAAGGTCACTAAATTCACGGATCTTGATGTCACATATGACGCAAATCTATGTTTTAAAGAGCATATGCATCATATCGTTGACCAAGCATATACGAAATTAGGATTAATAAAAATATGTGGGAAACATCTAGAAAGTACATCAATATTAATAATATTGTATGTCTTCCTAGTACGCTCACTCGTAGAATATGCATAGGTAATATGGCATCCCTTGGACAAAAAAACATATAAGGGAAATAGAAATGATTCAGTCCAAGTTCTTGAGGTTCATAAAGTATAGAGAAGACAAAGTATACCCTAAATTCAATCCGTGCTCTGAGCTTGTATCTCAGTTTAACATTGGAAAAATTGAAGAAAAGTTTAATCTTAATTTTTAGCAATTGATCCGAGCGTTGATATAAATAGTCTGTCACTTCAATCATTCAAAGGAGCCCTGCTGGGTAAGTGGAGAAAAGAGTGAGGGGTTCGTCTGTATAGAAATTAGTGAAACAATTTATGTTATGCACAGCTATATGTAATGCAGAAATATAATGCACAAAATGTATGCATGTCTCAATGGAACAATGTTCTGTGGCATCATTTGTTAAATAAATAAATAAATAGATAGATAATATGTGGAGAAAAAATATGGGTGGTTTCCGACTTTTGGATTGGATTGGAGATAATTTATACAGGAATTGTTTAGAATTTTCTTTGTCGTAAAATTGTGTTTATTTTTGCGGATGTAGCGTCAACAGATTCTGTGATATGGATGTCTCACCTCGCATCGACTCTTGTCCCTCACGGCCAGACAGACGGACGGTCCGATAGAGATGTGGTTACCTACTATCTGTTATGTCTATCAAATTTTTGAATTTGTAGCTTTGAGACACTGATCGTTCATACGGGCTGATGGATTTGGACAGAAACACTTTACACATTCGCTAATCAGTGTCCTAAAAGGAATGTAAAATAACCCAAAAATATAATATAAAAATAATATGGGAATAAATATCGTGTTTAGTAACTTTACAGAAAATCATGAAAAATATAGTGGGATATTACACAGCCTTTACCCAGTCAGAACTATATTTTTCAATATATATTAAACATAGCTTATTTATTGTGATAAATGTGAGGTAAAAGTAAAGTTCCCCGTGCAGATAGCACCGTGCCATAAAGGCACATATAGGGGATATAAGTATAGGACCCCTCATGTTCTCGAACTCGATCTCGTCCTTTTGGAGGTGATGTGATCAGCAGCACGCTGCCGCCGCCTTTACCCCTTAGGGTTGGCCCCAGGTGTCAATAGATTTGAGACTGTGTGAGCACAGAGCCGCTCTATGCGGTGACAAGGCCGGAAAAAATTCCGAAAGTATATCATGCCCCACCCGGAAATCGAACCCAGGTCTCCCGCTTGGCAGTTAGACGTCCTGAGGAAAATAACTTCCATAATTTTTTATCACATCATTCTCAGCAGTACTCTGAAAGTGTAATTATATTTTGTAATATCAACTTTGCAATAAAAGATGTATGTAATTCGACGTTTACAAGATGGGACGTTTGCCTTCCAATATACCTAAATCAAAGTGATTCGAGCGAAGTAACTCCAGGTCGAAATGGAGAAGTGGACATGCTGTGAGCAACTTCCACAAATATTCTCTGGGGCTGCTGTGTTTCTATCAACAACGAAACGCAAGACATTCGGTTCCCAGCATGTGTGTGGGTATCACGAGTCGAGGCATTCGAATCTGAACTTTCTGACCTGTCACGTTTCTTCTTTCCTTCTCAAGTCACAAGGCAGCTGATTCTGATATGCTTACGTCACGGGGAACGACCTACGTTGTTTTTATTCACGTCTGCTGAAAGGTTTTTGGAAACTATTATTGAAGTTAATGAGAAGCGGAAAATTGAAGGATCTTTTTTTTTTTATTGGGTGCTTGTTTATTTACTCATCATTGCTTATATATGCACAATTAGCTGAATTGATTGATTGACTGATTTGGTGTTTTAAGTCCACTTTATGCACAGTTAGGCTAATCGGGACTGGATCAACAGTTTAAAGTGGGATCCGAACCACTATGTGCCACCACCGGGTATCGAACCCGGTACCCCTTGATGACAAGGCGACGACTCTGCCACTGCGCCATCGAGGAAGGCTCACAATTAACTGAACAGCGACGAGAGGATAACGGTGTATAAAAAGTGAAAATGAAGGGCAGGGAATAAAGCGTCAGCGGCACTATCTCGGCAGTCGCCTGAATAGACTCAACAAGACAACGAGAACTCTTTAGGCTGTCGTGAGATGTGAAGCAGTGACCACCCAAATATAAATATACGCATATCCTTTACCGAGAAAAATGAAAAACGTAATAAAATTGATAGCGAGTGGTTGAAGCTGTAATCAAGGGTCCCCGGGACCGATTCCACATTAAACTGTAATTCCAAACACGGTTAATAATATATGCTAACTTACTCTATTTTATTTACCCATACATTGAGGAATTTACGTAGGGGCTTCGCCGATAGCACGTTGATCTTGTATATATAGGTTCCAGGATTTGACTTCTTACGGGGTCACGTTTCAAGGTGTCCTTGTCGCACTTTGAATTTGTAGCTCCATTTCGATCAGATCGGGCATAAAGTGGACGTAAACTTCCACTCGATTCGGTCAGAAATAATATGAAATACTGGGAAAATATATCTGCAAGAGTGAAAAAGCAGCATTAGGATTCTTACTAATTTTCTGGAAGCTCCATTGAGTTCATGTCAGAAATAGACGTTATGTACTTTCGTTCACATTAAGACAATCCGATTTTATGATGTTATTTATCTAAATTAATTTTCCTTCGATTTCTTCCACACTTTTACGTCAACCATAAAGCTTTACGTTATTTTACAGAATGAAATATTCAATGTTTGTTTCGTATGCTCAGAATATAGTATAAAAACTTGGAGCTTAACTCAGGGGGAGGGGGCAGAATATTTTCTTTTTTGCAGCTCATAGAAATATCATCCAGGACTATTTTGATAAATAGGTGTTACATTTGCAAAATCATAAAATTACTGATTACTTTAGTCCTCGGGTTTCAGGAGGTTAACAAAAGTACCATTATCTCGTGAATCTCCATAAACTTAAAAAAAAATGGGAGCAACTGTCACATTTGCCCCTGCTAAGTTACGCCTATGGTTGCTGCGCATAAATGCGTCGCTGAAAACCCATAACAGTTTGAAGAATCAAGGATTCCTTCCTAGTAGGTCGCAACAATGATGAATAAATTGAAACGGGACGGTGCAGGGTACAGGTATCTGGATAACTTAGTGGTAGCAACTGTCGTCTTTGACTGTCTCTAAGTCATCGAGCAACTGGGCAACAATATTAAACGTAACATGGCATTGTTACATTCAAAAAGGCATATGTGAAAAAAAAATATTTTTTTAAAAAAAATGTTCATCACGTAAATTGGTATTGAATTTAATTGATAGTATTTATGTGCAGAGAATGTTCTGAGAAGGTTCATATTCGATAGCCCCCTTAAACACACCAGTACCTTTAAAAAAAACATTTTTTCCAGAATTGGTGTAATTACTTTTGGGACAGAACTTGCATAATATATAGGCTGTGTCCTAGAGATCAGTAAGTTTACAGTCAAGAGACAAAGAACAAAATATGTATTAACGTTGTTCTTCCCTCGTTTTTTAGTCTGTGGTTTTACTCCCTACACATCGCAGTAATTAAGTACCAAAAGAAGTTTCTTCACTTCAACTGAATCTTAATCTTTTCTCGCTATAGAGGTTGAATCAAGGAGAAATAAGTGGGAAAAATAACTAAACAACATGTATTTACCCGTGATAGGGCCTCCCTAACTTTACACTTTTAACGGACGTCTTGTTAGCTCATGACTTCCTTCTGACACTAACGCTAACATTAAGGCACACGAGACACAATATAACCTATCCTAACAAAACATTACCAAACCAATTACACACTTATGTGAGTTTGTATCTGTATTCATAAATATTATTAATGTTGAACACTAACACATATTTACCTTCTACTATTATTAGTGTTTATTTTAATCTTACTTATCTCCTCGTAGAATGCTGTAAAACCAACGTTGTTCAGGAAAACCGAACAAATTTGGTTCTTAATGCCAATGTCACAGTGAATTACTGTAAACAAAAAAATAAGGAAAATAAAGGATGAATCAAAAAGGGAATCCGTAAAAGAAAAATCGCGGAACTCACGCCCTGAGTTAATTTTAAGGTACCAGGTCATAAGAAAATACCTCCGAAAGAATGATGTTCCGCCCTTCCTTCTGATAATTCTAAACCCCTCAAGATACTCGGTCATCTGTAAAAGTAAAGGTTGAGCAATGTTCCGCAACCCTCTTGTCCTCGCAGAATACCATAAATTATGCAGTACTGAACACGGCGCATCATAAAATTTATTTATCTAAGAAAAATACATTACGGCACTCTTGATATAAATTAGAAGTTTAGGAATGAGTTACAATATAATCAGTTAAGAATACTATTACTACTACTACTAATAATAATAACAATAATAATACAATTCACTGCACGATTCATGCAGCTGATTATATGAATCCGAAACGCCTGTAGAAATTATGTATGTGTAAAAACAAACTGACCTTGCCATCAAGGGGTGTCTTATTTAAGTCATGACAATGACAGAGCGAAAATACAAACATAAGAAAACAAATTTGTAAAGTAAAAAGTAAAGCGCTTCCCTGTGCATTGCACCATGCCATGAAGGAGTAGTTTTCATGACAGATTCATTACCTTCAACCTTTAGAAATAGAGAATGTGGCGCAGTCAACTTGGACAGTCACCAAAATCCAGGCACACACTGGATATGAAACCTCAAAAATGCAAACACTTTCGTTTTATATTCATTCGGAGGCGTTCCACCGTCGACTTTAGTAAAATATCTGAAAACGAACAATCTATACTACAACGACGAGAGAATTCAAGGTTTCGACGACGTGAACTGTGGTCATCTCTATCTCTCCATACTCATGTTTCACTCTAAAATAAATAACCCTACGATCGAAGATTTCCAGAAAGCACTGTGGACCTGAAACATGGGCGTGTTCCATCTCACGAGTGAGACTTCGGTCTTGAAACTCACTTTGCACGACGACATCGTCTGTCCTAAATCCATAGCTTTACGTTCATTCTACAGCATGTACCTCATATCTAACGTCACAGAGCACAATAACAAAATTAGCATCGGAAGTGAAAATATCATCATCACACCAGGTCAATATAATCTTTCTACTTTGCAAGCTCAGTTACCTAGAGGCACATTCCTTTCTCAAAATTCCGTCACGCACAGAGTTGAAATTGTGTCCGCGACGGAGACGGTGGATCTGGGAACGATAGAACTATTAGGTTTCGAGAACAACACCAAACTCGAAGCTGGCATCATGCCCACAGGAGCAAACATTCCTAAATTTCTAGTCATCGAGACGTTGAACCTTTTACTGCAACGTGGCTGAAGGGATGATCACCAAATCTGACGGGTTAGGAAGTCACAAGCAGACGGGAATCATAGCCTCGTTCACACCAAGTTCCGATTTCATGGAACCGATCATCTACACACCCTCTTCGCCGATTTATTTTCCAGTATGTCGCAACAGGAAAGATCAGTTAGATGGTGGTCACGAACGAGAAAGGACACGTGGTGGATTTTGCAAGTGTCACAACTATGTCCATCGTCGAGATCAACATATAATAAATAACCGTACATCATGGAGCAAATTGAAAGTTACGAATTGCAATCTTTCCCTCCGAACCGTCGCACGTTCGCCAATCTCAATGAAGCGAACCGGGTACTCGAATACGATGTGGACGTAGGCGACGGGTTCGTTCATCCTCACAGAGCGGATCTTTACATTCAATTCGACGTGGTGAAAAAGAAAGAGGAGACACATTCCCAGCCGCAGCAAATTTTAAACTCGTGGACAACCTCGTGCCTTACCTGTTCTCGCAGGTCGAAGTCAGGAAACACAACACCGTCATCGACAGAATCGATTATCCACGCATCACGTCAACGGCAATAAGAACATTGAAATTATCCAAAACGGATGCATCATACTATCAGGCCGGAGGATTCGAAGCGGGAACGAAAATATCGACGAAAAGTCACACGGTGCTTTTTCCCATGTGTCTACTTCCGGATTTCTTCTCGGACTACAAGGAGATCATGTGGAAGGGAGGACTGAGAATCACCTTTCGCAGAGCGACCAACGACAACGACGCACTGATGCGTTACGCTACATTGAACGCAGACGGTACGCCACTGCGTAACACACTTCCGGAAGCTGCCAAGTACGTCTTACAGAGCATGGAATTGAGAATGCCAGTGGTGGAATACGAAACGAATTACGATCTCAAGTACAAAGCAGACATCTTGAAAAATCCACAGATATCGATTCACTTTCACGGTTACCAGTGCGTGCAGAAAATAGCGTCAGGAAATCACCTGGATTTCGACGTCACGACGCAATTCAATAATATACATTACGACATGCCAGATTTCGTCGTAGTGCTCTTTCAGACCGGGAGGGACAACAATCAGGAAAAAGATTCCTGTAAATTGGACGGCTGCAAGATCAAGAACGTTTATCTGAAGAAGGGTAGGAACGAAGTGTTCCTGCGCGAGAATTACAACCTCGACATGACAAAATATGATTTTCTCAAACTATACGAAGCGTACTCCGCTTAGAAGCGGGTGACCGAGGGACACGTCGACGTGTAATACACACCCAGCGAATTCAAAGCACACAGACCCATGTTCGTCATCAACACGACGAGGAGGAAGCAGGTGGTGGTCAACGATCGCACCAACATCAAGGTCGTGTGTGAGTTCCACAATGCTCTACCCGAGGACACCGTGTGCAGCGTCATCCTGATTGCAGAGAAGTCCTTCATCCATGACGTGAAGAACGTGAGGGTGACGGAGAAGTTTTAACAGGTTAACATTTTTCTTGCACGACAAAAAAATGTACCATAGCACGAGAAAAAAAATTAGCACAAGATAAGAAGTTTTTGTACTATATCACACAACAATTGAAAAGCAAAAAAACTCTCGCAAAGCTCACGATATAGAAACATGGACGACACATGTTTTAAGAAAGTTACAATAATGGAGCGTGTGGCCTTGAAAGTACGACTTTGACACTCACTTTTCAGAGCTTTCTTTTCGCTCTTTTAGTTCGTCACTGCAATGAAAGAGCCGCGAAACGTAGAGACAATGTGAGTTCGTGCACTAAAATGACAGGTTTTTGAAGGGTCCAAGTTGTGTTTGATCTGAAAGGCACACTTTGACACTACTACTACTACTAATAATAATAATAAAATAATGAATTTGCATAACTGGGAACAAAACATTGGATCACAGGCCAGTTTCCTGAGTAAACCGTCAAAGAAAAGCAAACGCTGTTATTAATTTCGTTGATTCATAGTTCATTGTTTGCTATCGTGTAGATGTTAATTTTAGCGAAAGAAAAAACTATTTCAGTAATTAATCTCTAATAATAATAATCGTCACGTTATATATAATGAGGTGGGTTGTAAGGGGTGGCCTTCGACGTAGTACACCCCTTCGTCAACCTTACTTCCACGTAGTAAACACTGGACTGCAATTTGCAGACGAACGATGTTCTGGCGACTCGCACTATGGCTAGTATAATTTTGTGTGTGTTGTCCTGTTTCTTATTCTTGTGTGTGATGAGTGCCCCTTTACAGCCTCAGGTTTTAACGAAACACAGAAAATTTTTGTATTTTAGTAACACGACCCTGCAATTATGCTATTTTAGTTATGGTAAGGAGCTGGACCTCGTATATTTTGACGGGTACAAAATAGCGTAAGTGCAGACGCACCCACAATTTTTAAATTCAAATTCAATATCACATTAGTTATGATTTTGTTAGCAGCGAAAATTACTTACCAGTCAAAATAATTGAAAGCACTACTCTCGCAGCCTGGCAGGTGGAACAAAGGAGTGTATATTACTGAAGCAGATAACATCCACTCCTGCAAGCAGCAGAACAGTTCTGCTGTTGAATTATATCGAACTGAGTCATTTGTACATCTTATCATGATGCAAGAAAGGACAAGTGCAAAAACATGCATTTCTGGGATTTGAACCCTAAAACGTTAACCTTGCGCGCTACACGTAAACAAAGACGGACTGCAAATAGAGAAACGCCTGTGTTTTAATTTTTAGTTGATGTTTGTTGTGAGAGAAAGGGTATATGAAGCAGATGTTTGGAAACACTCATATAGTCTGCGGGTAAAAATAATTCCTTGTTATAGAAAGGATCATATTAGTATTATATTCTGCGAAGTAAGGTATTTTTTTTCGGATTAGTGTAGTATTTTTTTTATTTGTCACCAAGTAACTTTCAGTTCTAAATTATTTGACTGGTAAAGTCCGGCCAAGGGAAACGAAACTAACTGGAAATTACGATTCCAAACGCGAGAGGGGAAGCAGGTAGAACACTCACCAAACCAGCCTGTGGCTTTTGCTTGCTAGGGTTTGCTTGCTGTGTTTATTACTGCCTCTCTGTTTTGTGTTTGTGATGGCTCTTAAAATTTCGTAACAAACCGTTTCGAAGTGGAACAAAGAAAATTGTGACGTTTTGGACTCTGTTGCACATTCTACAAACGCCCTCGATACAATACAGAATGCCAAAAACATTCAGTTACTACATTTTCTTTATTGTGAATACTATTATTAATGAATATTATAATTATTACAGCTGTGTGCATTTGTGCTGATTATACGATTTACTAAGGAGACCAATTTAAGTGAATGATCCAAAATACAGTTCCTGGTTTACAAGCACGTTTATCTACTAATGTGACGTAATGAATACTTTCCTGGTAAGTTCCGTTTGCTTATATAGTATATGGATAAAGTAAAGTAAAAAAGTAAAGTGCTCCCCTGTGCATAGCACCACGCCATGAAGGCGTATAGGGGGTGTGGGGGTAACGCCCCACACTTTCTTGATCCGGTCGTGAGTGGGGGTGATGTGATCAGCATCACGCCCCTGACCGCCTTTACCCCCCAGGGTTTCCCCCAGGTACCCATGTTATTCGACGCTGGGTAGGCGCCGGGGCCGCTTCCACCGTTAGAAAAGTTCCCGGATTTGAACCGGCCGGGGATCGAACCCGGGACCTTTAGCATGGTAGTCAGACGCGTTACCGACTGAGCCACCGCGGCCACCATATATATAGTATATGGATGGTTATTATATTTTTTCTTTCATTCTGTATCCTTACAAAATTCGTAAACATCTCTACGTATTTTGGCGGCGATGTTACTACGTTTCCACAGCAGACAATTTTCAAGAAACCTGCTTTCTGAACAAAGTTCTGTCACCCCTATTTTGCCAATGAACACCTCCAGTTGCGACTTGCACACGTCGCGAAAATTGGTTGCAATTTCTAAGACCCTTAAATCTGTGATTGTCCCTTCAATAATTTCTGACATTCGTTTTCAACCTCGCAATTAGCCAGAAGTTGTAGAAATGCGACGTCAAATAAATCAAATCAACTAACAATAAGTATAAAAACAAGTGCACAAAACATGTATGGCGCTTCGAAAGATGGAATTTTGAATTTAGTACTCCTCTCTCAGCAGTGGCTTAGCAACATATAGTAACGCCCTGGAGGAGATTAGAATGCGATTCCCCCATCCAGTGGCGGAAATTAAGAGTAAATGGGAGGAGCAGTAGCTCCCCCCTTTTTTCCACTTTTGTGCCAGGACTTTGCTTAACCTTATCTACCAAGGGAAAGTAAACTGTCCTTGTAATGTTTGTTTTATAATCATTGATGCGTGTTTACAAGACATTCCAGTTTAGTTTGGACAGTCCAATCTTTCAAATCCCTGTTCCAATTTCTTTCAAACTTAATTCGTATTTGCCTAAAAGTTTCGAGGTTTTTCTTTGGGGGGGGGGTCAACCCACATTTAGACATGTTCTTCATTTTTAAAATGATTGCTGTTACGTATCATTTAATTTACAAATTTATTATTTTCTAACCATAGAATTATCACGGCTATTCAACAGTGCTGGTACAATAACATTTCTAAAAAAATAAAATATTGTTAGTTTGCGGAACACAGAAATATTCGAATACTTCTGAAAATTGAACGTAAACAATAAGCACCAAGCTGTACGCCTTATGACAACATTAGTATGTAATCGACTGTTTTGGTGAATGCTGATTGTCGGATAAGGGGGAGGGGGGTTATTCGTGAGTTGATATTTTCCCTATACTTTGGACAATAACAATGCAACTCTACAATAATACAACTAGGAAAGAAAATAGCAGGAAAATTTTTCACCACTATTTTCATTCTCTCTTTACTCTAAATCTTGTGTTGTTCTACGGGGTCATTAATTCGTTTGATGTGTAGCTTATGTTGACATTGCGTTTCTATTTCAACTCATTACCATGACATTGTGGAAAACAGACTGAATGAAAATTCAATGGAGATGGACATATTGCTTTAACCGTTGGGTGTACACTTAGCAAGTTATCTACGAGCTAACACTAGCTAGTACAATAATGCAACCACAACATTGGTGGTCACATGCAGTACTCCCAACAGCATTTCGCCGTCCAGGGACGACCACCTTGACGTAGTTGTTAGCACAGCGCGCTACGACGGCGTGGATTCCGGGTTCGAATCCAGGGTTGGGCATGGATGTTCTTTGTGAGTGTTCCTTGATCTATTTCATCATATCAATACAGTAGTATAGGGGTCTGTACGGACCACTTTTGTTCGCGGGTATTTCTGTTCGGATTATTTCTACCATAGTGGGTCTCTACGGACCACTTTTGTTCGGAGCACTTTTCCTATCGATCCTATAAGTAACTACACGTGTACAAGGTTATCTACTAAAGAGCCCTCTGCTCAAAGGTGATGGTTGAACAAAATTGAAATCCAGGCAAGAGTATACAAGAAATTGAAATCAAGTAAGAGCAGAGAAGATATTGAAATCGAAACAAGCACTAAGACGAAATGGAAATAGAATGTATGCAATCTAACAGTACCACTCGATAGACATTGTTCACAAGAGCAAATTATATATATACATTTTTTATCTGTGATTAATATTTTTCGAGTTATAATGGATTTTATTTTTTTATCCTAGAATTTATGCAAACCAACACCACCAATCGATAGCCCTTGTTGAGAGTAACTAAAATATATAAACATTTAAGGGTGTCCCACGAACGGCGCAACTGGGAATTATGAGTGGCGTTACTTTGTAACCGAAACCTGTACATACATAAGTCATACACCAAATGTTAGCCCTGTCCAAGTAGATATTTTTAAACATAGAAACAACAAACGGGGGTGCAGTGTTGTTCATGCAGTGTTGCCAAATGTAAGTGAAAGTGTAAATTTATTTTTCCACAAAGCATGGAAAATTGCATGTCAAACATTCGTACGGAAATTTGGACGTCAATTTCCACCTTTGGAAAATTGCATGTCAAACATTCGTACGGAAATTTGGACGTCAATTTCCACCATTTGCACTTTTCTAAATACACGATGACTTTTAATCGTCTAAGCTTACAAAGAATTCATTTTACTGATACTATTCGATCTTCTTTCATATTGTTTTCTCCTTTTTCCTGAGAGTTTTCTTCATAATTAACTTCCTTCTGTGCCTAACTGTTCTATCTTCTTTCTCTTCTGTTCGTATATTGAAAAGTTTACTTCCATTTTCCATATTACTTCCTTTGGCATCTTTTCTTTTACAGGTTTAATCTCTCACTATCAGTCTCATTTTTAGATTGAGTGGTGACATAAATTAGCATTCATTATTCTTTCTTTAGATATAACTTGCAGAATAAATTTTCCTCCAACGATGACTATCATATCTATATATCTTCTTATAGGAACTAACGTTAAAGAACTAAAATTTTCTTCCTTCAAATAGATCACTAATAATTCCACGAATTTTTCTTCTGGTAAACTGGAACTTTCTCAGACAACTTTAATTATTCTAGAAACGTGCGCTTGCCAGTCTGTAAATCATAACATCTCCTTCCTTTGCACTATTCAGTCTTATTAGTTCCTCCAATTCTTTCAAATACTGGATGCTTGTCACTATCTTGTTTTATTTCTCTTCCTCTTTTTCTTCTCTTTCTTCTATTTTCTTTCCTATTCTTCTCAAGATTCTTCTTCCTCCTCTTCCAACTTTCTTCCAGTAAAGAAATTACTTTCATTTCTCTCTTCTTCCAATCTGGTTTCTGCCAAGATTTCTTCTTACGTTCTACATCTTCATCAAATGCATGCTCTCTTTGTCTTTTCCGTCTCGTCTTCTTCTTCCTTCTCTTTGGCGAAGTAGCATCAAAATCCATTTGATCTATGTTGACCCTTTTTAGCATATTCTTAACTTTCTTCAGGTTCTTTTCTATTTTTAATTTCTTTCTCTTCTTCTTCTTCCATGTCTTTACGTGAATATATGTAAATTTCATTTTACTTTTCTTTCTTCTTTGTTTACATCTTCGGTTATGTGTATGCTTCTTTTCTTCCTCCGTCAGAGACTCGTCACTGGAAATTTCTTCTTTCATCTTCATTTTGACATGGATTTCTTCATCATTATATTGACAACTAAATTTTTCATCTCTTTCTATTCCTCTTTCTTCTTCTTCTATTTTTTCATCTTCCTCTTGTTTCACCTCTTTAAGTTCCTGAGTGTTTTCTTCTCGTAACTTTATAGCTACTTCTTCTATCTTGCTGTCATGCTCGTCATTGGAACTTTCTTCTTTCATATTCCAACTTCTATCTTCTATCAGGACCTTCGCTTCTTCTATCTCGTTTTCGTTTTCTTCTATTCTGGAAACATTTATTTCTGTCTTGCTGTCATTTTCTTCTGTTCTTGAAACGGCTAAATCTATCTTGTTTTCATTTTCTTCTATTCTGGAAACATCTACTTCTGTCTTGCTGTCATTTTCTTCTATTCTTGAAACAGCTACTTCTATCTGAGAATCGCTTTCCCCTGTTTTCCTTTCCGAACTTTCATTTCTTCGTTCATTTTCTTCTCTAATCTCTGAAACCTCATCCTCGCTTCTTCTATTCATTTCTAAACTCGTGCTCTTGATCGACGACATTGTTCCTTCTATTATTCTTTCTCTTTTGTCAAGCAATTCCATCATCCTTCTGTGGTGTTCTTCCATTCTATTTTTTTCTTCAAGCATCTTCATCATCCCTTTATATAACTTCTGGCACGTTTCCATCACGGTCATTTCTTCTATTTTCTCTTGTTTTTCCTTCACTATAGTTTCTCCGTTCTCGTCCTCGACTTTATTTTCTTCCTCCATCTTGGCTTTCTCTCTTTGCTTTCTTATTCACAATTCTGCTAGCCGCAACGTTGGTCGCCACTAATGCTACGCCCCTTGTGGGTACGTACTTACATGTTATTTACCACGGCTACAGATATCTTAATCTCAGAGGATAGGTTCTTTGTTTGAGAATTCCAAATAAGAAAGCGTTTTATAGCCAAGAGGATATAGTTAAATGCGGATCTATATTCTGAGAACTATACAAAATACAGAGAAAAATATATAGCGACATTGAAATATATCGAAAATTTACATCGGTTACATTCTTCTTGAAAGGAAATCTTCTTCTTTCTCTTCGTAATTATGGAAAGGCTTCTTCTTCTTTTCTCTCTTGATTATAGAATAGGCTTCTTCTTCTTTGATTATGGAAAAGGCTTCTCCTTCTTTTCTTCTTTTGATTATGGAAATAAGCTTCTTCCTCTTTAATTATGGAAAAGGCTTCTTCTTCTTTGATTATGGAAAACGCTTCTTCTTCTTTTCCTTTTGATTATCGAATAGGCTTTTCTTCTTTTGATTGTAGAAATAAGCTTCTTCTTCTTTGATTATGGAAAAGACTTCTTTTATTATTTCTTCTATATATAAGAAATCTAGTTGCGTCGTCTCGCTTCCTTTTCTTTATGCCCTATATACGTTTTATTTCCCTTTCCCGGTTTCTTTGGCAAACGATACAAGCTATACTTATATAAAGGAGTAGGGTCGAATAAACTGACACTAGCGCCACCTCCTTTGTAACGACCAAATGGGAATAACCTGGATCGCTAATAACAAGCGCTGCCAATGGCCCAATGCGACTAAGAAAGAAGCGCAACCGAAAAGTGCTTCGGGGCGTCTAATTGACCACAGCGCCACCGGGGAACGGACAAATGCAAAAGCTGACGATGTTCTCCTCGTCAGAGAATCAAAAAGAAATTGAGATACATTTCTGAATTCATTTGCTCGCTTAATACATTTCCTAAACGTTTCATATGCGGCTATATTCTTAATTCTTTTAAATTACTATATACACCATTCTATTTACTTCTATTATAGTATTTGAACTCTTCTTTTATATATTTCTCAATTTACTATAATATATATAATCCCTCTTCTCCGCTCCAAGTTTTTACAATGACCTCTGATCCTCTTTATATGGCGTGCTGCCATCTGTCGTCGCTCTCGGGAAACTTCTTACTTGCAACTTTCATTGTGTCGTGTGAAGCTGGCACGTGACATGTTATGGTATTTAGAGTGGTGAAAGTTTCGTTCACCTGAAGATTTTCGAATGTGGTTTGGAACTTGGACCTAACATGATTTCTTACTGCTTCCTGAGGGTTCTTATAACCAAGTATCGTAGCAACATCCTTACCCTTAAAACCGAGTTTCTTTTCTGCTTCCTCCATTTGAGAATTCATGATTAGAAAATTATGAAAATTTGATTATTTTTGTTGTTTATGAACCGATTTTAAAATTTCCAACGAATATCGAAAGAGAGTTAAAATAGTATTTTTCAATGTGTTTGTTGGCTGCATAACTCTAAGGATAAAATTATAAAAAATTAAATATCCATAATCCAAATCTAATTTTATGGCTTTTAACCATAAAATGTATTTATATGCTGGAATATTGATATTGAATTTTATATTCACTTCTTATACCCATTTTTAAAGAATAATTGGTGCATATTTTATCCATTTTTTAATCCTTCATACTTCACAAAAGTTTATATTTTTTCATATATTTTAACACCAGCTCTGTATCGTCATTGTATCTTTGTGGTAGCAGAGTTTTGTCATCTAAATGTACTAATACTCTTTCACCAGTATATTGTGTTTCGATTAATTTCCAAAGTGTAATCTCGTACTTTTTATTTTTTTCAAGCTCTTGTAAACGAAGAAATTTTAACCTTTAATATCATTCTTCTTGTTCAGGTTCTTGTTTCCTATTTACTATATAGAAAATCTTTGTTTGCGGCTTTAATGAATAAAATTCATAAAAGTCAATACACAACATAACTCAATTAAAACTCTTCAATCACTTTTTCATTCTTTGAATCATATGTAAAGTTTTTCTGACCAATTAGAATAGCATTGCATATAATATTATCACCTTCAGCTTCTGCAAAATCTACAACAATCTTCTTTCGTTTACAGACACGTTTTTCTTCTACTACAGTTAATTACATACATTGGCCTATTATTAATGATTTTTTTTGGTTCATAGTACGTTTCTGTGATTCTATATGTTATTCTTTTGATTGCAGTATAATCTTCATACATCTTAAAATAATCATTATTAGTAATATCTAAGTTTCTATTTTCTTTGGGAAACACTTCGTTTCTACCATTCTTCAAATATATGTTCTTTACTTTACAATGGTCAAATTTACCACCATCTTTAATTTGATCTTGACTTCTGTTAGTTTGAAAGGTTACAATTACAAAATCAGGCATGTCAAATTTTCTTGAGTTAAACTGTGTAGTTATATCAAACTCGAAGAATGTACCTATTACTGCTTTTTGAATAAATTGATAAGTGTTAAACGAATACATGGTTTTTGGTTCCTTTAATATATCTAACTTTAACTTACTCTCGTAGTTAGGTTCATATTCAACTATAGGCATTCTTATATCCATACTGCTTATTGTTATTTTCCTATTATGAGGTACAGCTGCTACAGCCCCACTACCAACCCATTTGTACAAAACATCATTATTGTTATTGGCTTTAGTGAATGTTATTCTCAATCCTCCTTTCCACATTATATTTTTGTAATCACTCAATAAGCCAGGTATCAACCTTAATGGAAATAAAATATTAAAATATTTTTTTCATTTCTAATTTGCCATCTGTTTCGAAACCGGCTTGTTTTAAGTATAGAGCTTCTGGTTTAGAGATTTTTAAAGTTCCAATTACTGTTGAAGTTATTCCACTCAATTCTATCTGATCTATAACAACTCCATGCTTTCTAATTTCTATTTGAGAGAAGAAGAACGGAAAATAATTATCTACTAGTTTTATTGTTTCATTTGCACCGAATGTTCCGTCAGGTTGTGCACCTACAAGTTCAAATTTCATATAACAATCTGCTTTGTGAGGATGAATAAAGCCATCTCCCACTTCAAAATCCAACTCAAGGGGCCTCCCCCATGCGCAGTGGTAGCGTCTTTGCTTTGTAATCAAGGAGTCCCGGGTTCGATACCCGGTGGAGGCACAAGTGGTTCGGATCCCACTTTAAAAACTGTAGGTCCAGTCCCGATTAGCCTTACTGTGCATAAAGTGGACTTAAAACAGCAACTCAAACAGCAAAATCCAACTCAATATTTTCATTAGGCTCATTCAAGTTGTTTAATTTTTTGTCTCTTTGGTGTAAAACTTTGCAATTCATAACTCTGGATATTTCCAATACTATACATTTATTATATAGAAAATTAAATTTTTGTTTGTAATAACACAGTTATAGTCTCTCCACCAAAGTCAATCAAATTATCATCCTCATCTGCTAATTTTATTTCAATTTCATCAATTTTATCTCTTGTCATAGGAAAAAATAAAGGATAAGAAGGCTTATAAATGATTTTTTGTTTAAACTCTGTATTTGTTATAAATGAAACTCCTGCTTCTCTATGAGTATAATCAGTATTTTTAACAAAGGAACCATCAGCCACATTACAGTGACTATTGATTTTATCGAAAGGGTGGAATATTGGTATATTACTTCCAATGTGTGTGCTGTTCTTCTCTAATACCGAACCAAGTTCAAACCCAAGAACAGTACCTATGTCTTCTATTTTACAGTTGTTATTGTCTGTTGTTATTTCTACTCTATTTTTTAATCGATTTTCTGATAGTGTTATATTTATTGATTGAAATTCTAAATATTCATTAAAACTCTTCTTGAACAATAACTTCTCTATCATCATATTTAAATCGGTTTTTTCCTTCTCTAATATTTGGGGTTAAGTATGTACTATAAAAACCAACTAACCCTATATTTAACATTATTCATATTTTCTAGTTCATAGTGAAGTATTTTTTTCAATATAGAAGTATCACCTCTCAATTTGAAACTTTACTCATCTTTATTATATGACAAATGGATGAATTTGATTTGCCTAAGGATATTCCAAGAGAGGAAGTAATCAAGTTAATAGAAGACACCATTCGAAAATTAGAATGCAATTAAAAAAGAAAAAGAAGAAATTAAGACTTGTTAAATACACTTACTATAGCTTAATCACTTTATCGGTACTACTGTCTGCAACAACTGGTTTATTCAATGTATTTATTCCTGTTACTGTTTATTCGACTATAACAACCTCTTTGGCTACTGGTAGCGCGATATGACAGGTATATCTTCCAAACTGAAAATTAGCAAGAAGAAGAATGAATATAAGAACGTTGTGCACTGTATCGCCATATTTAAAGAACAACTAGAGATGATAATAATATTTAATGGAGATATGGATGAAGGGTATATTAAAGATGTTATCACTAAGATTAAAGAAACACTCAAAACATTTCCTATACTATAAATGAGTAAGGTTAAGAAAATTGTTAATTAGGATGTGCTGGACATGATTAAATAAAAAACAATTAAAAACAAAAATGGGGAATTACTGTCTGATGATATACGTTGTCTTATTGTAGGTTCCTCGGGATGTGGTAAAACCTTTCTTTTATTTAATTTTCTATTACAGCCCGATCAGTTAACCAACAATTATTTATATATATATATTCCAAAAGCATGAATGAAACCAAATATCAAGAGTTACAACAACGATTTGAAGAAGCCGAATTAAAGTTTAATAAACAAAAAGCAACTTTCTGAACCAGTAACGATTCAATTGTACATATTGAACAATGTGAAACGTACTCAATTATTGTAGTTGATGATTTCATTTTAGAGAACCAGAAAAACATTAGAGATTTTTTTACAAGAGGAAGACAAACATTTGGACTGTTTCTATCTTGCACAAACATATTCCAAAGTACCAAAACAACTAGTAAGAGATCACGCTAATTTCTTGTGTATATTTCGACAAGATGATACAAATCTCAAACATGTGTATAATGAGTTTGTTGGAGGAGATGTCTTATGATAAATTTAAAATGATATGCTCTACTTGTTGGAAAGAAGATTATGGTTTTATAGCAATTGATAAAACAAGGAAGGTAAACAATGGAAAGTACAGAAACAAAATTAAGAAAATTATAAACATTTAACAAATCAAAGTATAAACATCAACGTATTAATATGAAACCTTTATGGTTCTAACTATAAAAGTTATTACATTATTTTCTCCACAAATTTTTATTCGTCTTCAATTTATACATAACATCTTTAAAAGGATAACCCTCATTTAAGAACTCTAAAAGAGTAACACAGAGATGTCCACAAATAACAGAGCCAACATTTTGTATGCGACTATCATTGTAATAGATGCTAGAATTTTCAAGATATTGTATTAATGGTTTAGGTGCCACACTTCCACAAGAATCAAAGACATACTTAACGCCATTATCTTTCCAATAGCATATCCAATGTGTTCCAATGTTGTCAGACTTATCCAAATTTACAACTCCACACTTGTACTGCTTAATTTGTTTAGGTAATGTATTGCTCATAAATACGCCTCTAAAATGTTTAATCTTTAATTTCTTACCCAACCTCTCAATATCGAAGTTGGTTAAAGGTTTTAGTTTTTTGTCTTTCTTCTACGTGCACCTGAACCTTATTTTTTCTCCATCGCTAGGTTATGTATTTTTTGTTATTCTAGTTCTTGCTTGTTCCTTTTAGCATCTATAACTGTTCCTGCTATTGCAGCCCATCCTCCAGCAAGTGACCCAACAGCTCTTAATGCTGCAAGCATGGCTGGTATTGTGGAAATAAAACCACCAATATGTTCTTTTGGAGAACTCTTGAGCCTTTTCATTTGCTGTGTAGTTAATGATAAATCCATTCCTTTACCTTGTATAATCTTTTTAATTTTATCGTTAAGTTGTTGTTTTTTTTTGGTTAGTATATGATCAAATTTTTACAAACCCATATCAGATTTTAAACCTAAACCTTAATTCACCTTCCCTTCATCGCTAAAGCAGATCCTAAAACAGGTAATTTTTCAGTAATTAGCGAAGAGTCTTTATCAAATACTCTTTCCCATGCTTTATTTTCTAATTCTTTGTCCGCAATATGTCTTGAGGCTGTATATAGATTGTCTCTGTAGTATATATCATGTTCTTTACATGCTTCGTCTAATCGATTAATACCTTTATCTCCTCTTTCTAATCGTTGTTGTAGCTTGGTTCCGGGACCGCAATATCTAAATCCAGGTATATGTAATTCAAATGGAAGTTTATATATCAAATCATTCACTAATCATTTATCATATTTCTTATTGTTCCAAAATCTTGGTGGTAATGTGTTCAATATTTTAATCAAGTAGCCTATACCTTTGGATCGTTTAGTATATATTGTGAAAGTTTAGAGTTGATCATATCCATCATGCCCACTTTATCATTGTAAAAGTTATTATTACCCGCATTTTCTACTCCATCAATGACAATCAACCGATCTATTAATTTTCGAACATCATCCATCCAAATATATTATTTAGGAAGTTCTGTGTATTGTTTAATACCTTTACCAGTCTTATGTTTTCTTGGCGACTTTTCTTCCCAAATAGGTTTTATGAATTTATTATATTTATATCCATAACTCGATTTAACTTTTTTAGATGATGGATCGTTGTTTTGGTACATAGCGTTTGTAAGTAATATTATTTGTTTGTAGTTTTGTTGATCGTCTTTTGTGGTAGTGTGTTTGAACTCATCTTTTTTTCCTCTAACATTTTTGTTGTAAATAACATCATTAGACCATCTGTTGCTGTAAATGCTTCATCTTCAACAAATATGTTATTACCCTCTATACGTACTCTTTATCTCCAATTGTATAATAACCAAGTTTGCCTTGAACCTCTTGTAATCCAAAGGTATAATCGCGAATATGTTTTGGTTGATGTATGTAATGAGCTATTGTTTTAGAAATTGTAAGTCTTTGTTCTTGAGAGATTTGGGATATACCTTCTACTTCACTTTGTAATTTTGGAAGTTCTTTTTGTTGTGGTGGTGTACCTTCTTCAAACAGTTGTCTTTCAAATGTTGTTTCTAGTGGTGTTGCAGGATAATACAAGATCTCTCTAGCAACAGGAACAAGTTCTGTTATTTTTTTTGTTTTGTTCTGTTACTCCTTTTACGTCGTTACCTAAGTCTTTAATAGCGTTTATTACAGGCTGTTCTTGTTTCTAATACTTATATTATATTTCGTGCTTTCCTTTCTTCTAATTTTTAAAACCCATTATAAGAAACTCTTTCAATTTAAGTTTTTTTCTATCTCTTTCTCATCCATTTATTATATACAAAATATTTATTTGTTCATGTCGACGTTTATACGTTGATACGTTACGTTGATACGTAGACGTCTATACGTTGATACGTTTCGTTGACACATTGAATTTGACGTTTATACGTTGATGTTGACGTTTATACGTTGTTGTTTAATAAAGTTAGGTTGGAAATTGTTATTTGCGTTGTAATAAATATGGATATATTTGGTAATTTTATAGCTAGGAAAGACAATGTTAAAACACCTTCATTAGATAATTATGTAAGTAAGAAAAATGTTGATCAATTTAAAACACGTATGTATTCTACACATTATGATCTTGTATCGAAACAAACCTTTAGAGAATACAAATCACGGATATCGTTGGCGTTAGATAATGTTGTTAAAACCGCTGTTATAGATAACCTTGTTACAAAACATCATAAAATTATGCCGAAAGAGACAAATTTGCTAATTATGAAGAAAGAAACTATAACCTTGTTTTGTCGATTGAAAACTAAAAATGGTAGTAAAGAACCAATCTTCAGAATATGTGATCTATCTAATGGTTACAGATGTCTCTATAATGGTAAAATAATACATGTGAAATTAAACCCTGATAAATATTCCATAAACGTATTTTTAAACGAAACTCTAATTGAAGCATTTTCTTTTAATTTAAAAAAGAACAATGAATATTTGAACCAAATATAAATGCAGCTATGGCAGAAGAACAATTATTGTTTGTTAATATGTATATAGAAAGAGAACTTACATAATTTTCTATTAAATATAGAGTAATAATGTATTGTGTTAAGTGTAGAAACATACTGATACAAAGAAAAATCTATTAGAATTGAACAAACAAAGAATGGAAAAATATAAAGAAAGGCGAATGTGCTGTATGTGGTAGTACAAAAGCACAGTTTGTATAGCAGAAGGCTTTACTAGTAGAAGGTAAAGTGTTAGAGAAGGTATCATCATAGAAATACATAAACCATCAAGGAAGAAATTTAAAAGATTAAACATTATTACATAAGGAATAGCTGATCTTTTTGAGATGGACAGTGGAGCGTTAATTTTTTTTTTTTTGATTTGATTTGATTTAGTTTATTTTACTTCGCGTTTTGTGCCTCTTGGCTAATTTGCGAAGATGAGGATGAGTGATGAAATGATGAAATTGATGAATGGACATTCACAAACAACCAAGCCCGACCGGGATTCGAACCCGGGACCCTTGGCGTCGCAGCGCGATGTGCTAACCACTCGGCCACAGGGTCGGGCGTTAAAAATTATTTAAAAAATAAATAAAGGTTTTAGGTATTTACTAACATTGATTGATGTGTTTTCTAAGTATGCGTTTGCTATTCCCGTTAAAGATAAGACTGGTGTTAACGTTACAAACGCGTTTGAATTAGCATTAAAAATAGACATCCCAACAATTTACAAACAGATCAAGCTAAAGAATTTTATAACAAAGACTTTAAAGAGTTGATGAAAAATCAAAACATTAACCATTACTCAACTTAGAGTGGTTAAAAAGCTTTTGTTGTAGAACGATTTAACAGAACTCTTAAGCAGAACATGTGGAAGCGATTTACTACTCAAGGAAATTATAAATGGTCAGATATATTACAAATATTGGTTAGTGAGTATAACAATAGAGTCCATAGAACAATCCATATGAAGCCTGTAGAGGTTAATAAGAAAAACGAGCAAATGTTGTTAGAAAGCATGTATAAGCAGGAGTACCGGACTATTAAGTGCAAGTACAAGGTTGGAGATAAAGTTAAGATAAGCAAAACCAAATTTATGTTCGAGAAAGTTTATACACCTAACTGGTCAACAGAGGTCCTCGAGGTGTACGAGAGAATAGCATCCAACCCACAGACCTACAGACTAAAGGACCTAACTGGAGAGTATGTTGAAGGCTTGTTCTATCAACCCGAACTGCTTAAGACAAAGTATCCGGACGTGTACTTGGTAGAAAAGGTACTTAGAAAGAAAGGTGATCAAGTGTATGTTAAGTGGTTAGGTTTTGATAGTTCTCATAACGCGTGGGCTAGTAAAACAAGTGTAGTTATGTAAATTGCATTTATGGTATTAACCATAAAGGCTTTTAATGCTAAAACACCTTTACAATACTCATCGTCATCTTCACCTTCTGTTTCTTCTTAACTTTCTTCACCTATAAACTCAATTTTGTGAAAGCTTCTATTTCCACTCAATTTGATTTTGCCTTCATAAACAAGATATATGCGCTCTTCACCCTTGTTAATTACATTTCTGGTGTGTTGATCAAATTCTTCGATATATCTGTCTGGCAGAAACAACTTGTAGTCACGTATGTAAACAACAACCATAGTGCCTATCTCAGTTTCTTGTTGTTCAACCTTTCTGATTAGTACTTTTGTATTTAGTGAAAGTTCATTTAGGATTTTGTATTGGGTACGTTGTTTAGCTTAGCGATAATAGAATTCATGTTCCTATTTGTTATATAAATTAAAATAATTTTCGATTTCATATTCGTCTTCTTGCTCTCTGTTCGACCTCTAAATTTTCGGTGCTATCTTCTTCGTTAGTATCAAATTCGCTTTCAGAACGGGTTGTCAAATTCATCGGCAGGTTGAAATAGATCCTCTAACTCTAATTTAATATCGTTAAGGTCTCCTGCATTATTGTTGTTGTTAGTAGGACGTCTTATATTTCGTTTACACATAGGGCACTTGCTGTTCTCTCTTAACCAATTATTTATACATTCAAAACAAAACACATGATAGCTTGGTGTCTTGCACATTTAGGTTTTGGGTTCCTTACGTACTGGGCATTCTTCTTCACTGTTTACAGGACATAAACCTGTCGCCTCTTGAAGTATATCTCTGAAGGTTCTTAAAAACAGGGGTTTCACTTGAAAGAGAATTCCAGTCTAAGTATTCTTCGAAGTGCTTGCAGAAGTCAATCGCCCGTTTCATTGAATATGTTCGCCAGTTGTTGTAATCGTTATAAACTTGCCAATCTATTTCTTCTTTAAATTCGTTGAGAAAGTGTACAGACATGTGCCTGGCATTTTGGTGTGTATATGCTGACCATCTGATAAGTTGTCTTGTACGATCTTTATGTCTTAATACAAAGTCCGGTTTAAGGTTTGGATATTCCCTCCCATAATTCCAACTTCTTCCTCTACATAGTTCGGTCCGGTTAAGTTTATCAGCATACTTGTTAATAATATCTTCATGCGTAAATATAATTTTCATGTCGGATAAACAGCTCCAGTCGATGTGTTTTTGGAAACGATCGATAAATGAAAGTGATACTGCATAACAAGATGTGATATAGTACCAATGTAGTTTATTCCTATAGAGATAGATAAAGTCTTCAGATAGGTTCTTTAGTTGTGATATCTGTTTCCGGGTTTTAGTTTTTAGTTGATTAAGCTTATCGATAACCATATATCCACATAAAGAGTTCTGAATGTAGCTTACAAGGTGTTCAAGACTCAGTTTAATTATCAAGTCTCTCATAAATACGTTTTTGGCCGATGTTGTTTCTTCTTGGCTACTTGTCTGTTCTTTGTTCTCTGATATTGTTTCTCTTTGGTTGCTTGTCTGTTCTACGTTCTCTGATATTGTTTCTTTTTGGATCCTTGTCTGTTTATCAGTTGGTGGCTTGCGAGAGTTAATCAAAGTTATAAGATCGGCTTTTCTTAACTTCGAATAACCACGTATGTTGTTTGTTTTACAGTACTGCACAGTTCAGCTATCGTCTTCTTCTCCATGGCTCTTGTTTCGTGCGAGTTAATCAAATTTATTAGGTCTGCTTTCCTAAGGTATGAATAACCACGTATGTCGTTCTCCGTACAGTACTGTTTCAATTGAGGTATTGCTTTTTTATCCATTAAACTCCTTTATTATATAGATAAAAGTGTTTTTCCATTTCATTTTTTTTGGTTGTTCAGTTTCGAATTAGCACCTTTCAACAATTTAACTTAACTTAATAACCCTATGGTAACCTTCTACCATCGCGTTTTAGGGCAAATAACCATAAAACAAAGTATGTAAATTTATCGCCTAATCAAGGTATGTTGGAAGATCTACTTCTTCGTCACCACTTTCATTATCGATGCTGTCATCATCTTCATAATCACTCTCTTCATTATCAGGATCTAATGGGTATAAAGGATACCTTATAATGCGTCTACATATCGGGCAAGTGTTATGGTTTTGTAGCCAGGTTTTTAAACACGGTTCACAAAATATATGCTTTCAAACTTTTCCCACCTTATGCGCTCTTCGGTTAACAAACAAACTAACACTACAAGTCTCTCTATTTTTACTATTCCTTTTAAACAAGCCACTATTCAGCAGCTCAATCATAGCTTCAGATACTTTATGCTTATGTACTAATACAAACCAATTAACCCTATTTGTAAACTCCATAATGAATTCCTCAGAGAGTTTTTGGCAAACAGCCCTTCAGGGTACTTGATCTTTATAGTCTCGAATAAACTGTTCATTTAATGATTGATATTTGCAAACCGTCCACCATGTATCGGTATTAAACATACTACTGTACTCTCTAAGAAACTCCTCTGATAGATTTTTTCTGCTTGATAGTATTACATGCCAACAAGATGGGTGGGTATATTTATCAGCAATCTCTCTAATAAAATCTTCAGACACCTTTTGATGAGTAATGAAATGTAGCCAATTAAAAGCTTCGTCTTAGATCTCTCTAATGAAATCCTCACTTAGCTTTTGACTACAGCCAATACCATGCCAATCAACTTTATGTTTTTACTCTCTTATATAGGTCTCGCTAAACTTTTGGGAATATGACATCTCAGACAAATCTAATACATCTTCAAACGCTCTTATAAAGTCTTCTGACAGGTTAGAATATGCTGATACTTTTCTTCATTTAATGATTTTAGTCCTAGGTACTTCCACTACATCTTGTCTTACTTCTTCGTCATCGTAAACCTTAACTAGTCTATCGTTGGGCAGGCTCTTCAGAAGCTGTATTTTTGCTTGATTGCCTTTTGTTAATGCTGCACAAAAACAATCAGTTTGTCCTTTCCTTAATTTTCTCAAAGTAGATATAGTTTTCTCCATTATAAACTCCTTTATTATATACTGAAAAACGTTTCTCCACTTCATTTTCGTCGGTCATATAAATTTTGTATTAGCGTCTTACAGCTATTTAACCTATTCTAATAACCGTATGGCTGTGTATCTATCACACCTACTGCTTCTTGTAGTACAAATCGTTTGTTATAATCCATCTTATACTCCTTCTCTGTAGTTCTTTCGTTTTCTTTCCTCTATGTATTTGATTGTAACAGAGCTTAACCTTCTCCTGGTCTTTGTCAATAATGTTTTTCATATTTTCAGCATTCAGTTTTAAGGAGTTCTCATAGTTGAGTGTAAAGCCTTTGATTTTTTAACAGTTTCACCGTTGTTTGTCTTGTAGTAATAGCTCTTTGGACCTGTTGAGTACCACTCTGTAATGTAACTGTCTTTACCTAGTTAATCTGTCCACTCACCAAGGTTACAACCTTTTTTTACTTCCGTTGTTGTTATTGGCTATGTAGACTATAGAGTCGGTATCATAGTAAACTACATCTCTACCTAGCTTATCTAACATATTGTATAGTCGTAACCTTGCATATGTTGTTGTAAAGGTTGCTATATGCACATTTGTAGATATAGAGTTCTCAACATACCGGTCTTTGTACTTATAGGTTACTTGAACACTCAGAGATCTCAATCGTGTCGTCCAGAAGCAGTTTGTACCATCGTTCAACATATGTAACATACTCTGTCTGTGCTAGGTTTTGTGATTGTCCGAACTTGCCTCATAGAGAATTCGAACACAACTTGGCTACTGCTCTCTTACCAGGGTTAAGTTAAATTTTGTCTGGTTCTAAATTAATGTCCAACGTTCTCTTAATGTCATCTATATAGTTTTGTTTTGTATTGTAATCGTCTTGCCATGGTGATGTCTCTAGTTTGATCTTCATAAAATCCTTTATGTATCCTTTAAACAGTTTGTTGCTTGTTTTGTGGAAGTGCTGAACCTCGTAAATCTCAAGCAGTTTGTAACCCTTTTGGAGTGCTTTGTCTAGTTCTGTTTTCCATGTTCCTGTTATCATCCTTTCGTTATTGGTATGCTTACACTCGTTCGTTTGGTCTATCATACACTGGTTACAGAGCGAGAACATCAACTTGTTTATATTGTTGTCTTTAACTGGTACTACAGGGCGATACAGTTCTCTGGGCAGTAACACCTTTCACTTGACATACCCGAAGAACTTCTTAAAGGGGTACAGCTTAGGAATTATGTTTGTGATTGTTGTTTAATGACCAATTGGAAACTGATCGTAATACAATACAGTAGGGTACAAGCTACAGACATCGATGTACTTCATTCTTTTGTTAGTTACCTTTAGCTTGGATGTGTTTGTTCTACCGCCGAAGAATAAGTTTCTGAACTTCAACTTCTCTATCACATTTGTTTCGCTCATTATCTGTTTGTATCTCTTATCCTTGGTCCATTTACATTCCCGTGTTTCTATAACATTGTAACCAGCATCCTTAAGTTGTTGTGTTCTTCTGGTTGTTTCGTAGTGCAAGTCTTCCATGCTTTCGGGGTTAACGTTGTTGATGGTATCGTCTTTGTTACAATCTTTACAAGCATGCCAGAAACAACCGTGGTACTGATAGATTGTTCTCGTTGTAGAATCTTAACAATCAACCTTTGATCCACAGATTGTTACTTTCCGTTATTCAAGGCATGTTGTATGTTTGTGTTGTTAAACGAATTTAACCAAGCTATTGACTGTGTAGTAATCATCTCCTTCTTCTCTTCTTTAATCACTCCGATAGTTTTCTCCTTAATGTACTTCGATCGATATATACCCATACACACACTAGTAATAGTCAGATACTGTAGTGGGTCAATATTGTCAATCTCTAGAAACTGGTTTCTTAACTCTATACAACCTCTACGTAATATCTCAACATCAGAATCACAGTACTCTCCTCAGTTCTTTCTTAAAGTCAAACACATAGTTCTCTTGCATTCTTTCTTTGTGCCGCTGGAGGAACTTCTCTCTTTGGTCTTTTTTTATTGTTCTTACACCGTAGTACTTAGTGTGTGGTATTGGTCCAATGTAGTTCTGCTTCTCGGGTGTGTTAAACAAATGTGGGAAGTAACCGTTCTTTATTTCTTCAAAACCAAACGTCTTAGGGAACAATGCTACTGGTTGTATTACAAAGTTGATGCTGTCTATAATTTTGATGCTGGCTTTAGGTACTTCCAGTAACATCAGCTTAGAGCCGTTGTATATGGTATAAGGTAGAAGTAGTACTGGAGAACAAAGTAATAGTCATAAGCTTTGGCATTATGTGCTATACATGTGTAACCTCTATGTTCATTAGATATCAACCTCTTACAGAAGTCATCGTCGGTTTCGAAGTAGTATGTGTTGCCTACAAAATCTTGGGCTACTACATAGTTAACTTTGTGTACACCTGTTTCTTGTTATGCTTCCAAGTCAAAGAAAATATACTTCTCTGTATACTTACACCCTTTCATAATCTTGATATTTTCGATTAGGTTGTATTTAATGTGTTGTTTAAATTCATCAAAAGTTAGTTGACTTATGTTAAACTTTGTATACAACAGTTTAAATTTATTCGATTTAGACATGTAATTGTACATAGTACTCCCCTTAACAACTTGTTCAGCTAAACGTAATTTACGACAGATTTTGTGCAGCACTACAAACAGGTTCTTAACAGTCAACCCTTTATTTGTATTACAAGCACACTCACCATCATCAAAATCACACCTACGACCGTTTTGTGGAAGGTACTGCATAAAGCACCAATGTGTATTTTCTTTCACAGGTTCTTGGCAGTTTCTGCAGTAGAAATAACCACACGTGTGTTTTTTCGATCGTTCTAGTATTTTGTTACAGCCTGTACACTTAAACACCGTTTTGCAGACCTGTCGGTGTTTTTTCTTGCAGGTATGGTTGTAGCAGTATCTATTGCAACTCTTACAGTATATCTTGTTAACATCTTTGTCTTCATGCTTAGGTTGCTTGCACATCTTACAAACTGGTTCTAATGATCTACATGTCTGGTGTCGATGTAAAGTGTTGTAGGGTTTGTTACACCTATGGCAATAGTAATTACTTATAATAAAAGCTTGCATGCTGTTTATTACGTCAAAGTGGTTTCCGTTCTTGTAGAGGTATACCTTGGTTTCACACTCTTCCCCACTATAGATAATTTTGTTAAAATTCTCGGCACACACTACCTTTATCTGTATGTCTTCGCAGCGCTTAATATCATCCAACGTAAAACCCTCTTCATTGTATTCTGTTAAACGATTACATATTTCCTTGGTTAATGTTGTTTGTATGTTTCGACCTCTTCTAATATCTATACTTTTCTGTTTAGTTAACTCTCTGTCAAATACCATGCTTGTTGTGTACTTTAAAGCAGTAACTATCGCTCTTGGGCAACATAGGTTATCTTTGTTGTTGTTCACTGTTTACACTTCTTAGTTCTCTTGTCTTCGGCTATGTTAAGTAGTTTTCTGTTAGTCTTACTCCCTCTAGGAATGTTGATTACTAGAATGATAAAGGTTGTTTGACCAATATCAACAGACTCATCGGATGTTAGTATCTTTTGTATGTGATACAATAAACTTCTAGCGTTGAGTTCAGTAGTTATAGGTGTCGATATTGTTTTAGTCCAGAAGCTATTAATCAGAAATCTTTATGGTATGTTAGTAGTTTGACTCTGAAATCTTCGGCTACTGAGCTGACCAATTGTTTTTTGTTCATCTTAGATCTACCCTTTATGTTTTGTTCCTTAGCTATTCTTTTAAGCTCGCCAAGAGTTTTATCCTTAATGTCTGTCTCATAGCGATCGCCCTTCATTAGAATTTTTGCCACGTTGTATATCTGATCGACAAGATCATGTTTGTTAAATATACTTTACTTTTAAGGTTTTGACAGTATGTCTTAACTGTTTAAGACTATACCGGCGACTTATATCTTTAAGCACTCTCTCATTAACACACATATTCATACTTTCATCAGTATCAATATTAGGTATCCTATTTATTGTATAAAGAAAATTACTTTTCATTTCATTTTTGTTAGTCTCACTACTGGTTTCTTCGGCTGGTCTAGTAGTTTCGGTACTGTCGTTATTACGAAGCCTTTCCTTAGCTTCAGCTGTTAATTTTTTCCCTTAATTGTTCAATTTTAACCTTCTACCGATATTTTCATTTCATTTTGTTGTATAGTTTTCAATTTTGTCTTAGTGCTTATCTGTCTTTCAATTTCGTCTTATCTCTTGTCTGGATTTCAGTTTTGTCTTAACTGTTGTCTGGATTTCAATTTCGTCTTAGTTCTTGTCTGGTTTTCAATTTTGTTTTAGCTCTTGTATAGATTTCAATTTTGCTTTAGTTCTTGTATGGATTTCAATTTTGTTCAACCATCGCCTTTGGGCAGAGGACTCTTTAGTAGATCCCCTTGTACACGTGTAGTTACATATAGGATCGATAGAAAAAGTGCTCCGCACAAAAGTGGTCCTTACAGACCCACTATGGTAAAAATAATCCGAACAAAAATGCCCCCGAACAAAAGTGGTCCGTACAGACCCACTATGGTAAAAATAATCCGAACAAAAATGCCCCCCAGCAAAAGTGGTCCGTTTCAGACACACTATGGTAAAAATAATCCCAACAAAAATGCCCCCGAACTAAAGTGGTCCATACAGACCCCCATACTACTCATTACTCATGCTCATCATCGCGATCAGCCAAAAGTGTCAGATAATTGACGTAAAATAACTTAACTCAACAAATCCAACAGCATTTTGGATGTCCTATTTTCTTCCACGTTTTTGGATCTGTCTCCAACCTCCAAAAAAATTCCTGGGTAATGGCCTGTTCTAGGAAGGAATGAAAAAACGCAAGCATTTAAATGTCTCACGCTTGCTACCTGGCAGTTGGAGGTGTTTGTTGTTAACTTATTAAAATCGGGAGTTCAAGGTCAAGAGAAAGAAGAGAATACAAGACAACGGGTTTTTTATTCAATGAAAGAATAAATGGGTAAATATGTCTAAGCAAGTTATCGTGAATTTTTGCTAACTGTTTCACGTGAGAAATACGGCGATCATGTTTTAATTCTTTCGTGCACCTAATGCTTAAGACCTGCCTGCCTCTACGTTATGCTTCTGATTTGACGTATTCATTAAAATTATAACATTTAACTAGAATTTAAAACAAGATGAATACAGAATGTTTTAATATTATTGCCAACATTTTTTCCCCACATCTATTTATAACATTTTTCGTATCAAGTTCATTCGAGGCGAGGTGCCTTTTCGCGCGATGCCCCGTGAGGTCGCGCACTTCCCACACCCCTTGCTACACCACTGCCCCTCAATGCCTTGGATTGCCTCGAAAGTGAATATTCTTCACGTTGCTAAACTAATATTTTCCCCCTAGGATAGTGAAATGATCCACATTAATGAAGCGACAGAAGAATGAGACGTATATTTATGTTAATTTTCAGTGTTTTTCTACTTCGCAGGTTAATCGTTAATGAGCATTAATGGTGGAATCAGAATGAACACGATGACATATCCATTTCTTACTCAGGATTCAAAAGTAGGGACTCTGGCTTCGTACCCAATTCTTCATGGAGGCCGGAAGATAAAAAATGAATACATTTGATTAATTACTTTTAGAGTAGCTTTTTTCATTTTTGGGTAATCGAAACGACGAGGATGAGTAACAATATGATGAAATTGATGAAGGGCACCGCCAAAGGAACACCCATGAGCAGGCCGGGATTCGGACCTTAAACCACGTACCGTCTTAACGCACTGTGCTAACCTTTCCTTCACGAAGGCGAGCTGCAATAGAGTCGAATCTACTGAATATGTTCGTTTTAAGGAGACTTCCCTTTATAATGCTGCATCGGAGCATGGTTTTTGATCGATTGATTGATTTGGTATTTTAAGTCCGAAGCACTGTGCCATTCGCCTCCACCAGGTGCCGAACCCGGGACCTCTAGATTACATCAGAGCGTGGGTTTGATCATTCATGTCTCCTTATCTACGGCCGAGATCGAGCATGTGTGGAGCCATATCATTTCCTCTAATGGTGTTACGGCACGGTGCCATACACAGGGGAGAACTTTACCTTTTTTAGCAGTCGCCACATATATTTAGATGGCATAAAATCTACCTAACGCTTCGCTGTCTTTTCAAGTACATTTGCTTCTGTAACTCTGTAAACATCGTTTTATAAAGACCACACTGAGGGAAGGAATGCGCTATCTTTCAATAAATCTGAATATTATGTGACCATTTACTTCATTGCATTATTAATTATAAAATGCAATCAAATACACTGCTATACATTATCAGGTTCAGAAACGGGAAGAGTATTTATGTCGTTTATATTTTATTTTGCAAGTTTGAAAGAAATGTTCACTACAGTGGAATTAATATTTTCGTTAAGATCTTAGAAGGCAAGTACATGTTGTTTCCAAGAATTATTTATCAGAAAGTAATGAAATCCATGTCTTCAACTGTAGGTTTTTCCCTTCCTCAAAATTTTCTGGTGTTGATCATTGTCAAATGCACATTTGATTGTTCACTCGGTTGATTTATGTATAGGAAATTGCATTAAACGCATATAATAATGCGAATATCTTGCGTAAGTATTTCTATGTTATCTCTTTACATGTGAAGTTTGAACACACACATGCAAACCGAAGTGAGGAGCAGGACACAGTTCCTACTTTGTAAAACTTACGCAATGCAGAGATCAAGCGTAAGATACCGTGACAACATACACAGGGGGAAAATGCGAGGTGAACTTTCTGCAAGCAGGGAGGCGGTTGTGTTCCCTCTGCGACCTTGTCGGGTTGTGAGTTTCCCCTCTTTTCAAGTAGCACGTTAAACAGAGCGAGCGATTGGACAAGACGTCAAATACGTGTATCATGCAACGTCGCAAAAAGACATCCACAGCTCTCTCTCCACGGTTTCGGCGTGGCTGCAGAGGCGAGAGTGAAAACTTCGCTTCACTTATCAGTGTTGCCAAACACAACTGTTGAAAAAAGAACTAAATTGAAATTTAATCTAGTTAAAAATTCCGATCAAGTATTTAACTTTGAGGAGTATTAACGTTTGTCTGCGTGTTCAGCGAGTAAGGAACCTGTGTTCGAATCCCGTACGAATCTTTTGATGCTTCGAGACCGAAGCGAGAAGTGACACGTGTCACTTGGAAATAGACACTAAATAATAAATGCTTATATTCTTATGCTGCACGGGTTGCTTGTTACTTCAGTGTGAAACCCCTTGTTGCTCGTCACTTCATCCCAATGGAACTTTCGTACCGTAAATGGCTTTGAAAACAAATATTTTTAAATAAATAAAACTTTCGAACAAATGTGACACGACAAACTACACGTGCCACTTGCATGTTTCACGCACTGGGGACGTTTACTTTTTGCTTCGGTCTGGTTGTCGTGCCTGTGTTGAATGCTTTCTTACAGAGAGATATTAAACCGAAGCAACAAGCAACAAGTAGCAAACGACGGCTGCAAGTGATACTGAAGTTCAAACCGAAGTAACGAGCGAAAATAAAGACAAGCCACTTCAGCATTCAAGAAAGCATTCACTGTACAAGCCCAAACAACAGACCTAGGCGACAAAATTCACGATATTGACAAACGGAAGCGACAAGCGAGACGTGCTTTTTCGTTTCGAAATGTTCCACCATTGTTTCTAAGCGAAACGAGTCTGTTGTCGCCTTCCGTTTTTGAAAGTCATGAATGTCATGCAACGTGTCGCCTTGAGAAAAAGGCTTGCAGACTGAGGTAGCTGTGTCAGTTGTGACTTTGATATGTACATCCCCTCCCTTTTGCCTGATCGCTTGTCCCTTTGTTGTTTAATAATAATTTATTTTTGTCGATCAATTCATTTTTCTTGATCATGCCCGAAAGGAGACATGTAACGAGTTTTTCTGATAACATCTGATAACTCTACTCTTTGTTTCTTGGCTATGGAAGAAAATGAGCTTTACAAATGGATTTATCTGTATTTACCAATATTATAGAAAAACCCTTTGGGAGGTCCCTGGACTAAGGATAAGATCTACGTTATGAATAAGGATATTAAACTAGGCACCTGGCCTGGGGCATTTCAGTGTACAGTAAATGAGACAGTTAGGTATAAATTAGATGTAGTAGCTGTCCAGGAAGTTAGGTGGCCAGGAGAAGGAAATTGTAAAACTAAAAATTATACTTTTTTCTATGGTGGTACTGAAAATCATAATTTGGAACAGGCTTTTTCATAAATAATAGAATTATCTCGGCTCTTAAAACAGTAGAATTTATTAATGATAGGATATCGTGTGCAGTTTTACAGGGTAGGTGGTGTAAAATTATTTTAATAAACATACATGCACCAACGGAAGATAAAGATGATAATACTAAAGATGATTTTTATACAGAGTTAGAACAGGTCTTTGATAAATTTTCTCAGTATGATATGAAATTCTGTTAGGTGACTGTAATGCACAGATTGGCAAAGAAGAGACATTTAAACCCACGATTGGTAAAGAAAGTCTTCATGAATTAAGTAATGATAATGGTATAAGATTGATTACTTTTGCAACCTCAAAGAATTTAATTGTGAAAAGTACAACTTTTAAGCATAAAGATATCCATAAATATACCTGGTCTTCTCCAGATGGTAAAACTCAAAATCAGATAGATCATATTCTCATTGATAAGAGAAGGCATACTAGTATAATTGACGTTCGTACACATAGAGATGCTGACTGTGCCAGTGACCATTATTTAGTAATTGCTAAATTAAGAGAAAGACTGTCAGTGATAAATCATAAGCAACAAAATCTAAAAGTTCTAAAATTTGATACAGGAAAGTTTACTGATGAAAGAATTAAGAAAGATTACCAAAGTAAACTGTCAAATAGATTTGATGTTTTGCAGGATTTAAATGATGATGAAAATATAAATGAAACAGACGAAAATAAGAATTGGGAGCACATACGTAATGCAATAGAATCAGCAGCTAAAGAAAATATAGGATACCATAAACCAAGAAAAAGTAAGCCATGGTTTGATAACGAATGTCATAATCTAATAGAAATAAGAAATCAGGCTAGACTTAGGTGGTTAAATAACTCTAATGATACAAATCTAAACAATTATAATAGAATAAAGCGAGAAGTTAACCGCACGTTTAGAAGTAAAGAAAAGAGATTACTTGAAAAGCAAAATTAACGAAATTGAAACAAACAGCAAAAATAAAAATATCAGAGATCTATATAAAGGTGTAAATGAGTTTAGAAAGGGGTGGCAACCTAAAGTAAACTTGATAAAAGATAAAGACGGTGATTTTCTAGCTGACCCAAGCGATATTCTAAATAGATGGAAGAACTACTTTAATGACCTTTTAAATGTCCATGTAGGAGATAAATCAGAAGTAAATGAAGTCCACACAGCAGAACCTTTAGTTCCAGAACCTAACTTGACTGAAGTTAAAGATGCTATTAAAAGGCTAAAGAATAACAAAGCACCTGGCATTGATTTAATACCAGCTGAGTTAATTAAATATGGTGGAAATTCATTAATATGTCAAATTCATAAATTAATGTGTTTAATATGGAATAAAGAAGAAATCCCTCAACAGTGGAAAGAATCCATAATTGTTCCTGTGTTTAAAAAAGGTGATAAAATGAACTGCAATAATTACCGTGGAATTTCTCTACTCTCAACAACATACAAAATATTGTCTAACATTCTTTTAACAAGACTAAGCCTATATGCTAATGACATTATAGGTGATTATCAATGTGAATTTCAACGTAACAGATCAACTACAGATCAAATTTTTCACATCAGACAGACAGTTGAAAAAAAGTGAGAATATAATCAAAATGTCCATCAGCTATTTATTGATTTCAAAAAAGCATATGATTCGGTCAAAAGATATAAATTATATAATATATTAGTAGAGTTTGGAATACCTAAGAAGCTTGTTAGTATGATAAAAATATGCACCAGTGAAACAGAAAGTAAAATTCGTGTCTGACAAATTTACAATTCATGATGGGTTAAAACAAGGAGATGCATTATCATCTCCATTGCTCTTTAATTTTGCCTTAGAATATGCTGTTAGGAAGGTAAAAGAAACTAAAGAAGGACTAAAATTAAATGGTATGACTCAGTTGTTAGCATATGCAGATGATGTAGACTTATTAGGGGATGATGTAAATACAATTAAGAATAATGCTAAAATATTTTTCAAAACTGCTAAAGAGATAGGTTTGGAAGTTAACAAAGAGAAAACTAAATATATGCTTACAGGCCGAAACCAAGTGTTAGGTAATAATCAAAATCTAATTATTGATAACAACTCGTTTGAACCAGTTTCCAAATTCAAATACTTAGGAGTAATATTAACAAATGAAAATTATATTAAAGACGAAATAAAAAGTAGGCTTAATTCAGGAAATGCATGTTACTTCTCTCTTCATAAACTTTTGTCTTCTCGTTTAATATCTAAGAAACTAAAAGTTAAAATATACAAAACAGTAATTTTGCCTGTAGTATTATATGGATGTGAAACTTGGTCCCTTACATTGAAAGAGGAACATAAATTGAGAGTATTTGAAAACAAGATCCTTAGGAAAATCTTTGGACCTACAAGGGATGAGGAAACAGGTGAGTGGAGAAGGTTACATAATTTAGAACTTCATAATTTGTATTCATTTCCAGATATTATTAGAATAATTAAATCAAGAAGACTTAGGTGGGCAGGCCATGTGGCACGAATGGGAGAGGAAAGAGGAGTTTACAGGATTCTTGTTGGGAAACCTGATGGTAAGAGACCTGTAGGAAGGCCAAGACGAAGATGGAGGGACAACGTTGAGATGGACCTAAGGGAAATCGGTAGGGATGGAAAAGAGTATATAGAACTTGCTCAAGATAGGGAAAGATGGAAGGCCTGTGTTGCTGCAGCCATGAACCTTCGGGTTTAAGAAGGCTAGGGAGTTAGTTAGTTAGTTAGTTATTATAGAAAAACCCAACTAATAATTTGTTATAGGCACAAATAAAAGGGTTACATTTGGAAAAATAAATTATATTGTAGCATTTTGTTTGATTGGAGGATTAAAGCCGAACCCCGTGGTGGAGTGGTTATTACATCGCGCTACTACGCCACGGTTCCCTGGTTCGAATCCCGGTCTCGGTATGGATGTTCCTTGGAGTCGATTCATCAATTGAATACTAAAATTAGAAAACGCTGTAAGTGCCGCAATAATTCAAACATCGTTTTCCACATTAAACTTTCAAATGTACCATGCTTTATAATGTGGTTTACGTGAAATGTGGCTGGTAGCCCTCTAAGTAGTTCAAAGGGCATGAAAAGAGGTCAGTAGTGTGCTCATTCTTACGGGCTGATGTGCGGAACTATGTGATTTCCCAACACTTTCGCTTTTGGCACTTACAACGTTTACCACTTTTAGTCCTCAATTTCATGATATCATCACTCATACGCATCTTCGCAAATTAGCCAAAAGTGGCACAAAAAGCGAAGTAAAATTAACAAATCAATTACAATTACAATTGTAGGATTAGAAGATAATAGAAAAACAGATCTGGCTCCAAAGTTTTAAGTTGGCAACATTGACAGCTCGGGAGCAACAAGATGGCCAGGCGAGCGAGGAATCCCGTCGGCCGCCGCACGTACCTTTGTTTGCCCCTCAACCCCCTGGGATGTTCGGTACCAATACATGAGAAATAGATCCAAGATTTTACACACCCACACTTCCTGGTCCCAAGAAATGCAATGAAACACGATACTTTTACACAGACGTCAAGCTTCCAGATTTCAGCTGCACGTGGCAGAGAGTAACGCACACGTTAACACACTAATCGATCAAATAGGGACTACTTCGTACCTTCAAATTACTTCGCGTACAGGTCGCAAGTGGTCTCAGGAGTCTCGAAATGGCTTTTTCCTTGTTGGGACCGGCAAAAAGTCCCAACTAATTTGTTGGTCCCATTAACCCTCGAGTACTCGCGTGGCATCCCGTAACACGGATACTCGCGCGGGTGACATTTGTCACCCATAAGGTATTTTATTTATTTCGAAAATACTAATTATAGTATAGTGGATTTTTTGTTTTGTTACATTTGCAATCGATTCTAGTGAGACTTAAAGTATTTTTTAATTATTTTTTGTTGTAAAGAAAAAAATACCAAATCGTTCTTTAACAAAATTTTGCATTGAAACAATTTCCTAAACTTTAGGCTACCATAACTTTTTTAATGCAGGGTAACATTGTAAAACTCCTTGCTCATCTGAAAGACAGCTTTATTGAGAATCCATAAACATATTTATTAACATATTTTGGCTTTTATTACAAGGCAAAGAAATCGCTAAAGCGTACCCTGCATTTTACATATGGAAAGAGTACAGTCACAACAACGATTGTTACTCGTAATATTTTTTTACGCATATTGTAGGTTGAAAATTTCAATGTAATAACGAGGCCTATAATGTCCTTATTTTGTTTCACATTTTTTGATATCAAGAATGAAATGGATGTTAAACTACAGAAATACATTTGTACTTAGGAATACTAAGAAGTCAGCAATATTTTACAGTTTCAATGGTTGTATCACCTTAGTCCCATTCCAGGCATTCAGTACAAACAATTGACGAAGGATCACTACAGATATGACGTCCACATTTTTCACAATGTTTTCTGGTTGTATTGTATCTCGCCCTCCCACACAGATAGCATTGTCTGCGCTCAGGCTGAAGAGTTTCTTCGATTACAAGAAGGGCCTTTCCTCTTCTCTTCAGATGTACAGGGATGAAAGAAAGCTGGATTAGATTCTCAATCAGAGGTTTTATGAGTTTCAACGCCAAACTTTTCAGGAATTATTGTCTTGCAGGTGGTTTAGCTGCAGCATTGTTGAACTTGTAAATGATTGAGGCCTTGACTACAAGTTTTGCCCCACAAGTTCTTGGACTTCTCTGATAGGCGCAAGCCGATCAATTTCTCTTCGCGGCTGACGATCTCTTATGTCATCAAAACGAAGACATCGCATGAGAAAATGAAATCTATTCTCACTCATGGCAAGATAACAGACTTCCACACCAGTCCCTGCATAGTTTTTTTTCCTGTTACTGCCCAAACAGCCGGTTAGTAGCAAAATGCCTATGAAAGCACGAATTTCAACAACATTTGTATGTTTGGCGTCCCTGTCTCGGCTAAAATGCTCCTTTATATGGTCAATATAAATGTTGGTTGATATAACTATAGTTCCAATAACGTTAAAAAGTACAAAGCAATCAAGTGCACTGCGTGCTTACCTACCCTGTCCAGTTGGTCTTGAGAGCCGCAAAATAATGTTGTCAGCTCTGGTTCGTATATTTCTGGGCTGAGGGAATAGTTTTTCCACTTCATTACATTTTTAAACTGGTCTCTTACAATGCATAAATTTGGAAATGGGATGTTCTCTTCATCGCTGGATTCTTTTTCCGCATTTGGCGCCAGGTCATTTTCGGCATTCTTCACTTGGTCCTTATGTGGCTCATCTGCTTCTTCGGTGTAAAAGAGATGGTCCTGAACATCTATATGGTCATTTCCACCATCGTCACTATCATTCTCCACAACATCGTCCTCATCGGAACTCTCACCAAGCAATACGTCCAAAATAAGAGAGTTATTACAGAGTCGTGGACGCTTCGGTGGATTCATAACGCCGTTAATCGCGCGGGAGCAAGTGTCACCCAACTGACTTTCAAGGGCAATAACACGGGCTACTCCTCACTACAACATACAAACGCACATTAGTCAGGTAGCTGGAAATGTAGCGGAAGGTACTGAAGCCCCTACCACTCCCCTCCACCACAATGCTTGGCGGTAACGAAAACGAAGGGGCTGGGTGACAATGGTCATCCGCGCGAGTACTGGAGAGTTAAGAAAGGTTTTTAAACATACGCCGGTCTCCACAAGAATATATCTGCGTACTCACACACACACACACACACACACACAAACACACACAAACTCACACACACAGAAACTCTCACACACACAACACGATCGGATGCAATCACAAATACACACATTCGCACGTCTACACATTCGAAAAATATCTTATATTCACACTCATTTCTATGATAAGCAGAGTATAGACATCTTGTTCTACGCTGCGACGTGTATTTATCGCAACTTCCTGAATTCAAACTGACGACAACCTGAACCAGCAAGACACAATGCACTTTCACATGGACTTGCGCGCGCATGCGTGACTCGCTAGGACACAGACAATGGCCACACAAGTGATCCTGTGAATATCCAGGCTGGGAGCTCATATGGACATGAAATGATTATCGCTGATATAAATTGATCTTGTAATATTCTATGAATATTCCTTGGAGATTTTTGATGCTATAAGGGAGCACTGACCCGATTCTTGTCTGCAGTGTATTGTGGCGTTTCTGATTCTAAGATTTTAAAAAGTTTCAATCGCTAATAATAGTAAATGAAAAGACGCTCACCAACAAGCAAATCAGTCAGAAGCTTCTGATTCACTCGGGCCCCAGGCATAAAACACAGAAACTAAAAATGATGTTCATAGCTACTGTCTATGCTAAATATAAGGAACAGGTTTTCCAACTTAACACTAAGAAGGATTGACTCGATTTTTGTATCGATGGTTGAGTAAGGCACAATCGAAATTTTCTGATTCTCAGAAGAAGAAAATTAAATCACTAAGTAACAGGTAAATAAGTTTATAAACGTTAATCATCAATGCAAATATTGTTTCAATTCCACAGTATAGTATGAAAAGGTATACATAACAGAAATACTATGGTCATTATCTAATAACCGAAACAGATCCTATTTATGTTCATTTTTGGAAATCCATTTCTGGACCAGCTCTTGCTATGTATTGTATATCCAGAATTGGATGTGGTTTGGATATTTCGTTTTCTACATGTGTTTGGATATCCCCTTTGAACAAGATCTATATATGTTTTGGATATCCAGAATTGGATGTGTTTTTGATATCCATTTTTGGAAAATGTAGATATTTTTTAGATATCCAGAATTTGATGTGCTTTGTATATCTCGTTTTGGACAAGATCTAGAGACTTATTGGATATTTGGAATTAACTAACTAACTCTCTAGCCTTCTTAAACCCGAAGGTTCATGGCTGCAGCAACACACGCCTTCCATCTGTCCCTATCTTGAGCAAGATCTATATTTGGAATTGGACAATGTTTCTGACAGCCAGTTTCATACATGTTTGGTCTATGTATTAGATATCTAGATAAGGTGGAGTTTCAGATGTCAAGTTCTGGATATCTCATAGACGTTCAATGGATATCCATGATATCCTTGGATGTGATCTGGACATTTTGGATATAAAATAGATATAATTTGTAATTTTTCTGCTGTATCGGGGAAGGATCTGTCTGGGATTGAAAAGAGCCTAACTTGTGTCTTCTCTTCTTCGATTATATCCTCCTACGAACGGATGAGCGTATTTTGGTGTTCTATGCACACTTATTGAATTTTTGTTTATGTGAACAAAAGTCGAACTACCTAATATCCAGAAAAAATAACGTAAAAACCGGAGCCGCTGTAAGTGTTACTAACTGTCGGACGCCATCTTGCAAAATATGATTACATATGTGTATATATATTATTGTGTTCTTCTAAGATTACCAGCTGCCATTACACTGACATGCAGTAGGGTGTTCAAGAATTTCTCAAGAGTGGGATTTGACTGGGAGTTTGATGTTGCCTTTGTTACCAGCCAGTCCTGTATTTTGTCATTTTCTTTAACGTTTGAACTTTTAAAAATAATGTTGAGACTAAGTTTGTTGCATTTTTCCCATGGGCTCCACTGTCTAGAGTTTAAAGAATTAATGGCATTTCCCTCAATAGAACCTTACTTATTTTAAAGTTTGCTAAATTTACAAACGTGAACATTCGTTAAAAAATCTTGTATTTTTATTTGTCTTTCTACATAATAAATGTTTACGAATTCAGAATATGGTGATAAGTTGCTGGTGTTTATTCCATGTTGTTGGCCCAATTTAAGGGATCATATGTTCAATAGCTTTGTCCTTGTTACCCAAACATTAAGGTATAATATCATTATATAAATGCACAGAACCCTAACAATAACTTGTCCTACGCACGCAAAAATGCTGCTTTACTTGCGACGGCCTCAGTCACAGAGTGGCCAACTAAACCAATGCCGCAACAAAGGTCCCAGTTCTAACCGTGGCTAAGGCACAGGGTAAGATTATCCATTCAACCTCAATATAGCATTTACTCAAGAGGTATGAACGCCTTGCAATAAGAAAACGAAATTGGAAAGGACGACAATATAGATGTTTCTGATATCCCCTCATTCTCATACACAGGGCACTGAGTTTTGAAAGTCATTTTACATGGGTTACTTATACGTGTGACACATAGAAGGAGACAAACTGACATGCGCTGGACGATTGGACTTTTATTGAAACATCCACGTGTACGCAATATTAATTTAGACTATTCAAAATCAAGTGAAATGAATTGATCTGTTGACATTGATGAACATTGTTGTAGGAGCAAGTGCACAAAGCTTTGTCAGTGAAGTCTTCGTTTAAATTAAACTAAATGGTGTACGAAGTAAAGCGTAGTTCTACAGTATGTGCGTTAACTTATATGTAGCATCTCTAGTGTAGTGGTGACATAACCAAATTTTGTGACTGCTGTTTAAAGTTGGATTCTCAATCACAGTGTAACCTTTTTCAGAAAGCGATGAGCGTTCAGCAAAATATTTTTTTCACATTCTTGGGAATTATTCATTCCTTTCAATAGTTCAATTCCTAACATATATTTCAATAGCAGCAGAAAATGCGATAGCCAAGAATTGGGGCATAGTGTTTACATTCACCGATTGATCAAATTTTTCTTACAACCATTTTAGACAGGGGTGTTTACAGGGGGTTACTATAGCGCAGAGTGCGTCATCGAGATTTTTTGGGGGGGAATTGGGGGATATCCAATTTTTGTATATTACTTTTTTATAGGCAACATCCACTATTTAACATAAAAAGTAAATCTAAAATTGCCACGGATATTTTGGTGGGAGGGTTGAGTATTAAATTTAAAGGGGAGATATGAAGATCTTTATAAGGTGTTAAATCCTAGATTTGCAACGGATTTCTGTAGTGGAGGAGAGATGGAATATTATACTCAGGGGATTACGATATGGTATACACACGTTTTCGGCGCAGAACGTGCGAAAAGAGGAGCTTGAAGAGAGTAAATATCGCTGGGTCATAAGAAAGTATTGACATCTCATTAAATTAATATTCTTCAAAGACTGCAAATAAATGGTTTTAAAAATGTTCTTGCTTGCTTCGCTTGCAATATTGTCTTACGAAAACGCGTGTTCCGCATTTCACTAACGTTTCATACTATAGCTGCATTAAGTAACATAACTTCTTAAAATATAATGCTTATAGTGTTGGTATTCTGTTTAATTTAAAGCAGGTATATCATTATGATAATGTACTTCTATTAGCAATTGTATTGAAGTATTGATTCCCTGTAATTTGTAACAATTTTAGTGAGTGTAATTCGTACAGTAACACCTTACACGTTACCCGATAAAACAGAAAAATAAAAATAAATAATATCAAATTCATTCACATTTCTAACATCTTGTCTAAAGACGATTTTACTTTAACAAGTGACATTTGCAATGAAGATAGAATCAACGTAATTATTGCTATGGATTATTGTTATAATGATTAATTATTGAGAGTAATTTGAATGAAGAACCGTATAAAATTCCCTCATTACCGTGGGAACTTCTAGCTAAGGTTCTGTAATTTTTGTGAAACAATAACTGAATCGGTCACGCTGCTGAAGCATGTTATTTGGTTTGCCCAGGATAAATTTTCTATCTTATGTTATGTAACCATTTATGTTAAATACGCAAATTGTGGGTTGTATAGATCTCGTAGGGGAAAGGCAGGTAATCACGGTCAGTTGGGAATCACAGTCACCCTGTTTTCTCAGCTGGAAAGGATAGTGGAGACTCCCAACTAGTGCTGCTATCTACTCGAGGAATTGGAGAAACACCCTCGCCATTGGTGCAGTTCTAAGCGAATGCCCGACGCAGTTAAAGGGGATTTTCGTTTCCGTGTGTTTTTCTTGTAAACTTTGGACATTACATTGACAACAGTAAGTATACTTTATTATTATTACTTTGTTCTAATTATTTTAGGTATCAATACCTACTAAATGCTCTATCATGTGGAGGTATTCGTTTGAGAAAATATCAGGAATTTGCTCTCTGGATCGGAATGTCTTCCCAGATGAAGATTTTGTCTTCCACGCTGAATCCAAAGCTGAACAAAGAATGAACCCTCCCCTCCCCAGCCCCGACCCCAGGAGGTCGAAGTTGAGGAGAAGTAGCTTGTCCATTCGAAAATATTTCACCTATTCCTTCAACCTCCATCGTCCATGAAGAAGCAAAAAAAGGTGGACCAAGGAAACAACATTCTGAGATCATCACTAGAACATATACCAAGAAGTTATTAGAGGACAAAGAGGAGAATAAATTGAAGAGGCTTCAGAAGAAAGGAGGTATCAAGCATGTGCAGAAAAAAAAAAGAAGACTCAAACGAAGGTAAGGAGAAAAAAACTGCGGGGCCAGAAAATTCATGAAGAATCACTTATGTCATCTTCGGATGAAGATCTGGGAGTAGCAGAACTTTGGGATGACGACAGCGATGGTGATTTTCCTGCCGACGGTTCAGATGGTGAGCATGTGACGTGTTTCTATAGTGAAGATTTCGGAAGGAATAATGAAATGTGTTATCGGTGCAGGGAGTGTGGCATATGGGCTCATTCAGAGTGTTGTGGCTATGAAGATCCTGCAAAATTTGTGTGTGATTCATGTATGAAAAAGTGTCATTGAATGTTGTCAGTAAACTTATTTTTATTTCTGTCTCTTCTATGTAGGTTAATTTTTACTTATTTTTTCTATTTTAAGTGTTGCTTTAATTTTAATTGTTGCCTATCAGTTTTGATTACAGAGGTGAAGTTTTTATTATTTTTATATCTATAAATTCAATTAATTTCTTATATAGATTATAATTGTAATGAGTAAAATTGAAATACATGTTTTGAAACTTGAAAAACAAAATGTTTTCTGACTGTGTATACCAGGAACCTAGAGGCCGTTATTACCTGCATGTGTTGGGAATTGCGGTCAAATCAGTTGGTTAAGCCTTTTATTTTTGATAAAAAACTAAGAAAGAATTCGGTGAATTTGACTAGGCAGTTTCGTAGTACAAAGAATGCAGTATAGGGTGCGATTTTTGTGCAGACATTTAGTGGCTTCTCTTGGATGTAATAAAAGGTTTCCCTTAAGTGACCGCCATTAACCGCGTTTCATTTAAATCTTATTCTACATGCACAAACATTGTATAAATGCAGATTTGCATAATTTACTTATTACACTTAACGAATCAATGTGCTAGCTTTCAATTACACAGGGCTGCAAATTAAATTGAATTTAATGTTGATTTTTGTTTAATAGGTGAACTTTATTATTTGTGCCATGCTGATAACGAATATGAAATTTGTTTTTCTCTATCACGCAAGGTTTTCTTACATATGAAATTTCAAAATTTGGGCTTTGTCCAATATTGCATACTGTTTTATTATAATTGTTCTTTTCTTCAATCAGAATAAGTAGCTAGCTTATCACACTAAACGCATCAACATGTTTATTTTAAAATGAATATAGACAGACACAAAGGACCCATATAATATAGAAAACGACATATAGCAGTATATAATATACACACAAGAAAATCATTAGACAATACATATTTTTCAGTTCTA